>NC_133618.1:569498264-569817884 GCF_048593235.1 Sminthopsis crassicaudata
TTTATGGCTCAACCAACAAGGCAACATAGTTTGAAATTTTTACTATTAGATTACCCATATTGATAAGGTTAATGATCTATCAAAAGGTTGTGTATGCCACCTCTTGCATACAATCACTGATGATACTATGTTGACATCAATCAATTTAGCAGTACTTGCTAAATGTTAGGCACTGTGCTAAGCACTAAGGATATAAAGAGCAAAAACAGGTTCTGCCTTCAAAGAGCTTACATTCTGGGGCAGCTAGGTGGCGCAGTGGGTAGAGCACCAGCCCTGAATTCAGGAGGACCTGAGTTCAAATCTGATCTCAGACACTTTACACTTCCTAGCTGTGTGACCCTGGGCAAATCACTTAACCCCAGCCTCAAGGGGGGGGGGGGGGGAAAGAGCTTACATTCTAATGGGGGACATAACAAATAAATAGCTAAATAAATTCAAAATAGATACTGAATATATAGAGGATGTTTGGATTAAATCAATGTGTTGCTCATCTGTGTGTCAATCTGGGAAGTAAGTATTCTGTCACTAATTTATCACTGCTCTAAGTCTCGACATTACCATTTAGGTCTTCTGAATTGAATTTTGTAATCTGTGTAAGTCACAATCATTTAACATTATTTTTTTAAATGACATTTAAAGATATATTTTTGCATCAAAAACCAACTTGGGATCATGGGAATCAATCTACTCCCCTGTCAATCTTCTATTCAATTCTGATCCAGGTCATCAACCACCTCCAAGGCCTGTTCGAATTATTTATTTTGCTACTGGGAATGATTTCTATAGACCACATTTTTACAGTCATATGATTAAAAGAAAGGTGAAGCAAATACAAGATTCCATTGTGTTTATTGTTTCTTTATAATAAAAAAATGTGACTTAGTAGAGCAAAATGCAATTTCACAGGCTTTCTTCCAATAGGATGACTTGTAATGGAAGGAAGGAAGGAAGGAAGGAAGGAAGGAAGGAAGGAAGGAAGGAAGGAAGGAAGGAAGGAAGGAAGGAAGGAAGGAAGGAAGGAAGGAAGGAAGGAAGGAAGGAAAGAAGGAAGGAAGGAAGGAAGGAAGGAAGGAAGGAAGGAAGGAAGGAAGGAAGGAAGGAAGGAAGGAAGGAAGGAAGGAAGGAAGGGAGAGAGGGAGGGAGGGAGGGAGGGGAAGGAGGGAGGGAGGGAAGGGAAGGAGGGAGGAAGGGAGGGAGGGAGGGAGGGAGAGAGGAAGGGAGAGAGGGAGGGAGGGAGGGAGGGGAAAGAGGGAGGGAGGGAGGGAGGAGAAGGAGGGAGGGAGGGAAGGGAAGGAGGGAGGAAGGGAGGGAGGGAGGGAGGGAGGGAGGAAGGGAGGGAGGGAGGGAGGGAGGGAGGAAGGAAGGAAGGAAGGGAGGGAGGGAGGAAGGAAGGAAGGAAGGAAGGAAGGAAGGAAGGAAGGAAGGAAGGAAGGAAGGAAGGAAGGAAGGAAGGAAGGAAGGAAGGAAGGAAGGAAGGAAGGAAGGAAGGAAGGAAGGAAGGAAGGAAGGAAGGAAGGAAGGAAGGAAGGAAGGAAGGAAGGAAGGAAGGAAGGAAGAGAGGGAAGGAGGGAGGGAGGGAGGGAGGGAGGGAGGGAGGGAGGGAGGGTTAGGGAAAGGGTCCAAAGCAGGAAATCTCTGCTGTGACATGCAGTTCCACAAATTGAACACTTAAATTAATGCAGATTGTTTTCTTATGGCATGGGGCCCATTGACTAAAGTATTAAATGCTTCATAAATATAATATTCCTTTTTCTCTCATTTAATCACTGGATAAAGCTTATGTACCGTACACATGCCCTCATGTTGGACAAACACTGGCTGAAGTATATAGCCTTCAATCATTCTGGGCACTGGAACATTTGGAATGTGTCAAAACAAGATAATAAGATGTATTTTCTAAAATATACAGAGCAGCATTAATTGTAATTGCAAAGAAATGAAGCAATCCAATGCCCAACAGTTTGTGAATAGAGCTGACAAAACTATGGTATATCAACATAATGGGCTACTAGCTGCCATTAAAAATGGCATAAATATAGAAGCTATAAGAAAATCCAAAAAGACTTACATTAAGTAATGTAAATTAATGCAAGAAAGTTGAACTACCCAAACAATATTAACACTGGGATTATATCAAGACTTATTCATATTGCAAAAAATTAATAGTGATAAACCCATAGTACAAAAATAATTTCTAAGTATAAATAAACATAAATATATGTTTATTTGGTTTGGATATTTAGTATTACCTAGATAAAAACTATTTTAAAGAAACAAACATTTTAAAAACATGTCAAATATAAGGGGATACACATTATATTTTGGTGCACCCATACAGTTATAAAGCCTCTGAGGATTCATCTTAGCATTAACTACTCTTTCCCTCGTATGATAAAGCTTGCAAGTTGCCACTATCATTCTCATTTTACAAATAGGGAAACTGGGGCTGAAAAATATTAAATGTTATCAAAGGTGTATACAAGCTGCTAAGTGTCTGAGGCAGGATTTGAACTAAAGCCTTCCTGACAGCAAATCAATTTTCTATCCATTTGACCACTAGCTACCCAAAAACAGAATCTCTGCCCTTTAGTGAGATGAGCATCAGAGAAATCTTAGTGGGGTTTTTCCTTGCTTTTTAACCATGAGGCAAACCCCACAGTTACTATACTGTGCAAACAGTAACCTCTCTTCAGCAAAGTTTCATAGTAACAAAATTAGTACATGGGGCCTGCCTTGGACAAATCTATGAAAGAGATATCTTTAATTCTTTGCTTTGATTTTCGCACGTGCGAATCCAGACTAGGTACCCTAATCAGTAGCCCAATCTATCCACCATCACTATATTAATCTTCCTAAAACATCCCTTTTTCATGTCAGTCCCCACAATGGCTCTCCTTGACCAACTCCTTGTTCTGGTATCCAAGGTCCTCCAATGTATATTTCCCATGATGTGACTCCTGCTGTGCTCCAAAGACTTTGGTCATTAGCATTTATACAAGGTTTTAAAACTGGCAAATTAGGCATCACCTCATTTGATCCTCACAACAACTCTAGAAGTATTGCAGATGGACACTGAGACCTGGAGAAGTTGTGTTTTGTCCAGGGTCATAGAGCTGACTAAGTACCTAGGTCCTCCTGACTCTTAAGTCCAGTACCTAGTATACTACATGTCATCTGCAAAACAGAGATAATAATATTAACACTTACCTCCAGAGCTGTTGTAAGGATAACGTGAGATCATATTTGGAAATTGCTTTGCAAATTTTAATGAACAAAAGAGGTAAAGCTCTTATCTCACACTGCCTTTATGGTTTTCTCCATGGATGAAATAGCATGGTGTGGTAGAAAGAGCTTTGAATTTGGAATCAAAGGACCTGGATTCAACTCTAAGTAATCAAATTGCTAATTGTGTTGTCACAACCTCTCCAGGGCTTTAAGTTCTATAAAATGGAGAGTTTCCTATGGTCTTTTCCAGTTCTAAATTCTATGATTCTACATAATCTCACTACGTTTCAGCTCCCTCATCTGTAAAATGGGAACAGTAAAATAAGCAAAAATAAGCATTTGTTCTCTCATCTGTTTCTCATTTTTAGCATTAAAATGCAAACAGAACAGGCTATAGTTGTTTTAATTACATGTCATCCTTCTCATTTTTATTGTTTCTTCAACATTCATACAAATTATTATCTTTGTGCTAACAATTAGGTGATCTGATTTTACACAGAAGATTTAGGAATGATGCCTATATCTAAACAAGTGGCTTTCTGTTAAAAAGTAATCAATTTATTTTTGTATGTGTCATTATTCTGTGCTTGCCACATCTGACACCTCTAGCATCAAAGAGTATCACCTGCGTGAAGTTTCTGCATAGACTACAGGTCTTTGGCTTTTCTCTTCCTGAATCCTGAACCACACTAGTTAACATATTTGTCACTGACTTGACCCATTAATGGAGCATCCCAAGTTTCAAAGAATCAAAATTGCAGGTGTTTCAAGAGGCGAATTAAAAAGATGGAGACTGCGGGGAGCGCTGTGGTGTGGTGCCGTCGAGCGGTGGAGAAAAAGATGGAGACTTTGGACAGAAAATAACATCTGTATCCAGAAAAAAGAACTATGGAGATTGAATGTAAATCAACATATGCTATGTTCACTTCTTTTTTGTTTTTGTTTTTCTCTCCCATGGTTTCTTCCCTTTTGTTCTTATTTTTCTTTCCCAGTATGATTCATAAAGCAATGGATATTAAAAATAAATAAATTAGTTAGGATTTATTTTAAATATAAGTAAATTCTTATCTTCCACAATGAAGTAAGCAAAAGAAATGGCAAGATAGCAAGGGACCTGACAGGTGTCTAGTCCGATGTCCTCACTTTACAGATGGTGAAACTGAATCCTAAAGAGATTAGATAATTTCCATAGGTTCACACTTGCAGTCAGTGCCAGAGGTACCTATCACAGGTTGGCATATGCAGTCAGTCCAAAGCTGAGAACTGAATACTGATCTTCAGATTCCAAATACTACATTCTTCCCATGGTAATTTTACCTCCAACAAATGTATGGTCCAAGGAGAAGAAAAGAGTTACAAGTCAAACAAACAGACTGCCCAAGTTCAGCACTGGTACCCACTGGATGTTAGAAAACGCCAGAGGAAGGCCTTGAGATAATTGTAAGATTTTTGTGGAGGATGTATGAGAGGAAACAGCCAAGCATTTTTCAGGATAAGAGCCTGTGAAAAGCCTGTGACTGAAATTATTGAAGAATCCATTGCAGAAGTGAAGTCTCTAGAGATCTTAAAGTCTAATGCTTGTCATGTTACCATTATTTTAAAATAACTTCATGGAAATTATAGAGGCACTTATGAATAAAAAGGATTGAATTTAAAATGAAATTCTTTATTTTAAAAGAAGAAATGTACTAAAATGAAACAGTCCCCAAATAGTGGCCTGTATAAGCCAAGGAAAAATTTAAACTATCACAAAACATCTTAAAATGTGAGTACTCATAGTAAATATCATTCACAATTATAAAGCAATTATTGGTGATGAACACAAAACAACCTTCCTTCTCCCTGATTAAGTTATTCTATTGTTAGATTCAGAATAAAATTAATCTGAAAATATAAGAATTTCAAAATCAGACTTGTCATTCCTTAGCATTATTAGCAAACATTTAAAAAATTTTATAGTATTTTAATGAAACTTCTCTAATCCCCCTTTAGAAATGCTTTTGTTTAAAGTTAAATGTTCTGTCATAGTCAAATTAGCATTCATTAAGTCCCCTAGTTATGGGTCAGGCATTGGAGCTAAAAAGAAAGGCAAAAACAGTGCTTGTTCTCTAAGATTTGCAATCCAATGGAAGAGACAACATGCAAACAGCTTTATATGTACAAGATATATATATACTGGGAATAATGGAGGTAATCTCAGAGAAAAGGCACCAATATTACGGAGGGCATTGAGAAGGGCTTCCTGCAGAAAGTGGGATTTTAGCTAACACTTGAAAGATGAAAGGAAGTAGAGATGAGAAGAAGAGCATTACAGGCCTAAGGGATAGTTATTAAAAAGGCATGGAGTAAGGAGACAAGTGTGAGTTATTCAAAGAACAGCAAGGAAGCCCGTGTCACTGAAATATAGAATACTTTGACGGGACTAAAGTGTAAGTGGACTAGAAAGGGAGCAAGAGGCCAGATTAAGAAGGGTTCTGAAAGCCAAAGAGATGTTTATTCTTCATCCTGGAGGGAAAGGGGAGCCACTGGAATTTACTAAATTGGGGTATAACATAATTTAAGTGCCAATTACCTTCATAATCTCTCTTTATTAAATTTCACATTTATTTAATACTTCTTGTGTGTAGAGCACTATACTTCATGCTGAGCCATATTAAAAATTTAGGGAGAAAACTGCTGATCTAGTCTCTTCCAGAGACAGAACTAGCGAAGGTTAAATGGCACTCTGCCCCAGAGTAAGGGTATCAGGTTAAGAGGGAATACGTATTTGGGAATGGGAGGTCTGCTGAACAGTATGATTATGCTCCCTTCTCCTACCTGGGACATCTCCCCAGGGGCATCATCATCCGGGTACCCTTCTCCTAGGAGACCGTCTGAATATAGGCAGAATTCTCCGAGGGCTGGCCTGCCCTCCCAGTGGAAATGTTCTTTGAGGAAGAAAAATGGCATAGGGGATTATAATACTGGTTCTGAACTCAGGAGATCCGAGTTCAAATCCAGCCTCATAACCATATGACCTGAGGTGAGTCAGTCACTTAACTTATTTGCCTCAGGTACCTCAACTGTGAAATGGGAATAATAATAGCATTGCTGTGAGAATCAAGTGAGATAATATTTGCAAAGGGCTTAACATGATGTGTGACACATAGAAGATATCATGTAAATGTTTCTTTCCCCTCCTTCTCTTTCCCAGCTCTTATATTCTTAATTTCTATTTTACTTCACACTGCTGCCGCCCCAAGCACACTGCTCCCACACACATACTCAACTGGATTTGTCATACTGAAGGAATTAGTGCTTTAATCCCTACCCTAGCAAAACTTACAGAGATAAGACAAAGACAGAGAGCTATACTATAATATATTATGATAAATACATTAGAGGGCTTAAAAAAAAGAGATGGGGAAGGGTTATGTTATTGCTAAGGAAGATCAAGGAAAAGGGCTTGAAAAGAAGTAATTTCTGAGTCAGGCTTTAAAGGATATAGAGGAATTTAATAGGTGAAGAAATTAAGAGACCCCTTTGAATATGCAATAAAGTGCAAGGTGTGAGGAAGACAGGAAGTAGTCCAGTTTGGCTGGAGCATAATCTTTCTCAAGGGCCAGAAGGAGGGAAGGCGAGCCAGGTAGGGTGCTGTCTGCTGGGCCAATGACTGTGAGCTTCATTTGGCAGGCAAAGCAGAGACACTGAGAAGTGACATGACTCAATCTCTATGTGCCTCGGGGTACCAGATGACAATACCTAGCATGGATATATCACTTTAAAGTTTACAAAGTACTTTAAATACATTCTCTCATTTGAGCCACAAGATGACCCTAGAAGATAGGTACTATTATTATACCCATTTTACAGATGAGGACACTGAATTTTGTGACTGACTAAAAAGTCACATACCTTACCCAGAGCTAGTCACAGAGCTAAAAACAGTCTATGGCAAGATTGGAATTAGGTCTTCCTGGACTCCAGATCCAGCACTCCATTCATTACATCACCTAGCTGTATATAAGGAGAGGAGCAAATTGGAACAATCTTCCAGTAGTCTTTTGCAGTGAGAATCTTAATTAATTGGTGGCAGAGAGAAAGGAGAAGAAAAGTAAGATGTGAGAAGTACTGTGATGGGTGAATAGAAAAAACTTAATTCCGATACAAGTGTGAGCAATGAAGAAACAGAAAGGATAAAAGATGACACCAGAGTCTTAAACCTAGAAAACTCAGTGAATTTTAATCAATAATGTTAACAAAATAGAGCCTAACAAACCTGTTTCATATAAAATGATTAATTTAAAGGAGGAAACTACCCTTTTAAGAAAAATCTTAACTCTCTAAACATCTAATTATCTGAGGGAAGCCAAATTTGTTCTTTTTGAGATCCCCAGTAGGGACTACCAGGCTTTAATAAGAAAACAATCCAGAGCCAAGATAAAGAAAAAAATAAGGCTGACCTCCAACTTATGATTCAGTCTCACCAAACTGGTCATGCAGTTTTCCTTTATTTTATAAATAATAATTATGGTAATTATAATAATACTTCAAGGATCCATTATTTCATCAGAGTGGGATACTCCTGCTGCCAACACAGATTGCATCCATGCCTTAGCAGATGGTTTAATGAGTTGCTGTGGCCAAAAGATCTGTCACCTAGTGACCAACTCCTTAGTAATGAGACTCTCTGAACTTGGCTAAGTGACAGACTGTGGGTTTGAAATCCAGCCTATGTAATTAAAATAATATCTCACATTTTCAAATCCCTTACCTCATTTGATCATCATAATCCTATAAGGTAGTACAATTACCCTTTTACAGATAAGGAAACTGATTCTGAGAGGGGCTAAGTTGTCCAAAGTCACCCAGGTTTTCTAAGTTCAGAGCTCTTTTTATTGCAACACAGCTATAAACATCTCTCTACCTGGAACTGAAAAACAGGCAAGGAAAACATCAAAACAACCCTAAACTCTGGATTTAGCCAGGTGAATTTGGAAATAACAGCAGCAACTCGCTTTGTATGGTACTTATTAGATAAGCACACATTCACACACATACACATAAATAAATAATTTTGTGTAAAGTTTGTGAAAATAGTGATTCTTTTGGCATATAATCAGAATACATTTTTTTTTTAAAGAGACACACTTTGCCTCTAGTATAGGTTGCCCAAACTGCTTTAAAGATTTGGGAAGTTATATGAACAGTCTGCATAGTCTCAAAGAGACTATTACCTAAATACATTCAAAATAGCTAAAATAAAATAGAACTGAGGTCCATTATTTAAGATCCCTCAGTAGCTCCATTTACCTGTGATCCTAACATAATTTAACACCTCCTGCACATCTACTTGGTACATGAAACTGCATGGAACCATAGGAGCTTTCACCCAATACAAAAAGATATCTCATTCTTTTTTTTCCTTTCCCTCCTCCCTCAACTACAGATTCACAGATTTACTGATTAAGAAAAAGAAGGGGACCTTAAACGTCATCTGATCCAGCTCCATCATTTAAATAATCAGGGAACTGAGGCCCAGAAAAGTCAAGTGATTTGCCCTATAATCTAATTCCAAATTTCACAGTTTTTCCATTGTAGTAAGCTGCCCACATCTGAATATGTCCCAAAACTGAATACAAGCATCTTTTAAACCTTTTATTTTGACTCAAACATCCACAACCTTCCTCCATTAGGGGAGATAAAATAAAAAACTGACCAAATGTCAATTGTGATATGATGCACCAACTGATAACTATGGCAGAAAAGGAAAATTTATAAATTTGTAAATCTTGACAGTTCCCAAAAGTGGTTAAGTGTGATTTTTTTTTTTTGCCTTTACCTATATATAAATGTGCTTGTCTTTGTTTCATTAGTATGTCTGTGTCATAAGTACTGCCTTTCACAAACATTTCCATGTGCTAATTAAGACAGAAATAAACAATTACCTTTAGAAATAGATGGGTGCTTCCTATCATTTACATCAGGAACGGGCCTCAAGGGCCATTTAGTAGTAACCCCTCTCTTTAGAGAAGAAACTAAAAACCCAGTAGGATTGCAAGACATCCAGTTGTGACATTAATGAATCAAACAACAAGCATTTATTAGGCTGCTATTTATTAAGCTACTATTATCCAGATACTTTGCTAAACAAAAGGCAAAAATGAAATGATCCCCGCCCTCAATAAGCTTAGTTAAATCAAACACAAATGCCTTCAAAACTAGGGAAACAATAAATACAATATTCTATCAAGGGCCATTGACCCCAGGATAGGAAAATCAAGGGTGGGCCACATTGCTTTGTATCAAGAGAGAAAAATAAAGTTCTTGCTCATGTACTTTTTAAATGAACAAAAAACATAAAACTAAAAAAATACAATATAACTATAATGTCTTATTTCTACATTTATAAGAAAAAAAAAGAATGAAAAGTTAAAGAACAAGGAAAAAACACAAGAAGGTGGAGTAAAATAAAAGAACAGAGGGACAAATTCACAGAAGAAATCTGATGGAAAGAAATGAAACATGGCATTTTTCATAATGTAATTACATAACATAATTACACTGAGAAATCCAATCACACAAAGAGACATACTGACACAGAGAAACATTGGAAGAAGATAATAAGCATCTATATAGTGCCTTTGTTTTTATTCAAACTTTAAGGTTTTTAAAAATAAATATCCATTTTTAACATGGTACAGTTTTGTATTTATGTGAAGTTACACCCTAAGTATTAGAAAAGTACTGGTCAATTTACTAGTTGTGATTACAAGCCTCTGACATACATGCACTACCTGATTATATTATCTTTCATTCTATAATATTGGAAACTTGACATTTCAAATCAGGATTTATGTCATTATTCTGAGCTTTTCCACTGAATCAAATACAACCGGGGGGTTAATAAGAACAGTCAACATTTACACAGCACTTGAACGTTTGCAAAACATTATCTTATTCAATCATGCTGAAAACCCTACACTGTAGGTGCTATTATTATTCCCAATTTAGAGATGAAGGAATTGAGCTTGAAAAAGGTTAATATGCTCAGGGTTACCTGGCTAGTTAGTACCTAATATTGGTTTCAATCCAAGGCCTCACAGACTTGAAGTCTTGCACTCCATCTACTATACTACATACTTCCTCTATCACGACTCCCATAGCTTCCCCCTAAAAATAAACAAACAAATAGATACCTGCATCCATGAATGAATGAATGAATGAAAAAAATCTTTCAGGAGCAGCAGCAGCACATACCTCGCATTTAGAAACATCCCATTTAAGCTTATGCTTTGTTCCTAAAACAATTGTATTCCTGCAACTGCACCATTAGGATTCATCTTGCTTTTTTTGTTTACACTTCTAATGTCCAATGTTATAAAATTATAAATTATTGCTATCATCAAGTTTTGCATTGAAAGTTGGTTACAGGGGGCTGCTAGGTGGTGCAGTGGATAGAGCACCAGCCCTGAATTCAGGAGGACTTAAGTTCAAATATGGTCTCAGACACTTAACACTTCCTTGCTGTGTGACCCTGAGCAAGTCACTTAACCCCAGCCTCAGGGGGGGAAAAAAAAAAAAGAAAATTGGTTACAAAATCTACAAGGCAGTCCTGAGACATTAAAGTGAAATTATGAAGATGAGAAACAGCAATGAATCTGTCTGGGAACACTTTCTTCTCATTTCACAAAGAAAATAGTCAATTTTCACAAAACATTCCGATTGTTTGATCCTTTAGGACAGAGCTTCTGAAACTATGGGTTGTAACCCCATGTGGGGCCTCATATTTGAATACTCATGTGGGTATTCCAAAATTATAATTTATTATCAGCAAATGTTCCGTTTGTATACCTGTTATTGTATTATTGTATACTCCTGTATACCAGGAGTCATGTAAACATTTCATAGGCAAAAAGGGGTCACAAGTGGAAAAAGTTAAAGAAGGCTTGCTTTAAAACACTGACATAACCATTCCTATGATGAGAATGATCTCACAGGACAAATGAATAAAGTGAAAGTAGACTTTCTTTCCCAAAGTCAAAGTTCCTCCAACTCTATTCTAATACATAAAATACTTCCAAATTGTGTATTTGCAGAGTTGAAGTTCAAGAAAGGTTTCATGAATGAAGTGGAACTGGTTCTGAGACATAAATAAGGACTTTTGGCCTTCCTTGTATTCCTGATTTTATTTTATTTGTTGGGATTCAATTTAATTATTTTCTTTTTTTAATTAAACCTTTTTATTTTCAAAACATATGTATGGATAATTCTTTAATCCTGATTTTAACATAGGGTCTGGCACATAACAAGATATTAATAAGTGGTTGCTGACTGACTGAAAAGTAAAGATGAAGTAAAGGGCAGTCCAAGAAGGCAGTGAGTTCTAAGGAAGGGCATATCAGCAGAAAAATAATGTAAGTAAAGAATAGAAAAAGCTCCTCATCCTCCAAAGAAATTCCTACATGGTATCCATCACCCTGATCTGTAAACTGAGAACCAAAAGAAATGCACTAAATAATAGTTTTTAAATTTCAGGCCTCTTTATCAAACCTGAATCTTCCGAATTGTATCTGCACCATCTTATGTCTATAAACCTAATGAACATTTTAAAGTCCTAGTTAAAGGTAATAAATGAAAATGGAATTGTAATAGCAGTTTTAAACACCTGAACTTCTTAATGTAAATAGTTTTAATTCACTTGGGCCTGTCCTTCTAATGATACTTAAGTGCTCACCTGGTACATTCAATGAATCATTATGTTGGAATAGAACACTTAGCAGGCTGACATATTTTGGCAAGAATAACAGGCTATAACCCCTATGGAAGTATCATTTAATCTTAATGTGTAAAGAGTTAGAAAGTAAAATGCTAGTCTGAAATTAGAGTAAATTCTAAAGCATCTATCTAAAAGGCAAAGGAGAAAACACTGGAAAATGTCAAGAATATCCTGTCCATCCTGTACTCATCATTCAAGTATCCAGTCTTGTCACCAATAAAAATCTGAGCTTTTTTCCCAGTATGTTTTGTTGAATACAAAATGCTTTGAGAAAGCTCAGCTTCAGACAATGTAATTTCATGTGTACTCAGTGTCTACAATCAAAGTCCTAGTTGCAAAATTACCAAGAATAACGTTTCCTGGAATAGTGTATATAATGCAGGATGCTCTCAAGATTAAAGCACAAAGAAAAACTCAGAGAGCAAAATAATAGTAACAGACAAGGTTCTGAAAAATAAAAGGAATTTGAAGAATAAAAGGCATTAGGAGAACCAGGTTTTTGCCTCGGATGCTGTTGGATTCTGGGCAAGCACTCTGCTTTGGGGCTACAGCTACAATATTTGGAAGCTAATGTCCATCCTACCTGTGTCACAGGATGGCAAGAAGGAAAAATAACAAAATGAGAGTGAAAGGTCTTTGAAGATTATACTGGACAATTTTAAGATACTAAGGCATGATTCAAAAGCTACCTACCTGGATGGCTTATTTCCTGCTTAAAAGCTGTCATGTGCACCCTCTGGAGGGCTAAAACCTACTGTGTTCTCTGGGACAGTGTATGCACTGAAGAATCTGTCTATGGATTGATTGATAAATGAAAAGATCTTCAACTTTATTTGTGTCAGGAACCCTGTAGCTATCTAGTGAATCCAATGGACTCCTTTTTAGAAGAATCTTTTTAAATACATAAAATAAATACACAGGATTCAAAGAAAACCAACTATTCTGCAAAGTAGTTACCTACTGTTTTCTTAATTTCACAGATTCCCAGGTTAAAAACCCCTGTTCTAAGGCTTCTATTTTGTATGGTAGCAATAATTTACCACCAGAATTCAACAGCCATAGCTGGGTATTTCCTGGAAATTATACTATTTTAGCAATTTATGTACTAATTGTTTCATTTTAAAACTGTAAGGTTTATTACATATTATTATACACACTTGAAGTTTGTAACATATGCATGTAATTGATTCCACACGCCCGTGTTTTATTACATATGTGTTAGATATTAATATATCACATACATATCCAAAGTAATAGCAAATGTAAAACAGCAAAGGAAAGTAGGGAAGAGAAAAAGGAGTTCCTACCATGTTTCAGGCACTGTGCTATAGAAATCTCTCAACTGAAGGGGGAAAGTGCAATTTTACTGGGGAAAAAAATTTACAAAAG
Source organism: Sminthopsis crassicaudata (assembly GCF_048593235.1). Taxonomy (NCBI): domain Eukaryota; kingdom Metazoa; phylum Chordata; class Mammalia; order Dasyuromorphia; family Dasyuridae; genus Sminthopsis; species Sminthopsis crassicaudata. Next base: position 569,511,637 of record NC_133618.1, read on the forward strand.
ATAAATATTGACTATCTGTAACATTCAAAGGCTATTCAAAAAAGAAAACGAAAGTAGACATGTGCTATTTTGCCACACAGGAAAGAGAAGTAAGACCAATAAGTAGAAATGTGGGGGAAGCAGATTTCAGCTCAAAGATGGCAAGTTTCAGGTTAAAGGGACAATTTTCTAATATTAGAACAGTCCAACAATAAAATGGAGTGCCTCTTGAAATAATAAGGGTCCATCTTTAGATTAATTCAAGAATATGTATCAGAGGGTAGGTCGAGCTAATATAATAAAAATGTCAATACTACCTAAATGAATCTATGTATTCAGTGCTGTATCAATCTAACTCTCAATAAATTATTTTATAGATCTAGAAAAAATAATAACAAAGTTCATCTGGAATCCGAATAAAAGGTCAAACATTTCAAGGGAATTAATGAAAAAAAATGCAAATGAAGATGGCCTAGCTGTACCAGGCCTAAAACTATATTACAAAGCAATAGTCATCAAAACCATTTGGTACTAGCTAAGAAATATAGTAGTCGATCAGTGGAATAGGTTAGGATCACAGAACACAATAGTCAATGACTATAGTAATCCAGTGTTTGCAAAGCCAAAGACATCAGCTTTGGGGATAAGAACTCACTATCTGACAAAAATTGATGGGAAAATTGGAAATTAGTATGGCAGAAACTAAACAATGATCCATATTTAACCCCCTATATCAAGATAAGTTTGAAATGTGTTTATAATTTAGACAGGAAGAGTAATATTATAAGTAAATTAGAATAAGAAAGGATAGTTTTACCTCTCAAATCTGTGGAGAAGGAAAGAAATTGTAGCTAAAAAAGAACAAGAGTACATTATTGAATGCAAAATGGATAATTTTGATTAAATTAAGTTGAAAAGTTTTCGTACAAACAAAACCAATACAGACAAAATTAGAAGGGAAGCAATAAACTGTGGGGAAAAAAATTATATTCAAGGGTTCTGATAAAGGCTTTGTTTCTAAAATATATAGAGAATTGACTCAAATTTATAAGAATTCAAGGGGCAACTAGGTGGTACAGTGGATAGAGTACCAGCCCTGAAATCAGGAGGACCCGAGTTCAAATCTGGTCTCAGCACAATACTTCTTAGTTGTGTGACCCTGGGGGCAAATCACTTAAGCCCAATTGCCTCAGCAAAAAAACAAAAAAACAAACAAACAAAAAAAAAATTCCAATTGATAAATGATCAAAGGATATGCACAATTTTCTGATGAAGAAACTGAAACCATTTCTAGTCATGTGAAAAAATGTTCAATGACTATTGATCAGGAAAATGCAAATTAAGACAACTCTGAGGTACCACTGTACATTTCTCAGATTAGCCAAGATGATCGTCTAAAATAGCTTCCTTAATTTAAAAAAAAAAAAAAAAAAAAGAAGAAGAAGAAAAATATCCTTAATTTTCCTCTACATGTTGCCCTCAGTTCCTTCACCTAGCAAGACAATCTTAAAATGGGTAAAAAAGAAAAAGGGAAAAGATCCATGGAAGAGATAAGAGAAAGGATGGGAAAATTAATGGAATAAGATTCTGGAGTAAATAAGACAGGATGATATCAAAAACACAGAATAGCCTTAAATATGAAGAGGATTCATTTTCCACTGAGACAAAAGGGAAAGAAAGGAAAATGTGAACGAAGTAAAATGAAGATTTAAAGGTCTAGACAGCAGTGTTTTGAGAGTCACAAGAATGATCAATGAATTTTTTTCCTCTTGTTTTTTTTTTTCACAACACAGCTAATGTTGAAGTGTGTTTTGTATAACTTCATATGTATAATGGGTATCATATTTCTTGCTTTCTCAAGGAGTGGAAGAAGGGATAGAGAGAGGGAGATAATTAGGAACTGAAAATAAAAATTTAAATTTAAAAAAATTAAAAGAATGAACACTGGCTGAGATCTAGGTTGCCTAGCTCCTATTACTAATTTGACATCAGTCACTTCTCTAAGCATTGAGTGTCTTCATCAGTAAAATGAAAAGATTGGACCAAATGATTTATCAGGTGCTTTAGCAGCTTTAACATTCAATGTTATATGATTTTGACTGGATGAAGGAATTTATGAAAGAAGATCTAAGGTGTCTTCATATTGAAGAAAGCAAAATCATTTTCCAACATCAAGGAAAGATTAGAGAAATATGGAAAATATTTGAAACAGTCGCTATGAAATATGCCCTGATAATTTCCCCAAGATAAAATACTATGAAGCAACATCAAGGGCTCTAGCTGAAGATAGACAGCATAAATATATAGTGGGCTCACCCAGTAATTTCATAACTTGCTTTAGTAAAACTATCTGACTTCAGCATTGACTATACATTATGTCAAGTAATACTTTTATTTACCTATTCCCAAACTATTCCTCTGAAGAATCCATAGACTGCCCTCACTTGTACCCCCAATTCCAATATTCTAGGATATATTCAGTATGTCCATGCTCATTTACTATACTCATAAAACACTTTTTTTATAGACTTTATATATTGGATTTAGCTTAGTTGTGTCTCCATCTAAATTTTCTATAAATTTGCTTTTCTTTCTCTGATACTGCCACTGTTTTATAAAATAACACTGTTCACAATCATCCACTATCCTACTGCCTAAGATTGTGCAAATAAGTATTTTAAATCAATGTTGCTAATGACTTCCATATTTTTCTGATTGACAAGAAAATTAAGTATTAATTGGCTGAGGCAATTTCTAGATTTATCTGGATTGCTGATCAAGGTGTTGGTGACTTCTTTTTTTATCCATTTCCCACTTATGACATCAGCAATGTATAATGTCAAGCTATATTTGCTTCAGTTATATGCCATGTTCTTTCTTAGTATTGATTTAGATCTTTTCTCTAACAAGGCAATATACAGTATACTTGATTGTATACAGATAGTTGATTTGGATATTATTACCACATAAATAATAAACCATTTTTTCTGTGCAAAAATATAATTAATTTCATTTACTATAATGTTATTTAGAGCACACCATGTTTGGACATGTATTAGTGTCACCTAACTCTCTTCTTGAGTATTGATGACATATAAGAGTGAAGTCATTTAAAGATAAAACTAGGGAGACATTGAACAAAAATTCTTCCATTACATTGCATTGCTTTAGTGATCTGTGATAAGGGTGGGGATGAAGATGAAGAAAAAGACTAAGAGACAAAGAGACAAAGAGGGAGACAGGGAAAGCACAAGAAGAAGCATTTATCAATTACTTACTGTGTGCTAACTATACTAAACGATGAGAATACCAATACAAGCGATTTTTAAAAAGCAGTCCCTACCTTCAAAAATATTATATCCTAAGAGAAAAAGACAATGCTAAAAAAGGAGATGAGGGGAAGAACTAATTCAAGGGGTCGAAGTCTGAGGAGCTGGTGCAGGAGCAGGGAGGGAAACTGGCATGCCTGACCTAGCCACTTCTTCAAATGGAGATTCCCTTGAACCTTGAGGTAAATTCACCTGTCCAAGGAAGGGCAGAGGCATCTTGCCAACACAAAGATGAAGAAGTCCATAAAGTGAGAAGCAGAGCTGAGATAAGTGTGAGCAGGGCCAGTTCCTGGGGGGATAACCAGGATGTCCATGAGTGACCTATTACTTCCAATCACAGGTTCTTTGACCCACTCACAGATTCATAGGGGTTACAGACTCAAAGCTGGAAGGGACCTTGGAGGGCCAGAATTTGTACCCAAAGCTCTTTATACTGCACCCCAATGCAATTTGTCTTCAGTTACAGATTGCAGCCTATGTATGCTTGCCACATGAGCCTTTGTGTCACCTAAGAGATTTTAACCCTTCTGAGATTGTCTTCATCTAATGTCACTTGAGAATTATGGGGAGTGGCTTTTGAAAACACTGAGCAGCTTAGAAGAGTGGAGTGTTTTTTAAATTTCCCGATATATCAAATGAAATCTAGCCAGCTATCAATCTTCTATTAAATTCTGGGCCTAGCTTATTGTCCTTCTGTGACACCTATTCATCATCTTATCAAACGAATGTGTGATCTCATCCATGTGGGTCCTTCTTCAACTGATACAGCTCTCCCCTTCCTTTCATTCTATGTGACTCATATATCCCATAAACCTGACTTTTCCTTTCTGTTGCCAATGTCTGAATTTCTTCACTATAAATTAAATCTTGGTACAACCAAGTCTAAAAGACAATCCAGATTCTTCACTTGTATTTGAATTTTTCTACATCAAAAGCTGCACTATATAAATGAACTATTGGCCGAGGCTGAATACTTTTGTGAAGCAGAAATTTCATTTTAATGAGAGTTCATTGTAACATGAAACTCATTTAATCTTTTAAGTAATCTTGTTAGCATTTCTATTAGTCTAAGGCCTAGAAAAAATAGGAAGAAGAAAAGATCAAATTAAAATGAACTCCTACTACTACTTTTAAATCAATGTGATTTTAAGGTGGTTATCTATGTTATTTTCAGATTATTTATCTATTTAAATTCCCATGTTATCTCTATTATAAATAGATATGTCTCCATCATAAATAGATATCATTATCACAAATACTTAACAATGACCTAAGTTTCATAATACAATAGAAGCAGTTCCCTATATAAAAATTTAAAATTTCAAAGAGCCATACACAAATAAAATATACCTTTTGATAGATATAGAAATTAATGAAACTGCAAAAAATTCTATCTCTTATAGAATTGGGGGGATGACTATTGTTCAAACAATCCCTGAACAGAAATTATAAGTGATTAGATCTAACCAAGGAAGGAGCAGCATGGCATAGTGGATAAAGAATTTCAAGTAAGGAAGATCTGAGTTCTAATTCTCCCTCTAACATACTGGACTGCCTCCCTGGGCAAGTTATTTAGCCTTTTATTACTTTAAGCAATTCTCTAAGATTATGAATTGAGATCTGCTTTGGTAGAAGGAATCTCTTCATTGAAGAGCTCCCTGTACTAATGAAATCAAATCTCCACTCCTGCCTCATCCTGTATCTATATGTACATGTTGAATAGCAAATCTATATTTTAGAAGCTTTTTCCTGAGGATAGGGGACGAGGAAATAAGGAAAACAATGAGGCATAAATCAAAAAGCCTTTTTACTTTTAAAGGGTGGTGATCTCTGAAAGATCTGAAAATGCTAACTAAGCCTGAGGCTGGCAGGAGGATCCAGAGAAGGTGCAATTTTGAAGCAGAAATAACTAAGAATCAAGTCTATAGCAAAGTCAGAAAAAACAATCTTTCAAAGAGGTAGCATTGCATTTGGCTACATAGCAGGGCCAGGACAAAAGTCAAGTTAGAAAGGAAAGAGTATTTAATAGAAAGATTGTGGTTATTGTGGACCATCTTCATGCTTTTATGAATTGCTAAGACTATGCTCTGTGTTATTTTCATCTATTTCCCTAAGTAATAGTAAAGAACTTTCCAAATGCCTAATCTCTGCTATTACTAGTGAAAAAGAAATAGAGGAGTTAGTCATTTAGAGAGAGAGAGAGAGAGAGCGAGAGAGCGAGAGAGAGAGAGAGAGAGAGAGAGAGAGAGAGAGAGAGAGAGAGAGAAAGAGAGAGAGAGAGAGCGAGAGAGCGAGAGAGCGAGAGAGAGAGAAAGAGAGAGAGAGAGAGAGGTCAGCAGAAACTGGGATATCCTGGTGGTCAGGCTTGGATTGGTGAAAGTAATAGAACAGGGAGTTTTGGGGAACTGATATGTAAAAACAGAATATAGTAGAAAAGGCAAAGGAAAATCGCTGCTGGGGCGACTTCAGCAGGGCTACAGGAGCCAGATCTGACCTCCCCTCTTCCAAACTCTCCTGACATAATTGAGAGAGCACCACTCTTCCAAGTACCCAAGCCTCATCCTGATGTCATTCTTCTCCCCTCACCCCCACAGTTGATCTGTAGCCTAACTCTTGGGGTTGGTCCGCCACATTGCCAAACGCCTGGTTCAGATTTTCACAAGCTCTCAAATAAACTGTTACAAAAATTTTCTAACTGATCTTCCTGCCTCAACTCCCTTAGGAGATTTTTCTAAGACGTAGGTCACGCTCCTGCTTCCTAAGTGTCAATGGATCCCTGTTACCTCTAGGAGAAAAGACAAACCCTTGGTTCTCCATAACCTGACCTCTTTCTACCCTTCCAGTCTCATCTCCATGCCTTTACACTGGCCATAATCTATACCAGGTATGCTCTCTCTCCTTGCCTCTACTTTCAGTTCCCCAGGTTTCCTTAAAGACTTAGCTCAAATACCATCCTCTGGAAAGGCTTTTTCTGGATACCCAAGCTTTTAGCAATTTCTCCTCTAAGATTACCTTCCATTTAAATCAGACATATTTTGTAACTATCCAGTTATTTACATGATGGCTTCCTCATTGGAATATAAACTCCCAGAAGGCAGACACTGTTTTTGCCTTTCATTGTATTTCTAGCCCTTGGCATAGTACCTGGCACATAGTAAGTACATAATAAATGCTTCTTGTATAAGACATTCAAGAATAAAGAAAAATAGACTTCCAACTGAGAGAAGTGAATTTTTCAATTAACATATATTGAAGAACCTATTTTTTTCCTTAAGAACCCAGGATTTAACCTTCTGACACTACATGAATTTCATTGTTTTCCTAGACCACATAAAATAGGAAGGCACCTGCACACCATGAATGCATATTTTAATCTGATCACACAGAAGACAATCTGGAGCTCTAATCAAGCTGTCTCAAAGACTTGATAGCTAGAGCTGTGCTGTGGAAAAATTAACATCCTATCACACTCCAAGCTGTTACTGCAAATGAAAACCCAGAATACAAAGAATGATAGGAAAAATAGCAATAGGGAACAGTGAATCCTCAAGAAGGAAACTCCCTCACCCCTCCTTTCTGATTAGCACCTTTTCTCATTAGTAAAAGAAAAGAAAAGGCAGACAAGCTTTCACTTTGGACTTGCTTTTAATTTTAACCAACAACCAGCAATGTCATTGGTTATGGGTCCTCTTCAAAAACAAAGGACAAACAACAACTCTTACTTTTACTTTAGTCCACTTGAACAATATTTTAAATCTGTTTTTAAGTGAATTTTCTTTTTTAAGTTCACTAAAAATAAGCATATTCAAGTGGGAGGATGTGACATAACAGAATGAGAGTTAGGAGATGTGGCTTCTGCTCTGTCAGCTCTATTTCACTACGGGACCATGAATTTGGCCAGTGTAGGCCTGTTACTACTTCTATAAATTGGATTGGACTAGATTGGTCCACAAAGAGAGTACTGTGGCACACCCTTACAAACAAGCTTCTAGGTATGTCACAAAACTCCTCCCCATGCCCCAGATTTCCATAGTTGAGCACTGACTCTGGAATCAGTGGATCTGAATCCAAATTGCACCACATATGATCAATGTGACCTTGAATAAGGCATGTAATTTCCCTGGACTCCAGTTCCCTCATCTGTAAAATAAAGAGAGAAGAGACTGTGTTTCTTTCCAGCTTAAAATTTGTAAAGAGAACATCCCAGTTTCTATTTTCTGCTGTGATTTGCTACCTTCTCTTCCCTAACATTTGACCAAAGCAGTCCTCACCATCCATCCAGTTGCAAAGTTTGTGTTCTTTGCTGTGAATGATGAGGAGGTAAAGAAAACAGAGGCTGAAGGGTAGAGGAGAGAAAGGAGAATCCCCAAACTCCAGACTGGAAGCCCAGTTCCCTGACAGCCATTCTTTGTTGCCAACTTAAATGTCCACTCAGGCTCAATTCCTAATGGTGAAGAATACTGTGTGGTGAGCAAAAAAAAGTTTCGAAAACCCCTGGACTAAATGAGTTCTAAGATCCCTTTAGGCTCTAAAGTTCTATCACATTGTGGGTTTTGTTTTTTTTTTAATTTGGGTAAAAAAAAAAAAAAAAAAAAACATATACAACACAATTCCCCAGCGACTTCTAAGATTACTGTCAGAACTCAGTTAATTGCTGATAGCCTTCAAATTTTCTTAGCAACTACCATACAGCCGAATGAATTAGGTCTACCAATTTATACAAAAAGTCAGATAAACACAAATCCCCCAGTGGGCAATTCCGTTTGCTTTAGAAGCCATTTGCACTATTAATAGAGAGAGCATCAACACAATGGCTGGGAGAAGCAGCTTGCTCAGTCAGCACTAACTGGGGTGAGCAGCACAGCTAGGGCATCTCAGCTGCATCACACAGCTGGCATGGCAGCACCTAAGAGTTGTATTACCCAAGATATTTAAGGAAGACAAAGGGCGGTTACTGGTTGTTGGTAGGTTTAATTACCCAGACCACTTTTTCAGTTTGAGGGCAAGACCCAAAGACCACGTAACCAGCAAAATAGCTAAAGAGTTGCTTGCTACAAACTTCTCCAATTCCAAAATCAAAAGAGAAAAATTAAGTACCAGATATAATATAATTAAAGATGAATGCACAAATTAAAAATCACACAAGGTAAAAACTCAGTGATTTAGTTCCAGAAGCCTTTAATATAGAGAGCTCTCATTCAACAAGCCTACACCCACAAGTCTGTCACGGTAATCATAATTAAGCCCAGAGGCTTACTATTCAGGGAGTCAGTTGTAGAGATGCCCCACAGCAGTAACTGGGGGTGAGAAGGGGGGGGGGGAATCCCCCATCTTCCATAAAAAGTGGCAGACACTAATTCTGTTCAGTTACAAAAAGCAGAGATGGGAAGACAGGAAGAATTGGGCAGGTCAGAAAAATATGCTGAGAAATAAATCTGATGGTATTTCCAAGGGTTCATCCATCTTGCCCCTCAGCTGCACTGGACACTGTTGACCACACTCTTTGCAGGAAGATTTCTCTTCTCTGATTTTTGTTTTGTTTTGTTTTTGTTTTATTTTCTCTTAGTTCTCCTCCATCTGTCTAGCCATTGCTTTTTGAGGCTCCTTTGCTGGATTTTTACCCATTCCTCGAGGCTCTTCTCTGGACCATCTTCATAACATCTCTAATATCTGACTCCTGCTCTTTACTTATGTAGCTACCACCTCATTACCTCTCACCAAGACTATAGCAATAGCCTGCTTTTCTCAAGTCTTTCAACATTTCTAATCCATCCTAAATACAAATACCATAGTGATTTCTCTCACTAAATAAACTACAATGACTCCTCCTTCCCTCTAATATAAAATACCAACTCTCTGTTTGGCTTTTAAGCACTTCACCACCTGGATCCAACCTATCTTTCCAGGTTTATTATGTATTATTCTCTTTCCTTACTCCCTAGGTATGTGAAGAAGATACCAAAGACATGAAAAAAATCTTGGACCATGTTATTACAAACAAAAAAGCAAGCAAGAAAAAGAAAATCAATAACTAGTGACCTATATGCCTACTTTCCCAACTACATAATTTTTTTATGAAAATAATCTGTATCAAGGGCATCCTTAATGAGGGCATTAAAAAAAAAGGAAAAATCTATGCTAGATGAATATTTAAAGAAAGAATATTTTTTATTTTTTTAGTACTGGTTAAGAAGTTGTACAAATATCTAGGGAATGTATTTCTTCCCCAGTTATACATGTAGGGAAATCAATCAATGGAAATTCCTCCTCTGATATTTTCCTTTATTCATAAATTTAAATTCTTTCTGAAGGTTAATTACATTTAGAATAAAATACTATGGTACAATAGGGACCAGCCAGAGTGAAGGAAGTCCCTAATAGCAAAAATAGACCAACAAAAGAAAAAGTACCTAAAAATAAGGAGTTTTGGAATATAGGAGTAAGTAATGGTAACAATCCCAAATAGCAAAGTAGTTAAAGAAGATGAATAGTTTTCAAAAGAAGAAATACAAATTCTCAATAGTCATCTAGAATGTTCAAAATCACAGAGAAAAACAAATTAAAACAACACCAGGGTGTCAATTCTCACACTTATCAAATAGTCAAAGAAGAAGAAATTCAGTGTTGAAGTCAAGCACACACTAATCCACTACTGATCAAGCTGTGAACTGGTTTAATCATTCTGGTAAATAATTTGTAATTATGAAAAAAAAGTTACCAAGCTCTTCATGCTATTTCTAACCAGAGATCCATAACCCCAGAGTGTATAATGCCAACAAGAAAAGATCTCTATGCATAAAAAGATTCATAACAGGATAATTTTTAAGGCTCCCCAAAAGCCTTTGCCCAGTACAACAGAGTCAAATGACCACTCTGCTTCTTTCAGCCTAAATGGATCAGGAAGATGCCCCACCCACTCCAAACTCGATTTCTTATCTGTAAAAGAGAAGATTAACATCTTCTGAGATCTCTGAGATCCCTAAATGTCCTTCAGTTCTAAACCTGTTATACTAGTAATGAGAAATGTCTGAACACACTGAATTCATAAGGGAGTATTTGTGGATTCTAATAAATACCGAGAATGTAGAGAAAAATGCTTTGGAAGACACGCATGAAATGACACAAAGTAAAGAACGCAGACGCGAAAGAACAATATATAAAATCAATTGTTATTTGTTATTGAGTCATTTCTGTTGTGTATGACTCTTTGTAACCTCATTTGGAGTTTTCTTGACAAAAATACTGAAGGGGCTTGCCATTTCCTTCTCTAGCTCATTTTACAAATGAGGAAACTGAGGTACACAAAGTGAAGTGACTTGTCCAGATCACACAGCTAATAAGTTATCAAAGATCAGATTTGAACACAGAAATATAAGGCTTCCTGATGCCAAGCCCAATGCTCTCTACACTGTCCCAAAAGGCAATGAAAATCAGGCCTAATACAATTGATAATGCCAGTGCCAAACTATTGAAGTTAAAGCACACATCCTTCCTTTCTGCTTACAACCAAGAAAAGTACAAAGTACCATACATTATCAGACATGAGTGCTAAGCTGGGTAGTTTTGTTTTTTGTTTTTTTTCCCCATAATCTAAATAACTCTTCCAGGAATGTTTACTTAACCACTTGGGAGAAACGTTTTTCTAAAGGGGAAGAGATAATGTTTTTTAAGAAGCAATGTAGTGTCAATGCAAAATGAACCCTTTTTTTTTTCTCTTAAAAATAGTGATAAAACCAAATAGTAAAATGGTCTATTTTTTCTAAAGCATTGAAAGCACAGTAATGATGAAGAAAGGAGAAATCAAGAAGCATTATGGAACAACAAGGCAAGTACAAATACATAAACTTAAACAGCAGATTAAAAATAACATTTGGCACACTAAGTAATTTTTAAATAAAAAAACCATTATACTTGACATTTCCACACCTACTGCTATCACAAGTACTTTGCTCAAAAATCAGCAATGATAAGATGAATGATGATTTTGTTAATATTGTGGCCTGGGATGTTCTATCTACTCTGCAGTGACAGCTAATCTCAATATGTCAGGACCTAAGTGGCTAAAACTGCTTGAAACCCAGAAAGATTTTTTGCTTAGCCTACATTATGAGGGTGAGTTGCTATACTTGTGTCACATGCATAAGGTAAAATCCAATTAGGAAGCAAAGATTTTTCTACTCACCTGTAGACAAAGCCTCTTCCCGTTCTTCATCATCATCAGGTTGATGTATGTTCCAGGAAGTTTTGGGAAGTGAAAAAATTTCTTCAGCTGAAAATAACTTGACCATATCCATGTAGTTACTCTTGAATTTGTATCGAGGGATAAAACATGTTTTGCCTTGTTTAAAAATATCCTTGATAATTTCTTCTGTCTCAATTTCATCCTGCATGCTTAGAAAGATTGAAATTCTCTGAGACTCTTGATATTTACTGTGAGCAATCACCTAAGTAGGAAAAGATTACAATTATATTTAAGAAGCTACTGAAACAATGATAAACATTCTTTAAAATCTTTCTAGTTTCTTCCAATTTCTTCACCAATAAAGGCATTGTCTTATGGAAGGAAAAGCATTGGAGTATCACATGTAACAAAACACTCATAGCAATGCTTTTTTGGAATAGCAAGAAATTGGAAAGCAGGTACCCAGTGGGGAAGGTCTAAACGGATTGTGTAATAACATAATGGATTATTTTGTTATAAGAAATGATGAATATGAGGAATTCAGAGAAACATAGGAAAACTTGTATGAACTGATGCAGAGTAAAGTAAGCAAACCAAGACAATATACACAATAGCTAAACCAATGAATAAATAAAATACTATTTCATATACATGACTATAGTGACTATAAGGAAATGTTCCTCACCCCTTTCACTAAAAAATAAAATGCTGCATATTCTATAAGAGATGGTGCATACATTGATTGATTTTGCAGAATTTTTTTTTCTTAAAAATGAAGGCCCAAAGGGGCCGCTGGGTGACCCAATGGATAGAGCACTGGCTCTGGAATCAGGACCATCCAACCTCAAATAAAGCCTTAGAAACTTGACACTTAGTAGCCATGTGACCCTGGACAAATCACTTAACTCCACTATTTAGTCAAAAAAAAAAAAAAAAAAAAAAAAAAAAAAAAAAGTCCATTAGTTGGATATAATGGATTGAAGGGAGAGACATATCTAAAATGACTACAATATAAAAACAAAACATTAATAAAACTCTGTAAAAGAAAAAAAAAGTTAGCCTGGTAAAATGAATAGTTGGGGAGTCAAAAGACCTAAGTTTTAATTCCTAACATTTACTACTACCTGTGTGATCTCAGACAAGAAACTGCCACCGACCAGTTTCTTCATCTGTAAAATAAGAGTTTGAACTAGATGGTATCTAAGGTCACCACCAGATTTCAGTTTATGATGCTATGCCATTTTAAATCACTATTATTTCATAAGGAGTAGTTTGTTGTGGAATTGTCTACTTTGATCAGAATTCTAAGAAATGGTTATTTGAATTCAAAGTTCTGAGACAGTTGCTACTTTTATTTTAGATAAAAAAATGTGAAAAGCTATAATAATCTAGAAAGATAACAATATCAGAACTTTTCTCTAATTATGGGATAAAGGTAATTTATCTGACAGAAGATGAGAACTCCACTATTTAACTATAAGTTAAAATGGAATAATTTGTACAAAGTACTCAGAATCCGAAAAAAAAAGAGTAAAAGAGAGATGAAAGACCAGATTTAAGAATTAAATCAACTAACCTTGAAGTTTAAAGTGATGGACATTATACTTACCGTTGAGAAATAAATACAAAGGAGTAGAGGAACAGCTTAGAAATAAAAAATTGGCGAAGTTACTAAGCGGATTGACTATATTAGTTCTAGTGTTAATAAAACACAGTATATAGATCAACTCGTCTTGGAAGTGACACATATGTTCAATAAAGAAGATGGTATCATCAAGGAACTTTTAGGGACATTTCCTAGGAAAGAAAGAAGACAACAAAGTTGACAGTTCCAGGGTTATGTGTTACCTTGAGCTTATACATGATGACTATGTGCCCACTTAGGTTTTCTGCGAATGTGTGCCACTTTTACTTTTACTTTTAGTTAGCAGAGTGCTACCCATCTTTATGTGTAGATTATAAGTATTTATTATTCCCACATTTGATTTAATATTGAATACATTATTTATTTTATTAAGTAAAGACTTATGTTTTAGATCTAAAAGTGTCACTACTCAATCTTTGGTTTTGTGCAAAGTGAAGTACATTAGTAGAGGCTCAAGAACTGAAGTGAGATATGATGGAATCTATTCCTCCACATGCCCCAAAAGAGCTGATGGTGATCTTCTGGGAACCCATCCCTCTCAGAGTGTAAGAGTAGACTGAGGTGAGAGCAAGCCAGAACAGGGAGTGGATAACGACATGCTTTCTTTGAGAAGTGTGGCACCTTTTAATGTGGGTGACCCAGGTACATTATGATCCTACTGAGAAAAAAAAGGTACCTAGATTAGGAGCCAAAGGTCTTGGGCCTCATTTCTGGCTATGTTAATTCCTACATTTCCTACATGCTATACATTCAGCACCTAACAGACTCTCAGGAATCTTTTCTAAAATATCCTCTAAAACGGGGGAGGGGGAAGCTGAAGGGTCCATTACCTTCTGCTTGAAGTGTTGAATACGAAATATGAGATGGACATAATGGAAAGAGTGCTGGATCTGAATTCAAAGGACTTCAAATCATGCTTATTTCACCTACTACCTAAGTGACCTTGAACAAGACACTTAATCTGTTTTCCCATCTGCAAAATCTGAGCATTGTACCATTTGATTGTTAAGGTCCCTTACAATTCCTCTATGATTTTATGACTTCAGGAGACAGCTCATTCCACTTTGGGGAAGTTTTATAGATAATAATTTCTTCTCTGCTTAACTTACAGGATCATTGTGAGGGAAATAAAATAAGGCAGGATATATAAAAACAGTTTGCTGCATGTAAATGCTATAGACCATTATTATTGTTCATAAATTCTCCAGAAGCTGCGTTTTTACAGTTAACAGAACACTGAGAAATATCTTCTAAGCAGAAACCAAATTTCATGGTTACTACATGCCATGCTCAACACATCCAGCCTCCATGATTTCGATGTTGTGAGTCATCCTTTCACACATGCGAATTATAAAACTTGTGACATTTAGGCAATCTTCCCGAGTTGTGCAAAATTCATCATCCTATAAGTCAAGCAAGTGAAAGATTTCTCTGAACTGGATAAAGCACTCAGAGTGTTTCCCTGGGACAAAACCTTTTTAGCTTAGTAGGCACTACCTGAGCTTGTGATTTGCTAGCACAGCCTTCAAGAACTCTGAGCATCTCCAGGGCATGATAAAGCCCTGTAATTACACACTAAAATCACTTCTAGTGATAATTACTTATAGTCAATCTATATTTGGTTCTGTGTGTGTGTGTGTGTGTGTGTGTGTATGTATGTGTGTGTGTGTATATATATATATATATATATTTTTTTTTTTTTTTTTTGAGGCTGGGGTTAAGTGACTTGCCCAGGGTCACACAGCTAGGAAGTGTTAAGTGTCTGAGACCAGATGTGAACTCGGATCCTCCTGAATTCAGGGCTGGTGCTCTATCCACTGTGCCACCTAGCTGCTCCTGTATATATTATTTAAAAAAAAAAAAACTACCTTATATTACGTAAATTCCCAAAGGACATCTTGAACGTGGCAGTTTTATTTTCTGTGTTGCTGTCAATATACATATCCTAATGTAAAAGTTTTAAAAAAACAGAATAAAGTGAAGTTTTTAGTCCTACTGGGGGAAATTCCAAAATATTATAAGACTCTCTCCAGGTAAATCATGTTTAAAAAGAAAAACAGTTAACATTTACTTAGTCATTCCACTCTCATGTCCTAGGTAGTGAACTTGAGAGGCAAGTTTTATATCATTGTTATTATTTTAAAATTTTAAATTAAAAATTTTTAAAAAATTCAGTGAATTTGCATTTATTAAATGCCTACTACATGCCAGGCACTGTGCTAAGCACTGGGGATACAAAGAAAGGCAGAGCCAAATCCTTGCTCTCAAAAAGAAATCTAATGGGAGAGATAATACACAAACTGTGTATAGACATGCTAAAGGAAATAAATTGGAAATTATCAAGAGGGATGACACCAGAATTAAGAGGGATCAGGAAAGGCTTTTTGCAGAAGGTAGAATTTTGGCTGACATTTGAAAGAAACTAGGAGGTAGACATGAGAAGAGAGAAAATTTCAAGCACGGTGATCAGCAAGTAAAAATGCAATGCCAGGAGACAATGTCTTGTTCAAGGAAGTTATATATGCCACTATATATGGCTACTATTACTGTAACATAGAGTAGGAGGGGGACATAAAGTATAAAAAGAGCATCATAAGCATCAATGGAGGTATACTATGTAGATAAAAAACTCACATGAGCATTACAAAATAGTAAGGGAATAATAATAATATATAATATGGCATGTTAAGAGTTCTAGAAAATATAAAACAAAGTGCTAAGTGAAGTCTGAGAAAGAAGATTGTTAACAATGAGAGAAATCATGAATGGTTTCAAGAAAATGGTGGTATTTGTAATGGGTTTAAAATAATGAATACTAAAATGGTAAGCCAAAAAAAGTAATACCAGAAGCTGTATCTGAAATTTATTTAAAAAAAAAAAAAAAGTATGGTGGAGGATAAATGTATGAAGAGTTACAAAAAAGTTTAATAATTGACTTTGTAATTGAGATTCACAGAAAAGAAGTTAGGGCAATAACCACCTTCATTTGGGCTAGACACAAAAATTTAGTAATTTCTAATCAAAGTTAGCTAAACAAACTGTTATTAGATTGTAAGAAAAGGCAAGAAATTTGCTAAAATAAATAAATGAATATTGACTCAGAAGTCTGAAATACAATGAACCAAACCAAAAGTCCAAGGAAGAATGAATAGAGGGAGAAAGGAAGAGGAAAAAAAGAATGAAGGGAGGGAAGAAGGAAACAAGTTTTTATTAAGTATGTACAACATGCCATTTACTATGCTTAAAGTGCTTTACAAAGTAGATTACTTCATTTGATCTTCACCTGTACCTTAGGTAATAATAGTACTTATCCCCTTTTTACAACTAAAGAAGCTGAATCAAACAGCAGTCCAGGAACCCACAGCTAAATATCTGAAGCTGAATTTTATCTCTGGTCTTCCTCATTCCAGGCTCTCTACTGCATGATCTAGCTGCCTAGGGTATGTACTTATGTCAAACCTAATGATCACAACTTCCTCCTATTGATTCATAAGGGGACAAACAACACTAACAGTAAATACCTAGGACATATTACTAGGTAGCATAAACCCCATTGAAAAAATTGAAATCTCTTAACCAAAAAAAAAAAAAAGAAAGAAAAAGGTATTCCCATTAAGTTGTTTACTGAAGTAGGCCTTTAGAAGAGAGGCTAATTAAGAAGGTTCTTGAGAATAAGATTTGAGGGGCAGCAGTGGATAGAGCACCAGCCTTGAATTCAGGAAGATCTGAGTTCAAATCTAGTCTCAGACACTTAACACTTCCTAGCTGTGTGACCCTGGGCAAGTCACTTAATCCCAGCCTCGAAAAAAGAAAAACAGAGAATAAAATTTGAATTTCTGGCTATGGCTTAAAATAGGGTAATGGAAGAATATACTTAATGAGATAAGAAATATATTTTCCTATCATCTTGTAAAAATGATTACGAACCACAGGACATTCTTCTGAATTACAGAATGGCTGCAATATGAATTTATGAAGGCGTCACTCACTTTGAAGTTTTAAAATATTATTGGAGCATATCTTTAGGGGAAGCACCAATGTAAAAACTCCCTCCACTAATTTAAATCAGCATATTAATGGTATTTATAACTTTAGGGAAGTCTGACCTTGGAATCAGGAAAGTCTAGATTTAAAATAGTCTGACAACAAAGATCTGAAGCTGAGTGAGACATTTAGCTTTCCAGTGCTCCAGCCAACTCTTTAGAAGTACACAAGTGTATTAAAAATGTGCCTACGTAATCTCTCATTTATATATAATTCAAAATTTATAAGGTGTTTTCTGTGCACACCTGTAAAGAGAGTGCAAACATTCTCATTTTACAAATGAGGAAATTCAGGCCAATAGAGGTAGACTGATTCACTCAGAGCCTAGACGGCAGAAGCTCAGTCCTTAGAGCTGTTGTTTGTTGTTCACTTATATCTGACTCTCAGTGACCCCATGTGGAAATGTCTTGGGAAAGATTTGCCATTTCCTTCTCCAGCATATATAACTAGGTCCTAGGCCTACGACTCCCGATCCAGTCAGCAGTCCATTTCGTTTAGTCCGTATTTCTCCCCTATCTATACCCAGGAAAATCCAATCCTTCAGGGCACGGATCAAATTTCACTCACTCGGTGAAAGCGTTCCTAGTTACCCCAGAGGAAAGTGATCTTCCTTCCCAGTGCCTTCTTTTACCATTCGCTGCCCGCGTCATTCAAACATCAAGGACTTTTATTTCAGGACCGCAGGAATTACCTGACACGCGCTATAACTGAGTTGCCATAGAACTACAGACTTTGAGTTTGAGGCCCTGGGACACCATTTATTCCTCCTCCGGCGTCCTTTTGCCGAGGAGGCTGGACTAGGCGCACTGACTTGCCCAGGTAACTCATCTGCTATCAGAGCAATCCCATCCTTCCGGCCTCCAAATCCAGCACACTGTTATCCTGCCGTTCGGATGACTTAAAACATGGGACTTGTCCTATGTCTTCATTCTTTTCCCAAAAATGGCCCGTTTTTAAAATGGATATTTGTGCGGAGCCATGACACAAAGTACGTTTTAATACAGTGTAATCACTCATTCATTTACACAAACGTTTATTACGCTCCTGAGTTGAGGGGAGAGTGAACAGGACACCCGAGAAATAGCGCTGGACAGAAAAGAAGGTAAGAATCTCTGCTCGGAGTTTTGTAGCCTAGGAGGCAAGAAACTCTGAGGGTAAAACCATCTATTTGGATTCCCGGCAGAGGTCTTCCATAAATGCACGTGCACATTCACGCTGCGGCGTTAGTTCGGAACAGTATCTGAACAGTCCTATCACTGCCGCCCCGCCCACTCCACAACTTCAACTTCAAAAGAGACTTGGGGACTTCTCTGTTTTTAACCTCTTCTTGGTGTTCCGCGCTGTGCCAGATGGGTTTAAAAAATGGACTGAAGTATGACTTGGAACTGTTGCATTTAGGGAAGGAGGAATGACGGAGGAAAGAATCCTTGAACCCTAAATGCGCCCAAAGCTGGAGGATAGACGCTCCCGCTTCCCTCCCCACCGGTCAGTTTCACTTTGGTCAGTTTCCTTATCTGTACGGGCAATGGGGGAATCAAAGAGCCCTTTAAATCTCTGGGGAAGGATACGCGCAGAAAAGCGAGGGGCGCACGCTAAACGCGAAAGGGGAGGGGATAGTGTCGCGTCCCTGAAGGCGTAATTACGCGCGCGCGCCCGCGCCTAAGCGGCGTCTGAAGTGGAGTCTGGCCAGGTTGTTCTACCCTCTTAAGCCCGCGCTCTCGCTTTACCCCGCGCACCTTCTCTGTCAGCAGACGGGACTGACGGAGCCGTTCCTCGGCGCTCAGCGCCCGCAGCCGCTGCTTCATCTCGGCCCGCAAGTTGCGCTTAAATCCATTTAGAGCCGCCGCAGCCGCCATGTTGGAGCGCAGACCAGGCCCGCCCCGCCGAGCCACCAACCTGACGCGGGGAGAGGGAGACCTGAGGCTGACCTCGGAAACGACCTCCCCTCAGCAGGCCCCGCCCCTCTTCCCCCCTCCCCCCCGTGCGCCGCGGGAAACCTGGGGGACACTTAATGTAGTAGCGGGTACTAGTCCCAGGTTTAGACGAGCTCGGCTGGAAGGGTGAAGTGGAAGCACTGGGCATGGGACTCAGAGCTGGCAGGGACCTTCGCAGTCCAAGCGGTTACGGGACTTGCCCAAGACCACGCAGCACTGGAATGCGGGTCTAGTATTCTTATCACCACACTAGTTCTAATTTAAGTTGTAAATATCAAGGCTCCCTGTGAGCCTCGGTGAATTCTGCGGGGTAGCACGTACTCCCCTAATGAATAGTCTGGGTACAGTGTTACTTGGAAATTAACTAGCCTGTCCTCCCACGTGTTCTTGTCTTCCCTCCCACTGTAGTGATAAGGAGAATAAAACTTTCCTGGGCAAGGTCAGAATGTTCCTTTTTTCTAGAATGGTTAGATATAGTGAGAAATTCGGTAAATAGGTAAGCATTGCACCGGGTGTTGAGATACAGGCGATGCAAGCCATTCTCCCATTGATAAATGGTCAAAGGATATGAACAGACAATTTTCAGATGATGAAATTGAAATAATATCCACTCATATGAAAGAGTGTTCCAAATCACTACTGATCAGAGAAATGCAAATTAAGACAACTCTGAGATACCACTACACACCTGTCAGATTGGCTAAGATGACAGGAAAAGATAATGATGAATGTTAGAGGGGATGTGGGGAAACTGGGACACTGATACATTGTTGGTGGAGTTGTGAAAGAATCCGGCCATTCTGGAGAGCAATCTGGAACTATGCTCAAAAAGTTATCAAACTGTGCATACCCTTTGATCCAGCAGTGCTGCTACTGGGCTTATATCCCAAAGAAATACTGAGCAGGGGAAAGGGACCTGTATGTGCCAAAATGTTTGTGGCAGCCCTTTTTGTAGTGGCTAGAAACTGGAAAATGAATGGATGTCCATCAATTGGAGAATGGTTGGGTAAATTATGGTGTATGAATGTTATGAAATATTATTGCTCTGTAAGAAATGATCAACAGGATGATTTCAGAGAAGCCTGGAGAGACTTACATAAAGTGATGCTGAATGAAATGAGCAGGACCAGGAGATCATTATACACTTCAACAACAATACTGCATGAGGATGTATTCTAATGGAAGTGGATATCTTCAACATAAGGAAGATCCAACTCACTTCCAATTGATCAATGATGGACAGAAACAACTACACCCAGAGAAGGAACACTGGGAAGTGAGTGTAAACTGTGAGCATTTTTTGTTTTTATCCCCAGGTTATTTTTTACCTTCCGAATCCAATTCTTCCTGTGCAACAACAACAACAACAAATTAAAAAAAAAAAAAAAAATTCGGTTCTGCACATATATATTGTACCTAGGATATACTATAAGATATTTAATATGTATGGGAATGCCTGCCATCTAGGGGAGGGCCTGGAGGGAAGGAGGGGGAAAATTCGGAACAGAAGGGAGTACAAGGGATAATGTTGTAAAAAATTACCTATGCATATGTACTGTCAAAAAATGTTATAATTATAAAATTAATAAAATATAAAAAAAAAAAAGAGAGAGAGATGCACGATGCTACAAGCACAGTCATTGAACTACGTGAACTTGGATTAATCATTTTTCCTCTAAAAGGAGAGGCCATTTACCTCTCACCACCTCTCAAGCTTTGCTTGTCATTAGAATCAAGTATAATGACATCAGTTTATGTAGAACTGTAAGGACACTTTTCCCATTATATTTAATTTGAGGTGTTCTATAAAGTGCTTTTTCCAGAACAATCCTATAAGGATTATAGTATGAGTTTGTATAACCTTATAGATGAGAAGACTAATTCAGCAAGCCTTTAAGTGCCTTCTATGTACCGGACTCCATGCTGAATGCTAGAGATAAATAAAAGTAAAATAGTGATAGTAAACAACCGGCACCCAATTAGGTCAATATAAAATATATGTAATAAGCCATTCTCCAATTGATAAAATGCTTGGAGGATATGAATTATTTTCAGATAAAGAAATTAAAGTCATTTTTAGTCATAATAAAAATGTTCTAAATCACTATTGATTAGAGAAATGCAAACTAAAGATAACACTGAAGCACCACTTTATACCTTTCAGATTGGCTAAGATGACAGGAAAAACCTAATATCTCATTATCTCATTAGCACTTAGTAAGAACCTAACAATTGGGGATGGGGAGAAAAGAGTAATAACTAAGTTAATCAAGAAATGCTGCTTAGTAAATAGCACCAGAGCTGACCCTTGGAAGAAGATAGGTTTGGAAAAACCTATACAAAAATCACCAAGACAGGAGATGGAATATAAGTATTACTTGAATGTAACTAAACCATGATGTGATTTAAATGCCAGAGGAGTTCGCATTTTCCCCTAAAGAGCACTGAAGTTTCTTGTTTCTTGAGTCACATGACAAGATATATTCCATAGCAATTTTTATTTGACAGCCATATAGAGATTTGAGGGAGGACCAGGTAGGAAGTAATTAATCAAGATGAAAAGCACTGTGCTGGAATTACAATAGCAGTGATATGAGAAGAAATATCAGAAAGATTGATTGGCAACTGTTTAGATAGGAAGGTTGGAGGAGAGACCAATAAGGAAGTTGGAAATATGGCTCAGGTTGGGGGGAGAGGGGAATGAATTTCATTTTGGAAATTGGGATGAGATTGAGATGAATGAGATATCTAGATGAGCTATCCAATAGATGATTGGTGCTATGGGACTGGATATGACAATTGTAAGTGACATAAAGGTCTGGATAGATCAGTTTGACAGACATCTGCATAGAGATAATAATTGAATCCAAAGATGAGAGGCCAAGAAGCCCTGGGATCCACATTAAAAAACTCAAAAGAATTTAAGAAACCCATTGGGAGGAGAGCCAGCTAAGTGGTGGAGTGCCTAGAAACCTATATGGGGGCATAATCAACAGAGCTGGGGTTGAATTCTAGCTGCTTTTGACCTCAGTAATGAACAAGAGTGATGATAATGAACATAAGTGTGAGGCCATGGGACTAAAAAAACTTTGACTTTGTCCCTTGTAACAAAGATTTTTTAAAATATTTAGCAAAATGAAACAATACATCAACCATATATGACAGTTTATAAAATATTTCTTATCCTTGGACACACACACACTTTTTCAGAGAGAATTTTCTGATCCTTTCCCTGGGTCCCAAATTGAACATTATAATTATGCAACATTCAGTTTTGTATTATTCTTTATTGTACTTTGTCATCGTGCATATGGTTCTGTTTATTTTATTGTGTATAATTTTAAATCTTCCTGGTTTTCTCTAAATTCTCATATTTGTTATTCCTAAAATAAATAACCTTCCTTTATATTCGGTAATTTTCTGTTATGGTCATGATAGCATGTTGTAGTGAAAAGAGTTGACCTTAGAAAGAGTAAAACCTAATTGTTTTACTTCTGGCATATACTAGCTGTGGGACCTTTTACAAGGCCCTTGACCTCTCATTGTAGTAGCCCAGAAATGTTAGATATTCAGCTGGGAGTTGAATAAAAGCTGAACTAAATGAAAACAGAATCAATCAAATGTTTAACAAATGTTGTGACCATATTGGTACAGCTTACTTTCAAGGCCTAAGAACAATCCTGCAATGGATACATATGTCTGCTATTCACAGTTCACCAACCAGTGTGCTTACTATTTAAACAAATTGGCCACCATTCACTCTTAATCATAATCATAATACATTTACTAGTAGAAGACAAAATAGTAATAATCATGCCATGATACTTAGGACACATTATTCCACCAATACAGAATTTATAAATGTAACCTATAAATCTATAAACTTGAGTCACATTTTCCCACCAATACAGAAATGTCTTTGGGAAACAGTAGGCACAAACTTAGAAAAAGCAAAAACCATAGCAACTAGCCACTCTGGATGGTAGGCTTTTATGTCTTTAGTCTTGGGAACAATCTGAACTTTGCTTTACCTGTTAGATAATGGAAATATTCCACCACTGGGCCTCTACTTTCCTTTTAGATAAAATTGTTTCACTACTACTTTCTGGCCACTGTGAAACAGTGATAAGCTCTTTTTGGTGTCCCCTCTCTAAAACTAAAGGTAGTACCAGAGAACAAGACATCATTTTCCTATTTAACTTTACATCAGAGGATTTTGTTTTCTCCAGCTTCAAGCAGATCTTTTCTCCAGTCAATTCAGCTCCCAGTTTCAACTGCAGAACATTGCCATCTCAGGTTAGCTTGACATAGTAGCAATTTCTGACGGCATTGCTTCTCCTAGCTTCTGATGTCTCAGCTTTAATTTTTAAATTGCTGGCATATTTGTCTCTCCTGTCTCAAATCAGTGCCTATTCATGTGTTTGACCCATTTCTATATTAGTTTGAAAAACTGAAAATCTAAATTTGTCATATAACAATCATACAATTAGTCAATGGTCCCCAAACAGTTCTTTCAGAACAGTTGATTCAGAATTTCCCAGCAATAAATTCCCAAGTTCTAAAAACAGTTATATGTAAGTTAACTTCTGGGAAATAATGAATGAGATTTCTCTCAAAACTGTGGCTCCAGGCACTGAAGAGCTGGGTTTTTCTTTCCAGGTCCTCTCCAAACAGTTTATATTCCTCCATAAGCTGCTTCTTTCTTTTTCACAAATGTCCTTTATTTGCCCCTTTCAATAAATAAAATGTCTACATGAGAAAGGGGTATTACATTACAGCTGAATGGTTTCTGCCAAGACTTTTTTTTCTTTCTATAATCATTCCTATAGAATCCTCATCAGCTACTGTAGATTCAAATAGTTATGTACATGGCTCCCAAATTCATACATATACTTACATATACATATGTCTTTATGTATATGTTCACACATGTCTATGTATATATGTATGTGTATGTATATATGTATCTCAAACTGGAATACATTCCATTCTTAGCTCTGCCTCTCAAATTTTTACCACTAAGATTTAGCTCAGGCACCCACCTCTTACAGGAAGCTTTCTCTGAACCCTCCAGTTGATAATGTTTCTTTCCTTCCCCAAATTATGTTATCTGTGTTTGTACTTGTTGTATATCTCCCAGTCTAACATAAGCTCTTGATGGTAGTGACATTGATTCTAATCTTTGTATTCCTAAGCAACCAGTACAGGGCCATGCACATAGTAGAAATGTAGAAAATGTTGGTTATATTGAATTAGTATGGAATGTAAAGCAGACAAATTAGAAGATTATCACAAAGGGGAAGTGGTAGGATTGATTCAAATGCTTTATTATGCAACAATTAGGCTTCTGTAACTGACTGAAGGGAAGGAAAGGGGAAAATGGGATGGTCAAGGATCATCACAAGGTTTTAAGATGTCATAGTTCTATTAGCACAATGAAGAATGACCTGGAGTTTATATTATATGAGGAAGTTAAAATGATTATATTTAACCTAAGGAAGAAAAGACAAATGAGTTGTGTTGACATCTTGTTTTGTTTTTATATGTATCTCCAATACCTAGCTATTTTGCTCATAGTAGACAATAAGAATTTTTAAAAACTGAATTTAAATGTGATATTTGTATACAGGTATTGTAATAACATATAGACAGTTATAAAGTATATTTTAAGATTTACAGAGTATTTTGTACATATCTTAGTTGATGTCCATAAAATGCTGTGAAGTTGTTGGTTCTTAGTTCTTAAAGAGGACCATGATATCAGGAAGGTAATATTATGACATATAAGTGAATTGGATTTAAATGAGGGAGAATTAGCAAAGTCCTCAGCCTCACCTTCTATTCCAGGAACATTTAGGTTCAGTAGCAAGATATGGATCAGAACTGGAGAAGTATAATTATTTCGTTTTCCAAATGAGAAAATGAGATTGTGAACAGTTCATGGTCATATAGATAATGAGTTAAGTGTTAAAGACAGACTTTGGTGGACCTATTTCTTGTTGATTCTTTAGTTTAGCACTCAATATACCCTATAACTTGAAAATGAGAAAATAGACTTCATCTGTATTGTTCCAGATGTTGCACTAATAAATTGAAACTTCAAGGAAGTATATATATTTCAGCTCAATATAAAAAAAATTTTTTTTTTTTTTTTTTGGCAGCTCTTTTTGTAGTGGCTAGAAACTGGAAACTGAGTGGATGTCCATCAATTGGAGAATGGTTGGGTAAATTATGGTATATGAATGTTATGGAATATTATTGCTCTGTAAGAAATGAACAGCAGGATGAATACAGAGAGGCTTGGAGAGACTTACATCAACTGATGCTGAGTGAAATGAGCAGAACCAGGAGATCAACTATACATTTCAACAACGATACTGTATGAAGACATATTCTGATTGAAGTGGATATCTGCAACATAAATAAGATCCAATTCAGTTCCAGTTGATCAATGATGGACAGAAATAGCTACATCCAGTTACACTGGGAATTGAGTGTAAAATGTTTGCACTATTGTCTTTCTACCCAGGTTACTTATATCTTCAGAATCTAATTCTTTCTGTGCAACAAGAAATTTGGTTTTACACACATATATTGTATCTAGGTTATACTGCAACACATTTAATATGTATGGGATTGCCTATCATCTAGGGGAGGGAGTAGAGGGAGGGAGGGAGGGGAAAATTTGGAAAATTGAATACAAGGGATAAAATTACCCATGCATATGTACTGTCAAAAATATATATATAATTATAAAATTAATAAAATAAAAATTAAACATAAAATAAAAAATAAAATTTTTTCTAACTCTTAAAACTATCTGACAATGGGACAAACTGCTTCTGTAAAAGATTAAATTTCCATCACTGGCATTCACAAAAAGAAGCTAAATGACTATGTAAGAAATGTTGTAGGAGGGACTATCTTTATTTGTATTAGATAACCCCCTAAAAGGGCTTTTAACTCCATTACTCAATGATTCTCTTCTAAAAAGAAACTAATCTCTAAGTCCCAAGTGGAATTGAGTACCAGGATCAATCTCGCTAAATTCAAGGTGACTGACTCATCACCACAAGGTTGATCACTAGGAGAAATTTAGAAAACTCTACAAAAGTGAATAAGGCTTGCATTGCATCCTTAATATTGAGTTTTTGAACTATTTATGTACACATTCAGAGTGCCTGGAGTGAAAAGAAAAGCTTCCTAATTTAAATTAAAAATTTGTTAAGGACCTACTAAGTTTAAGGTATGCTCAGTGAGACAAGAGAAAAAGCAAAACTTCCACATCTTCAAGAGGCTTTAGTTCTACAGGCACACAATCATGCAAATAAAAATTACATGCAAAACAATATAAAGTAATTTTAAGAAGAGAGGCAAGTAGCTTGGTGGAACAATAGATGGGATGCCTGTCATGGAGTCAAGAAGACATCTTCCTGAGTTCAAATATGGTCTCAAGCATTTATTAGGTATGTGATCTTGGATAAGTTACTTAACCTTGTTTGCCTCAGTTTTCTTGTGAAATGAGTTGGAAAAGGGAATGGCAAACCACTCCTGTATCTCTGACAAAATATATATATATATTGGGTCATGAAGAGTGAGACATGACTGAAACAATTTTAACAATTGAGAGAATCAGGAACCCAAGTATATTTTAAAGAAAATTAGGGACTCAAGAGATTCTTTTAAACAAAGTAAATGGACTTCAATTGGTCTGTACTGAATATTTTAAATCTAGAGTGAGATATCTCTCTGCTTCAGCCTAAAAATACACAAATCAGAGTTAATCTGATAGCTATTTTAACATTACCTGAAGCTTCTAACCAAAAGGAAAACTTGAGGCTAGGACCAAGTGCTTGTTCATACAGAAAAGCATATAGCAAGGGCTCAATAAAATTAATTTATTTTATAAAGTAGTTATATTCAAGTATTATAGTAAGTGAACAATCAAATTAATTCAGTGTATCAATTATTTAAGTGCTAATTTAAATTTTACATAATTATACTTAAATCAGAGCATTGTATTAGATAGATGAGGATATAAAGTATATATAAAGTTATTACATCTGAGAGAGCATAAATGCTTCATGATAAAGTTGACATTTGAATTGGCTGTTAAAGGATAATTAGCAGTTGAATAAAGGAAACAAGAAAATAGCAAAAACAAGGAAGGTAGGAGCAAGGGAAGGAAGCATGTAGTAATCACCTACTCCATGTCAAGCAGGTGCTAAGTGTTTTATAAATATCTCATTTGATCCACAGTACAGCCTTGGGAGGTAGATGGTATTATTATGTCCATTTTATGTTTGGAGAAACTGAGGCAAACAGCAGTAAAGTGAATTGCCCAACTTCATTCAGCCAGTAAGTATATGATGACAAAATTAAATCAGCTCTTCCTGAATTCAGGCCCAGCATTATACTTCTTTGCCTCCTAGCTGGAAGACATTTGACTAGATGTTAGAATAAATACATAGAAAAGAATCATATGAGCCAAGACTAGAAAGAGAGGAGTACCAGAGTGTGTAGGGTATTGAATTCTGTGGAGAAGAGTTGAACTTTATTTGGATCCTTAAGAGAGTCATTGAAGATATTTGTAAATAACGTAACCAGCTCTATTTTCAAGAAAATCAGAACACAGTACAACAGTATATAGAAAGAGTATATATACATTCATTGATAATTATATTTGAGGTTTGGGGTGTTTCTATCAAATGAACATATTAATGAAGTGATAAGACACAGAACTAGAATCTTGCTATGCTGCTCTAACTCAGAACTTAAAGCTTCTACTCCAAGCAAAATAGATTGAATCCAAATTTATAGACATATACTCAGTTTGTTAATAAAAAGGCTGATTTTTTTAATTGTCACAGTTCCTGCAAGGGACTGGTCATGTCCATAAGAAGCAAATCTTGACCAGAGTTCTTGTTAGCCGGTGTTTTAGAGTAGGCAGGTGTCACAATACAAGTTGATTCTTTTCAGTTGAAAAGGATTACTTCAGAAAGGAAAATACATTCCAGATCTTTGTTGAAATATCTCTGAAGTTTGGCCATACCATATTGGGTTCAAAGTTCTTTACGAAGCCATTTTCCTGTTTTAAAAAATGAATTCTTTGTTTTTAATCATATGGAAAGCATTAAAATTATCATAAACACATAAATAGTAAATAGTTGACCCAATCTCTTTTGTAAGAGGGCAAAAGTTCTTGACCTTGGGTCTGTAGACACAAGAGGTCTGCCTTACCATTGCCTGCTTCTCACTTCCAAGAATAGCAGCCCTCCAAATCTGCATCTTCAGGGACCCTGTCTCCCAACCCTGATGGAGTAACTGTATTGGGACTTACCAAGGAATGATACTGCCTTAATAGGAAAGGGATGAGTTAATCTTCACTTAAAAACCCTTTGTTTGCCCGGATACCCAAGCTGAGATTAACATATATCCAAGTTGTGATTCTATATATATAAAACATATATATATATATATATATATATATATATTTTTTTTTTTTAAAATAAAAAAAAGTAAATTCTATGTGACAATAGAACATAAAGAATCTTATAATTCCATAGCATCGTGGTTGAACATATTACATGTATTAACTAACTCAAACTAAGACAAAAGATTTCTTTATTCTGGGTTGACTAATTATTAAATTCTGAGTCAATTAATTTCTCTTTTCCACACTAAATTGGGAGATCATATTGTTTCTCTTTCCACTTCACAGGGATATTTTGAAGAGAAATTAGGTATTATATGAGGTATAATTTTAAATATAATTGAAGATATCTCAATTAGCAAAAAAGATAATAGCACTCTTATTAAAGAATAAAAAGTGTAGTAGGATTAGATTACTTATTGATGTGAAAATCATATCAGTTCTTGTTCAGCATAGCAGCCAACATAGTTCCAGGCATGTCTAACTAAGTCTTTGAAGGAATAATAACAGATGATGACATGAACAATAATTTTGCCAAGGTCTGAAAAGTTTGTTTAAAAAAAAAAAAAAGGATCTCACTGATAGCTAGGCTTCCACATCATGCTTACTTTGCATCAGACAGGGTAATATATACATTTTTATCACTAAAGATTATTAATTACTTGAGAATATAGTTTAATTTTTTGTAAAATAAGGAAATTGAAAAAAATATTCCTGAGCTCTGTGTATTTACAAAAATGTATAAGTATCAAGTCAAGTAATAATTGCTAATTAAAATATCTCCATGTTCTATAATCTACAAAGTCAGAACAACCATAAAAAAATACCCACCCTAATTTAATAATGTCTTGCCTAAAGTAGGGACGGTTCCTTACATATTCAGCAAGTCTTGACCTTTCAGATGCAAGCCCAACATATTCATCAATCTATAAACCCTTTCCAAGGAAGCCAAACAAGACACATTGTATCATTTTTTCCCTAAAGTTCCCTTCTATACTGATTTCTGGTTATTGGGTTCTGCCAGCTTTCTGATTTATCTCTTCAAGCCAACCTATTTGCATGAGCTACATGTCACCCAAGTTTATAGCTGAGTATCTATATGCTTCTGCCTATTTTCTTCCTGGGAATTATGGGATTTTTATCTTTTCACTGGATTCCCAAGCTACCCCATCATCCCTTGACATCTACTTTTTGCCCTTCCTATTCCCAGCACTATGTAATAAAAATTAGTAGTTGATTCTTAGGGTACATCTGACAGTTAATTATTTTTAGATCACTGAAGCATCAGTTTTTTTAAAAAAATATATTATTACAAATAAAACATATTCTGCATTTGCTAATACAGTCCCCTTCTAGCACTACAAAAATGTGATTCTATAAAACCATACCAAAATTTTAGTTGAAAACTAAACTTGTAAAATTGGCTATTTAGGAAAAACTGTGCTAAATAAATAGAATCATTAGGTAGATTAAACTATTAGTAAGTTTAATTAGTAACTCATTATTTTACCAATTAAAAGTTTTGAGAAACATTTCTATAAAACATACCCATCCTCCATTTTGCCTTATCCACTCTGCTATGTTGTTCATTATGAACTCAGCAATAAAATGAGAAATTTCTTCATGAGTGTCCATAGTCAGTGGAGCTCTGTGTCTCAGAAGTTTCTTAATGAGAATTCCCCCAAAAGCAAATATGGTGACAATCCGTCCCCAGTTGATGATGCCATCCTCAAATTCCTTTTCCATAACACTGTTGAAAATTCTTCTGGCAGAATCTACAGAAGTAATGTCCAAAGTGCTCAAGAATGTTTCCATATCCTTTTCAACTTCTTCTTGGACAGAGAAAGCAACTTTTTGAAGTGTTTGAGATGTCCTATGTAGACATGATCCCGGTTGTGGCATCTGTTGAACATGCTTCAAGTAGTCCTGAGCTAACATGTGAACATAATGGAATTCACAATCAGCCATATCAAACAAGAGAGCCAAGTTTTAGGTTTTAACACTTTGAAGCTGCTGACAATTTGAAGAAAAAGCTTACTGCTCAGGAAATAAAAAAGATCAAGATGTGGGGGCAGGTGGAATTTTTGTATCTCAGAGGGCTTTTAAATGTTCATAGTTTTCCTATGGAGGCTGTAAATGAAAGTTCAAAATGCAGAAGAAAATCTTGTTCAAAGAAAGGTCACACTTCCTTCCATTGCAAATGACTGATTAATCTTTAAAAGCCATAAGCTGGGGGTGGGGGCAAGGGAGGGGGCAAGGGGAATACCTACAAAGGATGTGATAATATTCATTTCCTTTTGGAAACAGGCCCAGAAATGAGTACTGATAATAGATTTGTGTCAAGAAATTTAAATACTCTGTCCTCTAGCAGTTGATAACTTAGTATTTTGACACTCGAATAAAGGCTGCCTGTTTTAGAGAATGTGATACAAAAGGAAAGGAAAGATATCTTCTTTAGTCTTCAATGCCAAGATACTCAAGAATTCCCTTTGGTCAGGAGAAAAAATCTTTCTCACAAAAACAAACAAAATTATCAGTTTGCATTTCTCATTTATTCAGCTCTTGATTAATTCAAAAGTACATTGGGATCATAATTTTGTGCTGTGGAAGAGGCCTTTAAGGTCATCTAGTCCATTTCCTTCAATTCTAATTTATGAATTAGCCAAGTTCAGTAGCAACTCTTATAAACAAGTATGGAAGACATGAATTTAAATTAATGATTAAACTGAAATAGAACACATACTGGTATCACATTCTAAAGAGAGAGATGAGAGTTTTTTTTACCACATCATTTAGCCCCATAAGCCTCAGGTCTATTATCTTTAAGAAGGAAACAGTATTGCTCTCCCAGCTGACAGGATTGATATGTAAATTTACTGCAGCATTCCATATAAATGTGAGTTTCTATTACTGATGAAATTATACAGTAAGGAGCGGGTTAGAATTGGGTAGGGAACTATCAACCCTTAGGGCTTAATTACTAAGCCTATTTGTCCAGTTTTTGGGTGAGTTTGGAATTCAGTAGGATTGTTTTTACAATGGCAGAAATCCATTTGGGAATATTTGGGATGCCCTTTAAAAGAACCCAGAGAAAATCTTCCTGGATCTCTATTAAAATTGTCAACAACCCAGGAACATTTAGAAAGCTTTTAGTACACCTTATACAGAAAGGTAAATTTGGAAATATTTGTCTTACCCCAGATGGATGGCCTTATCACTAAAGAAATCACAGAATAGTTTTCATTTAAGAACAATTACTTTTTTTCACCTAAAATTTCTTCCAATTAACCAGATCAGAAATCTGGTTTTGTCCATGGGTAACTACTAGGTCTAGATTTACTTCCAATACAAGCCAATTTTCTTCGTCTTTTTCCTTTATTGTCTTTGAGTTGAGGAAAGCCATTTTAAGTGTCAAGAAAGGTACTTGTTAAATACTAAACAAGCAGTAATGTTTGGTAAATTTTCTGAAATGTTCTTTATTGAATCTCCATGACTTTTTATTTAGGGACAATTGTGATTTTTGCCTGTATCTGTGAAGCAGCATTAGACCATGTCACACTGATTGGCGTGAAGCTCTTTACAGTGGCACAGGAAAGAAAAATGAAAAAACAATGTTTATGTCTCTTTGGGACCCAAGGGACTGGTCTGGATTGGGCAACATAAAAAAAAAAAAAAAAAAAAAAAAAAGGGAGGAGAGGAAACTTAACAGGCTCTAGAGAGACTAGCCAAAATGTCCAATCTGTAGAAACGCAAATATATGCTTGATTACAACAACAATGCAGTTGATGTATTTCTCTATATAAAAGAAGCCTAAGAAATTGCTTCTGAAAGAATTGTAATGATGTATAAAAGAAAAACCTTGGAGAGATTTTGGAGCTTGCATAGAAGTTCTATAACTGGTTCTAGCAAAATGTTTGGGTTTTTGTTTTTGTTTTTTTTCTCTTGGAAATAAACATTCCTAAGGCAAAGCCAAGATGGCAGAGTAAGGCAGGAGCTTCCTCAACTTCTCACAAACCATCCCAAATTCTTTAAATAATGATTCTAAACAAATTTTAAAGCATCAGAACACCCAAAAAGACAGAATAGAACGTTTTCCAGTCAAAGGCAACTTAAAAGCTGAGCAGCAAAGGTCTGGTAGAACTGGACTGGCACCCTATCCTGCAATCCCAGACCCAGCTTCTGCTAAGTGGGGACTTCTGAATCAGCAGTAGTGCTGGAAGCTTCTGGACCTCTCAGCCCAGGGACGCCAAGGAGGACTTGAAAGGTCAGTGGAGAGTGTCTGTAGCAATGGGGTGGAAGTCTGGTGTGCAGTTCCAGCATGGCCCCAGTCCTGGCCAGCACACTAGATTTTACAGCCACAGTGGGGCTGGGACACACCTAACAGCTTCAGGGAAGAATAGAATGCTTGTGGTCAGATTCCTAGAAAGACTTCTGAAAACAGCTGCACAAAATCCTAGAAGCTTGGGACAATGCACCCTCCATCAGGAGAAACAGATCCTACTTTAACAAAGAGTTAAAAGGAGAATAATAGGCTCGGAAAATAAGTTTCTAACCACTGAAAATTATGGTGAGAAGAAAAGATCAAAATACACACTCAGAAGATGATAATAAAGTCAAAGTTCCTATATCCCAAGCCTCAAGAAAATAAGAATTGGGCTCAGGCCATAGAAAGGCTTAAAGGGGACTGAATATCAAGCAAGAGAGATAGAGGAAAAATTAGGGAAAGAATTGAGAGAGGTGCAAAAGTAAATGCAAAAAGTTAATGCAGAGAATATCTTAAAAAGCAAAACTGGCCAATTGGAAAAGGAGATACAAAAGCTCAAGAAAGCTAATAATTTTAGAAAAATCGAGATACAATAAAGCCAAAGCCAAAAAATGAAAAAATAGAAAAAAAAAGTGAAATATTTCCTTGGAAAAACAACTGACCGGGAAAATAGAGCCAGGAAAGATAATTTAGAAATTATTGGTAGCTGAAAGTCATAATTAAAAAAAAAAAAAAAAAAAAAAAAAAAAAAAAAAAAAAAAGAGTCTGGACATCATCTTTCAAGAAATTATCAAGGAAAACTGTATTGATACTGATACTGATAGTCTTGAACCATAGAGTAAAACAAAAATTGAAAGAATCCACTAATCACTTCCTGAAAGAAATAATATTCCTGGGAGTTTTCAGGAATATTATAGTCAAATTCTGTAACTTCCAGATCAAGGAGAAAATATCATAAATGTCCAGAAAGAAACAATTTGAGTATTGTGGAGCCACAGTCAGGATAATACAAGATTTAGCAGCTTCTACATTAAAGATCCCAAGGGCTTGGAATATGATATTCCAGAGAGCAGTGGAGCTAGAATTGCCACCAAGAATCACCTACCCAGCAAAGCTGAATGTAATCCTTTAGAGGTCATTCAATGAAATATATTCGATGGTCATTTGTGATGAAAAGGCCAGAACTGATTGGAAAAAATGATTTTCAACTACAGGACTCTGGAGAAGCATAAGGAAATAATCAGAAAAGTAATATCATAAGGGACTTAATAAGGTTTATCTGTTTACATTCCTACATAGCAGGATGACACTTGCAACTCATTAGAATTTTCTTATTATTATGACAGTTAGGAGTATATATAGACAGAATGCATGGATGTGAGTTGAATATGAAGGGATAATATATTTTTCTTAAAATGATAAAATTAAAGGGTGAGAGAGGAATGTACTGGGAGAAAGAGAAAGGGAGAACTGAATGATGAAAATTATCTGCCACACACACACAAAAAAAAAAAAAAAGGAAGAAAAAGCTTTTACAGTGGAGGGGAACAAGGAGAGGAGAAAGTAAGTGAACCTTACTCTCATCATTACTCAATAGGGCTATAGAAATCTAATTTACTCTGCAGGAAAATAGGAGGGGAATGGGATATGGGAAGTGGGGGAAGGTGATAAAAGAGAGGACATATTAGGGGAGGGAGTATTCAGTAGCAAACTATTTTTGAAGAGGTATAGGGTGAAAAGAGAATAAATGGAAAGAAATCGAATTAGCAATAGTAATTGTAAAAAGTATCTTTGAAATAAGTTTCTTTGTTAAAGCCTCATTTCTCAAACATAGAGGAAACTGAGTCAAATTTATAAAAAATAAGAGCCATGCCCCAGTTGATAAATGATCAAAAGATATGATCTGTCCCCAAAGGACTATAAATTCATGCATATTCTTTGATCTAACAACATCACTACTAGGTATGAATTCCAAAAAAGATTGGTGGGGGGGGAGGCAGAGAAGGGAAATAACTTATAAGTACCAAAAAAAAAAAAAAAAAAAAAAAAAAAAATTCACAGCAGCTCTATTCTTAGGATAACAAAATTAGAAATTTAGAAATTTAGAGGATGACCATTAATTAAGGAATGTCTCACTGAACTGTGGTATGTATTTGTGATAGAATATTATCATTCTCTAGGAAATGAAGAGCAGGATGCTCTCAGGGAGAAAAACAAACAAAAAAAAAAAACCCTGGAAAGTCTTCCATGCACAAAGTGAAATATACTATATACAAAATAATAGCAATGTTCTGGGATGACTAGCTATGAATGATTACTATATATTCTCAGGAGTACAATTATCCATGACTACTCTGAAGGACTTATGATAGAAAATCCTATCCATATGTTGTTGGAAGGGATGTGGGAAAACTGGGACACTGATACATTGTTGGTAGAGTTGGTCCAGCCATTCTAGAAAGCGATTTGGAACTATGCTCAAAAAGTTATCAAACTGTGCATACCTTGACTCAGCAGTGTTACTGCTGGGCTTGTATCCCAAAGAGATCCTAAAGAAGGGAAAGGGACCTGTATGTGCAAGAATGTTTGTGGCAGCCCTTTTTGTAGTGGCCAGAAACGGGAAACTGAATAGATGTCCATCAATTGGAGAATGGCTGGGTAAATTATGGCATATGAAGGTTATGGAATATTATTGTTCTGTAAGAAATGACCAGCAGGATGACTACAGAGAGGCTTGGAGAGACTTACATGAACTGATGCTGAGTGAAATGAGCAGGACCAGGAGATCGTTCTATACTTCAACAATGATACTATATGAGGATGTATTCTGATGGACGTGGCCCTCTCCAACAATGAGATGAACCAAATCAGTTCCAATAGAGCAGTAATGAATTGAACCAGTTTATACCCAGCGAAAGAACTCTGGGAGATGACTATGAACCACTACCTAGAATTCCCAATCCTCTAATTTTGTCCACCTGCATTTTTTGATTTCCTTCACAGGTTAATTGTACACAAATTCAAAGTCCAATCCTTTTTGTATAGCAAAATAACTGTATGGACATTTATACATATATTGTATTTAACATATTTAACATGTATTGGTCAATCTGCCATCTGGGGGAGGGGGCAGGAGGAAGGAGGGGAAAAATTGGAACAAAAGGTTTTGTAATTGTGAATGCTAAAAAATTACCCTTGCATAAATCTGGCAAATAAAAAGCTATAATAAAAGAAAAGAAAAGAAAAGAAAAATCCTATCCATATCCAGAAAAGGAACTGATTGTGTCTGAATACAAATTAACATATTCTTTCTTTTTCTATCTCTCTTTTTTCAACTTAATTTTTCTTGAAGGTTTTTATTAGGGTGGGAGATAAATGTTTTCTTTAACAACTTAACTTTTAAGGAAATGTTTTACATAACTTTACATATACTTTCTTAATTGTGGGTGGGGATAAGGGAGAAAAACTAGAACTCAAAAGTCTTAAAAACAAATATAAAAAATGTCTTGAATGTAACTGGGTGAAAATATTCAATTGATTAATTAATTAAAAAGAAATAAGCATTCCTTTGTAAAAGTTAATGAAACTGGAAAGTCATTCACTGGTGGCTAACAGTCTACAGAACATACATTTGAAATGGAAGGTCAAGATGATAACATTAAAGTAGGTACACTCTAAATAAGTATAATATCACTAAAATACTGGAGTGGAAAGTGGGGGAAAATGAAATGCATTAGACTGTATCTGGGAGAGTGAGCCCAGGACATACTGATCACAAATTTAAATTGGTAGGAGTTTCAATAGCAATATAGTTCAGTTGATATATCAAAAGAATCTCAACTATGAAATATGCAACAAGTAGTTGTTTAGCCTCTGCTTAAAGACTTCCAAGGAGGGGAACATACTACCTCTCAAGGTAGGCCATTTTGCTTTTGGCAACTCTAATTGTTAGAAAAGTTTTTCCCCCTTATATCAAGTCTAAATTTGCCTCTTTGCAATTTCCATTCAGTGTACTTGGTTCTAAATTCTGAAGTCAAACAGGATAAATTAATCTCTTCCACATTCGAGTCCTTTAAATTCTTGAAGTAGCTATCATGTCTTTTTTTTTTTTTCCTCCAAGCTAAACATTCTCAGTTCCTTTAACTGATCCTCATGTCATGGACCAAAGCCCCTTCAACATCCTCATTTTCCTCTTTTCAACACTTTCCAGTTTATAATTATCCTTAAATGGTGGTGCCCAGAGCTAAATACAAAGTCCATATAAGGTCTGAAGACTATAGAGTATATCTATTCCTAGATGCTAGGGCTCTCTTGATGTAGCTCAAAATTGCATTAGTTTTTTTGACTACTGCATTGCACTGCTGAATCACATTAAGCTTGCAATCCACTACAACCCACAGATCTTTTTTTAGAACAACTATTGTGTATTCATACCTCCCCCATTTTACACTTCTGACAGGGATTTTGTGTGTGTGTGTGTGTATTAAAGTGCAAGTGTCCCTATTGAATCTCATCCAATACTTTAGCTTGCCAGGATCATTTTGGATGCTGATTCTTGTTATCCAATGCTTTCCTATCATTCCCAGATTTGTAGAACCTACAAATTTAACGAGCATAATGACTCAATAATGACTTTGTCCAAATCTTTTATATAAATATTAAATAGTACATGGCCAATCATAGATCCCTCAGGTATTCAATTGGAAATTTGCAATATTGACCCATAATAACTCTTTGAATACAACCATACAAGCAAGTCTGAAGCCATAGACTACTACCATTGAATCCATCCATATTCTCCACAAGAACAGTGTGTTTAAATTATAGATATAAATTCCAAGGCTAGAGATAATTGAAATTTAGTTATACCTCTCCAGGGAATTTAAAACCAGAGAACTTATAATGAGAGACAAGTTTGTGTCCTTCCCCAGACTTTATTGTTGTTTTTAGGATCAGTAAAAAGCTAGTTGGTCAGTCTGACATTTTTTGGAGGCAAGACAATTTGCCCAGTGTCACACAGAGAGTGTTTCAGTTTCAGTTGTTAAGCACTTATTATGTGCCAGGCATTATCCAAGAATTGAGAATATGATGAAAAGCAAAAGACAGTTCCTTTTCTCAAAGAACTCACAGTCTAAAGAGGGAAGCAACATTCATCATAGAAACAAATAAAGCCATATTAAAACAGTATGTACAGGATAAATTGGAGATAATGGGAAAAGCACTATAATATTTCTATAGGGGGCATTAGGAAAGTCATCTTGTAGTAAGTAGAATTTTAGCTGGGACTTGAAGGAAATCAGGAATCAGATATAAGAAAAAAAGAGCATTGTAGATATGACAAATAATCAATGAAAATGTTCATTCCAGAAAAAAGAGTATCTTGTTCTAAGAACATTAAGGAAATCAATTTCATTGGACTTCAGAGTATAGAAGGCTATAAAGTGTAAGCAGACTGAAAAGGTAGGGGAGAAGACAGGTTATAAAGGGCTTTCTATGCTACATAGAGGATTTTTTTAATAATATTTTTTCCCCAATGACGCATCAAGACAATTTTTAGCATTCATTTTTACAAGATTTTGATTTCCTAAATTTTTTCCCTTTCCTTCTCCCTAAACTGGTAGGCAAATTGATATAGGTTATCATGTGAGCATATTTCCTTCTTAGTCACAGTTATAAGAGGAAAAAACAGATCAAAAAGGAAAAAGAAACATGAAAAAAAATAAAGCAAATTTCAAAGTGCTTCAATCTGCATTTAGAGTCCATCAATTCTTTGCCTAGATGGGGATAACATTTTCCTTCATGAGTCCTTTGTACTTGTTGCTGAAAAGAGCTGAGTCACTCAGTTGATAATCACACAATGTTGCTGATATTGGGTAGTGTTTTCCAAGTTTTTCTCATTTCACTCAGCATCAGTTCATACAACTCTTTCTAGGTTTTTTCTAAAATCTGCTTGTTCATCCTTTTTTTAAAATCACACAATAGTATTCCATCACATTCCTATACCATAATTTTTTCAGTCATTATTCAATTGATGGGCATCCCCTCAGTTTCCAATATTTTGCCACCACAATAAGGGCAGCTATAAATATTTTTACATGTATAATTCCTTTCCCCTTTTATGATCTCTTTGGAATAGAAATCTAGTATTGGTATTATTGAATCAAAGTGAATGGACAATTTGATTGCCCTTTGAGCATAGTTCCAAATTGCTCTCCAAAATAGTTGGATCAATTCACAACTCCAACAGCAATGCAATAGTGTCCTATTTTTCCCACATCCTCTCCAAAATTTATCATTTTCCTTTTTTGTCACATTAGACAATTTGATAGGTGTGAAGTGATACTTCAGAGTTGTTTTAATTTGCATTTCTCTAATCGAAAGTAATTTAGAGCACTTCTTCATATGCCTTTATATAGCTTTGATTTTTTCATTTGAAAATTGTCTGTTCATATCCTTTGACTATTTATCAATTGGGGAATGGCATGTATTTTTGTAAATTTGGGAAATGAGGCCTTTATTAGAGACACTTGCTATAAAGAGTGTTTCCCATCTTTCTGTTTTCTGTCTAATCTTGGTTGCATTTATTTTGTTTGTGCAAAGACTTTTAAATTTAATACAATAAAAATTATCCATTTTATATCTTGTAATGTTCTCTATCTCTTTTATGGATATGAACCTGTAACTCAACCACTCCTTTAACAATTTGAAGACTATACCACTTGGTGCATATATATTTAGTATTGCTATAACTTCATTGTCTATGGTACCTTTAAGCAAGATGTAGTTTCCTTCCTAATCTCTTTTAATTAGATCTATTTTTGCTTTTGTTTTGTCTGAAATCAGGATTGCTATCCCTACTTTTTTTTCTTTCAGCTGAAGTATAATAGAGTCTGCTCGGGCCCCTTACCTTTATTCAGCATACATCTCTGCTCCAAGTATGTTTATTGTAAACAACATATTATAGGATTCTGTTTTTTTTTTATCTACTCTGCTATCTGCTTCCTTTTATGAAAGAGTTCATCTCACTCAGATTCATTATGATTACTACCTGTGTATTTCCCTCCATCCTATTTTTTCCCCTCTTTGTCCTCTTTCTCTCACCCTTTCCCTCCTCACTGATGTTTTACTTCTGTCTACCACCTCCCCCACTTCTCTCCCTTCATTCAGTCTACCCCACCTCTTTACTTAATCTTTTCCACTCCTATTTTCCTATCTGACAAGTTAGATTTCTATACTCAACTGATGTGTATATTATTCCCAGGTTGAGCAAATGCTGATGAAAATAAAGTTCAAATAATGCTCATTGCTTATTCTCCCATTCCCTTCTACTATAATAAGGTTTTTAAATCTCCTTATGTGAAACCATTTACCTTTCTTCTACCTCTCCCTTCCTCCTGTGCCCAGTTACTCATTTCCCATACCTTAGTTATTTATATGTCATTCTCTCAAATTTACCTTATACTCATCCCTCTGTCTATGTACATTCCTTTTTAACTGTACCACTAGTGGTACAGTTTTTAAGAATTACCAGTTATCATCTTCCCATTCAGGGATATAAATAGTTGAGCTTTATTTAATTCTTTTGTTTTTGTTTTTTTTCTTTTTGTTTTAATTTTTAAAAAAAA
This sequence comes from Sminthopsis crassicaudata, assembly GCF_048593235.1. Taxonomy (NCBI): domain Eukaryota; kingdom Metazoa; phylum Chordata; class Mammalia; order Dasyuromorphia; family Dasyuridae; genus Sminthopsis; species Sminthopsis crassicaudata. Next base: position 569,552,072 of record NC_133618.1, read on the forward strand.
TTTTAACTTTTTTTTTAGGCTTCTTTATTAGAGAACAAAATTTGTGTTCAATTCTGGGCTTCTTATGAAAACTGAAGTTCTTCCATTTCCTTGAATGACTATTCTAACCCTTTTAGTATTATGCTCAATTTCACTGAATTGGTTATAGTTCTAGCTTCTTTACTTTCTGGAATTATCATGTTCCATGACCTCTGCTCCTTTATTGTTGAGGCTGCTAACTCCTGTGTAATCCTGACTGTGGTTCTCCAGTATTAGAATTGTTTCTTTCTGGCCACTTGCAGTATTTTTCCTTGAGCTTATCATTTTCTAATTTGGCTATTAATGTTCCTTGGAGTTTTTAATTGTGAATCTCTTTCCTGATTTGATTAGTGGATTCTTTCAATGCTTATTTTGCCCTCTGATTCCAAGATATCAGGAGAGTTTTTCTTGATAACTTTTTGAAAGATGTTGTCTACATTCTCCTTTCAGTTATGGCTTTCAGGTAGTCCGGTGATTTTGACATTGTTCTTCCTTCATCTATTTTCCATGTCAGTTGTTTTTCCAATGAGGTATTTTACATTTTCTTCCATTTTTTTCATTCTTTTGAATTTGTTTGATTGATTCTTGATGTCATTAGCTTCCATTTGACCAATGACAACTTTTAAGGACTTGTTTTCCTCAGTTTACTTTTGTACTTCCCTTTCCATTTGGCCAATTTTATTTTTTAAGCACTTGTTTTCTTTTCCGAGCCATTAAGTCTTTTTTCATAATTCTCTAACATCACTCTCATTTCTTTTCTCAATTTTTCTTTTGCCTTTCTTATATGGTTTTTAAGTTCTAGTTTTTAAAATTCTTCCATGAGTTTTTGCTGGTCTTGAGACAACTTTCAGTTTTCTTTGGGGTTTTGCCCACAAGTGTTTTGACATTGTTGTCCTCTTCTGAGTTTGTCTTTTGATCTTCCCTGTCACCAGGTGTAATGACTTTATATATTCAATTTTTTTTGTTATTGTTGGTTTTTGCTCATCATTTTTGGGGGAGCTTTTCCACTCACTGAAACACTCCCTGTCCTGAACTGCATTCCCCTTTTGTGTGAATGAAACAGACCTTTCCTATCAGTCTTCCAAGTTTCTGGGGCTAAAAGATTGCTTCCCCTCATCTTTTTGCTGGTTTTGCTATTCCAAAATTTGTTTCAGGGCATATTTATGGTTGTTTGGAGAGGAATATGGGAAAGTTACAGCAATTTACTGCTTACTCCATCATCTTGGTTCCCAAATAAAGGATTTTTAAGATTGTATTCTAGAGAAGATAGGAAGCCACTAGAATTTACTGACCAAATCTGGACTTTAGGATGAATGGAGAGAGAGAAATGGAGGGGAGATACTTGTGGACGGAAGGCCAACCAGGAGTATTCCAATAGTCCCAATGTGAAGTGACGAGGATCTGCACCAAGGTGGTAGCAATAATAGAGGAAAGAAGAGAGGAAGATTCTGGGAAGATGGTGGAGCAGGTTGGTAATTTTCAAGCTCTCCAAATTCCTTCCCTAATAGATCAGATTTGTGCCTCAGGCAAAATAGACTAGTGAGAAATCCAGAAGACTTGAGGCAGAACAGGGGTCCTCCTAATATAATCCAAGAATATCTCAAGAAAGACTCCAGGCCCAGGATTAAACCCTGTGAAGTGCAAACACCTCCAGCTAGCTGCACAGAAACACCAGGAGGGGAGCCCGGGGCCAGCTGCGTGTGGCTGAGCTTCTTCAGGCCCTATTACTACTGACAGCAAGTGGAGTCAGGGACTGAGTCCCAGAACACTGAGGGAGCCTCAGCAGAGCTGTAGCCCTGGGGGAGAAGGAGCCAGTCCCCAATGAGTACAGAGGCAGTGGGCAGGGACACAGGAGGGGAGCTCCTGGTTTGGGGTTCCAGGTCAGAAGGGAGAGCTGAAGTGAAGCCAGAGGCATCATCCCCCCACCCCAGAATTAGAGGTGCTTACACTAATACTTCTTATTAAAAAAAAAAAAAATGAACCAGCAAAGAAAAACCTTACCAGAGAAACATACTATGGGAACAGAGAAGACAGGGGTTCATCTTTAGAGGAGGACACTGAAATAAAAATAAGCTTATACCCCAAAGAGTAACATGAAATGGCTCTCTTCCCAGAGGGAAGTTATAGAAGAATTCAAAAAAGAATTTAAAAATCAAATGAGAAACACTGAGGAAAAACTAATCCATCCAAGACAAACAAGAAGATTGTGGAAAGAAAAAAAAAAAGTTAACCAACTAGAAAAGGGGATCCAGCATCTCAAAAACAAAAATAACTTTTTGAAAATTAGATTTGGGCAAGGGCAAGCCAGTAAAGCTACAAGAGATCAAGAAACACCAAAAGAGATTATAAAGAATGAAAAAATAGAACAGAATGTAAAACATATAAGAAAAACAACAGATCTGGGTGCAGATCAAAAAGAAAATATAAGAATAATTGCCTGAAAGTTGTGACCAAAAAAAAGAACTTTGACACAATAATGCAAGAAAATCGTCCTATAGTGCAAGACCACAAGGGGAAAGTAGAAATAGACAAAATCCACCAATTGCCACCTCAACAAGATGCTATATGGAAAACATATGGAAATATTATTACCAGATTTTGAAACCCCCAGATCAAAGAGAAAATTTTGCAGGAAACAAGAAAACAATTCAAATACACTGGAACTACAATTAGAATTGTATAGAACTTATCAGCCACAATAAAAGTTCATAAGTCCTAGAATCATATCCAACATCAATCAAAAGAACTAGGCCTGTGGCCAAAAATATCATATCTGGCAAATTTATAATAATGAACAAGGAAAAATGGACATTCAGTGAATTTGCAGATTTTCAAGACTTTCTATCAACCACCTGAACTTAATGGAAAATTTAATTATAAGAGCCAATATCAAAGATCAATTTCAAGGAATTCAACATGGAAAAATTATTTATGATTTTTTAAATATGGGAAATGAATATCATATGCTTAAGACTGACAATAATAGGGCATCTAAAAAGAAAGATTGGGGCAGAGTTCAGGTTAAAAACTGTAATCATGTCATATAAATGAGGTGCAGAGGAATAATAGACACAGAGGTATTGGTGGGGATAGGGCTCATAGTTTCAAAATCCAACTCACATCGGGAATGGATTAAATAGGCAACACTACTTATATACCATGAAGGGTATAGCACCCTCCAAAATCTATAAAGAAATAAGGGGGAAGGGATGGACAGATGGGGAAGCAAAGAATGAGGGAAGAAGGCAAGGGAGGAATCCATGGGTGGGATGAAATTAAGTAATAGCAAGGCAAGTTTAGGAGCAGAATTAAAGCAAAAAGAGCAGAGATAGGAAAGATATGTGTGTGGGGGGGAAGTGTATTGTATGTGTATGTATATATCTACATATGTATATATAATTATATCCCTTTTTAAAAAACTGTAGCCTGCTTGAGGGTGGGGGAGAAGAAAGGGGGAAAAAGAAAAAAGTAAAAAAAATGAGCAGCAGAGAACAAAAGAACAATTTACAAGGAAGTAAAAGATGGACATTCATGAATAGAATTTCTTCTGCTAATATAATATATGTTTCCTTGATCTGATATTTGTTGTTACATGTTTTGAATCCTCCCTGATGTTCTGCTGAGCATATGCACATGACAATGTTCTCTTTTGTTTTGTTTCATATTCCTTTTCTATTTTTTTTTCTTATTCTGTTTTTTAAATAAAGAAAAAAAAAAGAAGATGTGTAGGAAAGATGTTACTAAGGTAAAATTGACAGGACTTGGCAACAGATTTTATGTAAAGAATGAGAAGGAGAGTGAGGAGCCAAGGATGACATCTAGGTTCTGATTTGGGTGACCGGAAGGATGGTAGTAGCCTTTAACAGTAATAGAGAAGGATTTGGGGGGAAAGAAAATGAGTTCAGTTTAGGATATGCTAAGTTTAAGATGTGTATGGGATATCCTTATGCATTTTGAGATGTCCAAGAGGCATTTGGAGATGTAAGACTGGAATTCAGCAGAGAAATTAAGGGTAAGAAGATTTGAAAATTGTAAATATAAAGATGATGATTGAAAGCAAAGAAGCTGATATGATCTCCAAGTAAAACAGTTTAAAAGGAAAAGAAAAAATAATTGGCAGGAATGACTTGGACAGAAATTCAGTAAAAGAGACAAAAAGGAATAGATAGGTAGGAAGAAAACTAGGAGAGAATAGTTTGAAAATGTAGTAAAAAGAAAATATCTAGGAGGACAGAGTGATTAGCAGCGTCAGAGATATCCAAGAGGTCAAAAAGAATAAGAATTGAAAAAATGGTTGTTAAATTTGGCAATTAAAAATCATTAGTGACTTTGAAGTGTGAAGTTTCAGATGAATAGTGAGATCATAAGCCAGGCTGTATAGCAGGTGTGGGGAACCTTTTTTCTGCCAAGGACCATTTGGATAGTTATAATATCATTCATGGGACATATAAAATTATCAGCTTATAGAACTCAAGGAGTCTGAAGTTGTTATATCTAGCTTTCAGCTCATCATCATTTGTGATTACCTTAGCAAAAATATGTAGGCCGGACATTGGTACCCTGCTACAGAGATTTAAGAAGGCAGTAAAAGGAAAAAAAGTAGAGGGTAGAATGTCTTTTCAAGGCATCAAAGCAGGATGCATGAGGAAAGCAATTTCCTTCTATTTTTTTTTTTTTTGTTGTTGTTGTTTCAGTTCACATGTGGAATTTATTTGACTATTTATGTAGTGCCTTTCTTCCCCTGCCACCAGTTACTTCTAATCTTTTAATGCCTTTTTAGTTACAATATATTCAAATTAATAAGCACAAGCTTCTAATGGCTCTGAATTTCTTTCTCAAAAGACTATCATTTATAGGATATCATATTTGTAAGGTTTTCACAGAATATCCCATAGGTAAAAGGTAGGATTCAATGACAGCTATTTGTAAGGCTATAAAAAGAACAGCAATCAAGATCACTGATCATATTAAGAGTTCTCATTCTGGGTGGAAGAGGTATGAGGATTGGTCAGTTCTAGTTATATAGAATATAGATATCAACCTCTGGCTGAACTAGTTTGTTTTGGCTTGAGAATTCATTTAGTTTAGAATAGGTATAAAAATATTTCTCTGCTTATGAAAACTTGATCTTGTCTAGAAATATATTAATTATTTGCCTATCTTATGAGTCTTCCTTGTGGTATGAGTGGGTAGAAGTGTGGCGACAAGAGAAAAAGAAACCTTTGCTGTTGGCAAACCCCAACAGGCACTACGAAAACATCTTCCTATGCTTATTATATTTTCCTCCTTCTGGTCTTATTACCAATATTTTTAACTCCTCACTCCCAATTACATCCCTCTCTATCTATATAACTGCCTGAGACATAGTTTCTCTAACCTTAAAGACCTGTGGGATCAAGGTCAATTGAAGAAATTCCTTATAAGTGAGATAACATTAAAATGGGACGCACACATGGGCCAATAGTAGAAACAAAATACCTATTTATGATACATAATTTCTAAAATATTATCACATGTAAAATGGAGGGAGGAAAACATTAAAAAAGCAAAAAAATATTTAGGCACTGTGAACTTTCTTAAAATGAAAAAAGTACATTCAATTTTTAATCAGAGGATGTGGGTTTGTATCCCACATTTGTTACTTTATTATGTATGGTACTTTGTTACGATATGACCTAAGTAATAATTGACCTTGATAAAAATTATTTATCTTTTTAGAGTCTCAACTTAATCATATTTTTTCAGCGATAGCATTTAAACTAAAAACACCCACCAAAATCCTTCCATCTCCAAATCCCATACTTTTATATTGTTTATAATGTTAACCTAATTTTGAAAAGGCATTTCACTTGCATGAAACTTAGAATGAACAATTACACAACATCTTTTTCTCTTAAAAATGTTTGTGAACTAAATTTGTGAATTTTAAAAAATATTTTCCCACTTTACCTGAAGAATTTATTTATCTACATTCAAGGTACAATTTCAAAGCAGAATTATTAGCAGATCATCACCCAATATTGTCCATATTCATACTATACAGCAAAAGGTTGGAAGAATCATTGAAAGATTTAAAAAGTTCTTTCATAAATAAAGGAAGAACTCCATGCATTAACAAGGGTCTGAAGCCTGAATAGTTCAATTGCTATAAAAATTCCAGCAGAAACAGCAAAAGTAACCTCCAGGATACAGATTGCTTCTATATCTTTGTCCCATTCACTTACCTTGTGAGGAAACTGTTTCCAAGAGGCAACATTGCCCTACAGGGATACCAGCCCTGGGAAGGGAATAGATGTCTAAGGAAAACAGAATGGGAGAGGTTATCTTCTGCACTTTCCTCAGCCCCACAGATGGGCTAGGGGCTCTGACTTGCAACAAAGCTTGATCTCAAACTCTCAGTCACTCAGGCCTCAAATCCATATAGAATTTTAAACAAAAATGCTAACATGCTCATAGGAAACTACTCTAGTATCTGTGCAAAATAGAATGAAAATCCATACCATTGAAATTAGGATATTTTCTGAATTGCTTAATAAGGAATGAGGAATAAGGGCAATATCCCTCAGAAAATAAGGGACTAAGGTTCAAGTGCCTGGTCTTCAGGTCAGTTGAGCCTCATCATACATATTAGAGATTGGGGCTATAATATTGACAAGGGTTTTCATTCATGATCTACATGAGATGCAGGAATCTGGAAAATGTAATTAGGGTAATCATCAGAAGTCAAGGTGAAAGTCTCCCTGAGGCAAGCTCCCTGTGGACAGGAAAGAGTTCTGAATAGGAGAGTCTAGAGCTCTCAGAGAAGGCTCTGTGGGAATCAGAGGATAAGCTTCTGCCCATCAAAGAATATTACAACGACCCCAGGTGAAAAGAATAATGTGTGGAGTCTGGAGATGGTAAAGACTGTCATAGCCCACTGAAGGACAAGCCCAGAGAGCACAACTATCCTCCCAGGATGCTGTATCTTGTGAAGGAGACAGAGATCAAACAGTCAACCTGCACAGCTTAGTCTGAACATCTAGCATCAGAGCCACCTGCCTATCTAATAAGAACCAGGAGGCAGTAGAGAAGCTGAACCCCCTCACTCTGAGCAGGCTATCCAGAAAGCTTTCAGGCTCTGGGAGAAACCAGTGGATGGGGTGATTTACAGATAAACTTCACACGGAGTTTCTGGAAAATATAAGAAAAGTCATAAAACCCCCACAGTTCCAGAGCTATGAGTTGCTTTGGCCATGTTTGTTCCCTATGTTTATGTTTTAAGCCTGTTCTGCCTCTCAGAGACTGTGGGAGAATATACTCAAAGTTTTTGGGGAAATGCTTTATCCCTACTATTCTTACTCCTTTGATTTCAGTAAAAGCTTTTTCTTAAAAAAACAAAAAACAAAGTCTACTAGCTTATGGAAAATAGAAGCACTTTCTTTTCTATCAATAATGAATCTCTATAAAAGAGAAAATACTGAAGAACTTATAAATGTCTACATTCTAATGGCTCTGAATAATGGGATTATCGGTAAGAGAATATCTTTTTAAAAATGAATATATGTTCTAGATTGTATTCACTATATTCATTTTGTAGAGTAGTAATCACTTTATCATAAGAAATTTCAGTTCCTTAAGCTCCCACATTTTTATTCTGCCTAAGTGTAGAGTCATGTTGAGAGTAGGATTGAAATAAGTATCGGAAATGCTGATGAGCAATTAAATGAACCTCCAATTATTATGAAACGGTAGAGAAATGTGAATTAGAAAGAAATCAAAAGGAAAAAAAAAAAAAAAAACATTTGCCTGGTTGATGAAACTGTTGGGAACCAGTCAGGTGGTTTAAGATTCAAATAGTGAAAGTTTTAATGTGGGAAGAGGGGTCCACAAAGTTGGGGAGAAAAAAAAAAGGAGAATAAAAGGGAAGAGCCGAAAAGTGAAAAAAAGGAAGGAATAAGAGTAAGTGTGACAAAATATATTCCAGTATTGTAAACAAGGTTTTTGTGGAAATAGAATGCCAGATAAGACAAGAAGTTAACTAACATTATTAGTTCTGCTTGCAAATAATGAGGTCGCTTTAGATTTAATGGACATGCGGTGTAGCATAGGAAAAAATAGAGAACAATTCATCCTTCTCTCCTACATGTACATTGTCTAGCCACGAACTAACAGATCCCTCAGTTCTTCCATCTATCTTAGAACTCCACTCATGTTCCATTCCACTCTCAACTCTGGATTCCATCTCTTTCTCATTATCTGCCATAATCTCCCTGTCCCAACTACCCACCTTTACAGTATCAACTCCATTAGGGAAAGGGTTGTTTTGTTTGATTGTATTTGTATTTCAAGCTTAGCACAGTGCTGGTATATAGTAAACATTTAATATGCCTTATTACCTGTCAATCTACCTGCCTAACTATCTTCCTACCTACCTGTTAAATGGCAATGTTATTAAATTATTGAAGATGTTAGGAACAATGACCAAAGATCATCATTTAAACTGTTACAAGTTAATTTTTATTTGTACTTCATAATATCAGTCCTATGGCCACATATGCATCAGATGTCCTTTTCTAAGCCCAAAAAATCAACTTTCCTTTCCTTTTGTGAAAATGTCATTGTAGGGAAAGTACCCAACGAAACAGCTATTCAAATAACTAAAAATAATTACTGACCAAAGTAGCTCTGGATTTTCCATCTCCCTAAATGACATAAAACATTAATACACAAATCATGAAAGCAGAAGTTGCATAACAAGAAGTGAAAGTGTCTTTTCTCAGCATTCACTGATAACGGAGAACCCAGAGTATCAGAGTCCAAGAAATAAACATTTGCTTAGAAAAAAGTTTGGTAGAATTTTTTTTTTTTAAATATTAAAGCATTTCCAAGAAGGTCTAGAATCAGGCAAGATTACCATAAATATTTGGCAACCTTTCTGAGTCTCAGTTTCTTCAATTGTCAAATGAGGAATTTGAAATGGATGATTTCTAAGATTTCTTCTTAGTCTGATCTCATAACTAAGTAAATCTGTTCATATATCCACATACATACCAGATTCAGGCCTCTGTACAGCTATCATACTTCAGATGTATTCTTTTTTAAGAAAGAATCTTAACACTAGCTTCCCTTCCCATCTAACTCATTATCTTTCTCCAGTGGCTTCCTATAACCTCTATGCTGGGAATGGAGCATCTTGTTCAAAAAAAGAAACAAAGAAACCAGTGTCATTGTGTCATAGAGTAGAGTGTAGAACTAGCTTATAAAGGGCTTTGAATGCCAAGCAAAAGATCCATTTGGCCACAGAGGTTATAGGAAGCCTTGGAGTTTGTTGAGTAGGGGGTGCCATGGTCAGACTTGTGAAAGGAAGACTGGAGTGGGGAGATGCTTGTGTCAGGCAGAACAATATATAATGACTATTTCTTTAAAAAATTATATGAAAGTTTTTATTTCACTTTCATTTCATTTCATTTTATTACCATAAGTTGCTGGGAGGTAGAGACTCTAGGGTGCTACTATGGGAGAAACTGCCTAGGAAGAAAAAGGGAAGGAAATAGAAAGGGATTGGGCAAGGGAAAGTTCACATGGGATACAGGAAACTCTTAGAATCCCATTTCATCTTGCATGCTTCAACATTCCCACTGCTGTCAAGGGAAAGGCAAAGGGACAGGGAAAGAAAGGTCCTGAAAGAGGGTTACCAAGGTAATGAGGAAATGTTGGTGATGGTCTAGGACTAGATTAGGGGTCAAAGGTAGTTGTGGTATACAGGGGCAGGTGTTAAAGGTCCACTACATGCAGGAAATGTGTTCCCCTAGGTGTAGCAATTCCCCCATTTCCTCACCCTATTTACAATTCTGCCAGTCAAGACAAGTTAGTGAAGTTGTTTCCACACTGGGGCCCGGCCCTATAAAGTGTGTGTGTGTGGCAGGGTATAGGATGACCTCAATGGCATCAGACCAATGAGACTATGGAAATATGGATGATGTCCCATCAATTGGGATAATCCCAATTAGGGAGTGTCTCCTGTGTAACAGCCTACCCTTCATTTATTATCACCCAATATTCTCCCACTGGATTCAGCATTGGGCATATTCCCAACCCATCAGCGTTCTATGACAAGTATCACCTTGCAGTACAATTATAACATCCCACCTTGGTCCCTTTCTGGAGCAGCTACAGATATGAAAAAACTCCACCCATCAATAACGATCCCCAGTCTCACGCTGCCTCAAGGTCTCAGCAAATCCCTCAGGCAGACTGAGTTCTGAGACTGTGACTAGTGAATAAGGTCCTCCCCACTTTTTGGTTATGTATGGAAATCTCTCTAGATAAGAAATCATGAATGAGTTGAGACCTCCATCACAAAGCTAATTTCATAGTCTTTTCTCCCAAATCCTCCATATTTCTGAGTTTCTCTCTGTTAAAGGCACCATCATCCTTGAAATTACTCATGTAATTGTAACTTGGAGTCGACTTTTTACTTTACTTTCACTCACCCAGGGATCCAAGCAAGACTTGTTACTTCTTTCTATCTCACTAATTCTCTCTCATCTGCCTCCTCCCCATCGCTCTATTTACATGACCACCTGAGATTAGTTCAAGCCCTCATCTCCTCTTGTTTAAAATATTGCAGTTATCTCCTAGTTGATCTCTCAGCCTCAAGTCTCTCCTCATTCCAAGCTGTCATCTGCATATATGCTAAAGTTATTTTCCTCAAGTTCAGATCCGATCCCATCACTTGCTTACTCAAACTCTGGTCACTCCCTGTTGACTCTAGGATCAAATATGAAACTCTCTATTTGGCATTTAAAGCCTTTCATAATTCAACCTGTCCTTCTAACCTTATTAAACATTCCTTTCCTTCCTACACCTCCTGTCCAGCCAAAATAGCCTTCTGTTAACACTTGCAAACTACCCAAAACGGTAATAGAAAATTAAGGCATGATGCCCCTCATTAAGCACCAACCACATAAATAAAATGGAATGGATTTATTTTTTAAAATTTCTGCTGAACTGAAAACAGATAGATTTAATTTTTGTTTGTTTTGCATCATTCATCATAACTACCTACAGAGAAATATTTCTCTCGCTTATGATCTGTTATTTAAGACCTGAGTTCCAATTTGGCTTCAAAACTTAATAGATATATTCCCTTGGCCAAATCACTTAACCTCTGTCTGCCTCAGCTTCCTCAACTATAAAATGGGAATAATAATAGCACCTACCTCCTCAAGGTTGCTTTGAGGATAAAATGAGATACTTTAAAGCATTTTGAAAACCTTAAAGCATTACAGAAATGTTGGCCATTATTATTGTCACTATATTTTTTGAATCTCTAGATTTAAAAGTAACTCAAAAAGGAAATTTATCTGATTGACTAGCTACATTGATCTAATTATTTAATTAACTAACTACAAAAAACTATTACATGCTACTTTTCCCTGTTCCCTGGAACATAGATTTTTTTCAAAAATAATAAAGCATAGCAAAATAACTGTATAGATATTTATACATATATTATGTTTAACATATACTTTAACATATTTAACATATATTGGTCTACCAGCCATCTAGGGGAGAGGGTGGGGGGAAAGAGGGCAAAAGTTGGAATAGAAGGTTTTACAAGGGTCAATGATGAAAACTTACCCATGCATATGTCTTGTAAATAAAAAGTTATAATAAAAAATAAAAATAATAAAACATATTAAAAATTTGTTAGAGCAAAATAATAAATTAAGTTGAAATTGTTTTAAGACATTGATTATTTCATCTTTATCTCAACATTTGATATCTTGTGTATATGTCTTACAATGTACAGAATATATTATTACTGTCAGTAAGTAAGCATTAGACCTCATTGGGTTATGAGTTCCTTGAAAGCAGGAACTATCTTTTGACTTTCTTTACATTCCCCAGTGTTTAATAAAATGTCTAGCACATGGTAGGCACATAATAAATGTTCATAAACTATTGACTGATGTTCCCTTTGTGCAGAATGTTTTTCAAACCTATATAGAAGGCCATGAAAAGTATCAAAACAGTCAGTAGGAGGCTTGCTCTAGTCCTGATAAAAAAAATAATCTGTTCACTCTGTCCCTAGCATAGTATGAGAATACAGAGCCATTTCTAGATGGAGCAAAAAATAGTTCTCCTTAAATCTGTAAGCACACATTTCTTTCTACAGATTTACATAATTAGAGAGACTAATTTATGTGTTGTAGAACTGGGAATATTTTATTTACTTAATAATTTGAATTCATTTCTTTTCAACTTTTTTATACAGCAGGTTTGTCATCTTCAACTACATTCATAGACTACAGTCTATTTTTTTTTCTAGATGGAGAAAACTTTTGAATGTTTTGAGAGGTAGAAGGCATCAATAAAGAGAAAGGTTAAGGATTCTGCAAATGTTTGGTCTAAATGAATAGGATCAAGGATATATCTAGAGGAGTTAGCTGTAGGTAAAAAAGGAATCTTTTCACCTAATATTAGAGGGAAGGAGGTCTGCTCAATCATGACAATCATCCCACAGAACTCCTCTCCTTCTTCCAGCTATTTCAAATTCAACATATTCAAAATGGTTGTGTTTCTTTACAGAATATCCATAAGATACATTAATACCAAAAGATTTTTAATTAGGCAGAGTAACAAAATAAATGACAAGGAAGATGCCTTCTTCTACACTAACAGATAGGTGTTCTCTCTCATAGGAAACTGCACTGACAATGGAAGAGAATGAAGGTGTAGGGAAATACATATGGCCAAAAAGCACATTTGGAGCAAAGACATATAAGGAATACATGTGGCCAAGGAATTCATAATACACGGAGTACAATATCCCTGTTGGAATAGTTCTCTGTGATGCTGCTAAAGGCTATGTGCTAGTCTAGTGATATCATCAAACTGGGGGATATAAAGTGTTGTATTTATTGGATTACTTTCCTCATTGCTTCCATGTTTTGATCCAGTACAGTCTTCTATTGATATTGTTGTGCCCCAGTTCTCTTTTAAAGTCCAGACCCAGTTTCCCTAATTGTCCTATTCAGTTATAACCTCAGGTTATAACCATTCCCTCTTAACATTTGATAGGATGAAGATCTTATATCTTAGACCTTAGGCTATACTTATCCCTCTTAATGTTTGCTTGGATAAAAGTCTTTATCCATTTTAGACATCATTAGAATATCAGGAGCCTCTCCAGTACCTCCCATTATGTCATCCTAGGTGCCTTCCTCCCAGGGACCAAACCATGGATCCATTTGGTCCCAGTAAATCTCTCCCGTTTAAATAAAATATTCTTCTCTAATTTCTATCCTGCCTCAGTTTCTCCAGCATTACAATATTTCTACTTGGTTGCTCTCTGCGTGAGCCCTCTGCTATTTTCTGTGGACATACCTTAGTCTTTTACTGAACTGAAGCTGGTATGCAGCTTCTTCATAGAAGGAATTTTATCAGTTTTTTTAAATCACATATCCTGGAGCTGTTTATAGCTCTTTTGTAAGAGCTAGCCATCCAGAGAAGCTCGTGGGTATAGTCTCCTTTTTAACTTCTTTGTTTTTGCCTAAACTGATAATGTTTTAGACTTGGTCTTCTATTTGAGTTGAAATAGTGAAATTCCTTTTAATTTATTTCAATGTTGACTTCAACATGTCCCTTTTAGTTCATGAAAATCATCAAGATGAGAAAAGGTTCATCATTATGGGAGATATATAGGAAAAAAAGGCATCATTAAGGATCTGACTGAAGTTTAATATCATTTTTAGATTAAGGCAAGATGGTACATTTCCTGTAGTGAACTGGAGAAATCAGTCCCTTAGAAATGTTTTGCACTGGAAAATTGGTGTGATAAGATGAAAGAATCCAGGGTGGAAATAAAGGCAACAATAACATAATTTACCATTAATTGAGAACAAAATAGTCATCTGATATAGCCTGTAAAGTCTTCTGGTCTGGGAGGAAATTTTGAGAAATTAGATGACTTCGATTAGTGGGACGAATAGCTTGATAGTTAAAATTATATGAAAGGTTCTAGCTAGATCAACTTCCTTGATTATACAGCAAGACCTGAGAAAGAGTACCAGGAAAAAAAGGAAAATACAAAAAGAAAAAACCATCATGATTAATAAAAAACAAAATAAAATAATATCAGTCCAAAACTACATAAGACAACCAAAAAACTTGTGGGAATTCTTAAGTCAGGACATGTAGTGTAATGCTGAGGAAACTGAGTAAGCTAAAGATTAGAGAGCATTTAATAATTTATTAAATGAGAGAAATTTATTGGGACCAAATGGATCCATGGTTTGGTCCCAGAGCTAAAGGAGACTATCATCTCAAAGAATCCAGCCCTGAATGTCAGAAACAAGATTCTTTTATAGGGTGACAAGAACAATGACCTAATGGGGGAGGAACCTGGATGGGGATGACCTAATGGGGGGAGGCACTTAGAATGACATAATGGGAGGTACTGCAGAGGCTCCTCTAAGGATGTGTAAAATGGATAAAGACCTTTATCCCATCAAACATTAAGAGGGAATGACTATAGCCTAAGGCAGTGGTGCTCAAACTTTTTAAATAGGGGGCCAGTTCCCTGTCCCTCAGACTGTGGGAGGCCGGACTGTAGTAAAAACAAAAGCTCACACTCTGTCTCTGCCCCTCAGCCCATTTGCCATAACCCCCCCCCCCCATAAACGTCCTCAGCAGCTGCATCTGGCCCATGGCTGTAGTTTGAGAACCCCTGGCCTAAGGTCTAAGATATAAGGCCTTTATCCTAACCTTAAGAGGGAATGGTTATAACCTGAGGCAGAGTAACTGAATAGGACAATTAGGGAAACTGGGTCAGGACATTAAAAGGGAACTGTGGCACAACAGTAAGAGGGAGTGAGAGTCAATAAGATCTCCAGAAAAAAGTGACAAGGTTTATAATTGGGGTACCTAAATGAAATTAGGTTTAATTGAGATCTAGTGGCAGGTTCGGGGTACAAGGAGTCAAATAGAGCTCCCCTGCAACCCCTTTGGATGTGGAGCAAGGATACAGAGTTAATGAGGTCTAGCAGTGGTGCAAGAGTCCCCTGTAAAGGAATTTACAGACCCAAAAACCTAGATTGATAAAAGAAGTTTATTATGGGGTTTGGAAGTAAGATTAAAAGTGTTAGGTAAAGAGAGGAGGGCACCAGAACCAGGTGGTTCTGATGAGTATTAAATAATGAGTAAATTGTGGTCTAAATTGTGGTCTAAACAAAGATGGTTCAGTTCCTTTCTCTCTCTCCTTCCTTCCCCAAAGTAACCAATGGCGGGTTCGGCAGCAAAGGAATTTGCTACTTAATGCTGTATGGAAACATAGTCTTTATTGATTAGAATGGAAACACCGGAGAGCCGGTGGGCAAAATGGCTGCATGGTACAAGGCCATTTGCAAAGAGAAGATTCCCGTTCTCTCTTTTATGCTGTGATGTAGGGAAGTTCCTGAGAGTGATGTAAATTAAGATAAGGATTCTCTTGTTATCTTTTGGGGACAGACAGAAGTCTCTTCCCAAAAAGGAATTTCTTGATGCCATTTGATCTATTTGAGCAGATTAGAATGGGGGCTGTAAAACCCCAGCCATCTCAGATAGCCCAAACTAGTTTGACCAGATCTTGTATCAAAGGTCCAAGTCCCAAAGGAAGTTGGAGATCAAACAAAGAATGCCAAAGGGGCTACCGCCCTCAACAGTTCCAGTGGGCAGAAATCCTTTGACATGGCAGGCGTAAGGCTCTGCAAAGAGACCACTCCAGTTTGGCTTGGATGATCTTTGTGAAGGGAGATGGGATTTCCAAAAGACCTTTGGCTGAGATCCAAACTAGAAACAAAGGAGGAGGGTGGGGGGAGAAGCGTGAAAGGAAAGTTCAGATCCAGAAACTGAGCCTAGTTATGTGAGTAAATACAAAACTTTTAACTGCAGTGCTCCTTCTTCACCATTTACTGTCTTCCCTACCTTCCTTCATATCCCAAATGAAACCCCACTTTCTGTATGGAAAGCTATAGTTCAAACAAGCTATATAGGCCCTTCTCCTAATGCACCTTCTCCTTGCAGCTGACAATTAGGTAGCAGGAAAGAGCGGGTCCTGCATCATGAGGGCAATAATCTGCCAATCAGCAGAGACATCCCACCTCTCCCACCCCCAACTCTCAGCACAGGCCTGAAGCTCAGGGCAGAGTGCAGTTCACAACTCAATAATTTCACAAGAGATTATAAAAAGCTTTGCAGACAACTAAGAAACAGTGTTTGGGGGTGGGGGAGAGGGGAGAGTCGAGGTTGCCTTAGGAGTCTGACTAGCCCTCCATGTTCATGTTCACCGGCTTCATATATTCTCTGACCTTCTATGTATTCTACATAGGTGCCCTCCATGCCAGTTCCCTGGCCACATATACTTCATAAGTTCTTAGAAACTGAGGGACATAATAGATAGATCACTGCACTCTGTCAGGAAGATCTGAGTTCATAATCCTGCCCCAGGCAGCTAAATCTTGTAGTTTCTACCACCATAACATCTTTTATCTGACACCTTTTCTCTGGTTATACAACTCCCACCTTAGTTCAAGCTCCTGACACCTCTTACCCAGACTTTTGCAGTGGCCTCCTCATTGATCTCACTGCTTCAAGTGTGCTTCCAATTGTGTCCACCACACCCCACTGCCTTTCCTTAAGTGAGAGCTGACCATCATTCCCATAATCCAGGGGCCCCTTACTGCTTCTAAAGTCAAGCATAAATTCTCCTCATCTCTTAAATCCCTTCCAGCCTTACAACCTAGCTTCATTCTGAGACCAACCAAACCGGCCTTCTCTCTGTCTTCATACACTCCCATTTTGGTGCTTTATATTATTTTACAGTTTTTTACCTATCTAGCTTGGCCACCTACTCACAAATTAGGGGGAAAATTAGTAATATTTTTCCATATCCCTTCATCAATCAACCTTAATACCTGTTTGACTCATTCTGCTGCTCTTTAGAATGGCTGAAATTTAAGAGGAATATCAAAATCGGTCCAGACTTAAGAGATAACTTCTGTAGGGCAGTTTTAGGTAGTCCAAACAGACCCTAGTTCTAATCTGGAATTGCCTCCAAGTTTTTAAAAATGGACCCCCCCCCCCCAAATGAAATGGAGTGGGGAAGATAGAAAGCAGAATTCTACTTAACATAATCTGGTCTCCATTTACATTCAAATTCTTCTTGCATACATCAATGTTATTTTATCATCAAAATCTGTTCACAGTAAGCTGTACCATCCTAGACACAGATAAGAGTACATGAAATCATGGCTTGAGGCCCAGTGGGTAGAAGGATATTCCCCACTCATTCTCCAAAGTTCAGAAAATCATCCTTGTATTTTGAGTTTAGTAAGAAGAAGTCTGAGGAGTGATGATTGTTCCTTTGGTATATCCCTAGAATTCTAGCTCAGCATCTAATCTTAAAAGTCATTGTAGCAGAGAAGAAACATTCAGAAGTTATCTGTGCCTCATCTGAAGTGGTTGAGTGCTAGGGGGAAAGCCTCTGAAAATTAAAAAAAAAAAAAAAAAAAAAAAGAAACTAAAAAAGCCAGGGCATCTTTTTAAAAAATCTATTTTGATATTAGCAAAAAACACAAAAAAGGAAACGCTTCTATAATACATGTAAAACTGGAAATCTCTATTATAATTCACTTGCTTTTTTGGAAATGTATAATAAATTCAACTTATTGCTTTCAAATCTGTCCTATTTACCTTGTTTGTTTGTTTGTTTTTTTCTGAATTTCCTTTTACTTTTTTATTCTCCTCTGTGCATTTAAAAATCCCCTCTAACTTACTTGAACTGAAGTGAATAGAACCAAGGAGAACATTGTACACAAGATATTGTGATAATCAACTTTGATGGACTTAGCTCTTTTCCACAATGAAGTGCTTCTGCCAATTCCAATGCACTTGCTATGGAGAGAGTCATCTGCATCCAGAGAGAGGATTATAAGGACTGAATGTGGATCACAACATAGTATTCTCATCTTTGTTGTTGTTGTTGACTTGCTTTTTTGATATCATTTTTCTTGTGTACCATGATAAATGTGTAAATATGTTTAAAAGAACTGAACATATTTAATCTATATTGGATTACTTGCTGTTTAAGGTAGGGGAGGAATGGAGAAAAAT
Source organism: Sminthopsis crassicaudata (assembly GCF_048593235.1). Taxonomy (NCBI): domain Eukaryota; kingdom Metazoa; phylum Chordata; class Mammalia; order Dasyuromorphia; family Dasyuridae; genus Sminthopsis; species Sminthopsis crassicaudata. The sequence goes on from NC_133618.1 coordinate 569,570,225, forward strand.
TTGGAACACAGGTTTTATAAGGATGAATGTTGAAAGCTATCTTTGTATATCATTATTGATCACAAAATAGATAATTTTGATTACATCAAGTTAAAAAGTTTTTGTACAAACAAAATTAATGCAGACAAGATTAGAAGGGAAGCAATAAACTGGGAAAACATTTTTATATCCAAAGGTTCTGATGAAGGCCTCATTTCTAAAATATATAAAGAATTGATTCTAATTTATAAGAAATCAAGCCATTCTCCAATTGATAAATGGTCAAAGGATATGAACAATTTTCAGATGAAGAAATTGAAATTAATTGTAGTCACATGAAAAAGTGCTCCAAATCACTATTGATCAGAGAAATGCAAATTAAGACAACTTTGAGATACCACTACACATCTGTCAGATTGGCCAAGATGACAGGAAACAATAATGACCAATGTTGGAGGGAATATGGGAAAGTTGGAACACTGCTACATTGTTGGTGAAACTGTGAGCAGATCCAGCCATTCTAGAGAGCAATTTGGAACTATGCTCAAAAAGTTATCAAACTGTGCATACCTTTTGATCCAGCAGTGCTACTACTGGGCTTATATCCCAAAGAGATCTTAAAGGAGGGAAAGCGACCCACATGTGGAAAAAAGTTTGTGGCAGCCCTTTTTGTAATGGCCAGAAACTGGAAACTGAGTGGATGCCCATCAATTGGAGAATGGCTGAATAAATTGTGGTATATGAATGTTATGGAATATTATTGTTCTGTAAGAAATGACCAACAGGATGGTTTCAGAAAGGCCTGGAGAGACTTACATGAACTGATGCTGAGTGAAATGAGCAGAAGCAGGAGATCATTATTCACGGCAACAAGACTAATGGACATGGCTCTCTTCAACAATGAGATAATTCAAACCAATTTCAATTGTTCAGTGATGAAGAGAGCCATCTACCCCCAGAGAGAGAACTGAGAACAGAGTGTGGAATACAATATAGCATTCTCACTCTCTCTGTTATTATTTGCTTGCATTTTGTTTTCTTTCTCAGTTTTTCTTTTTCTTTCTTCTTGATCTGATTTTTCTTTTGTGGCAAGATAACTGCATAAATATGTATACATATATTGGTTTTGATATGTATTTTAACATATTTAACATATATGGACTACCTGCCAGCTAAGTGTGGGGGGGGGGGGAAGGAGGGGAAAATTTGGAACAAAAGATTTTGCAAGAATCAATGGTGAAAAAATTACCCATGCATATGTTTTGTAAATAAAAAGCTTTTTTAAAAATAATAATAAAATAAAATGTAATGGATAGAAATGATACTGAATACTTTAAATAACAATATTGAATGGAAGGCATAATTTGTGGCTTATAAACAAAAGTATTAAAAACATCCCACTCCCTTAGGAATACCCCTGTGATTGCTGAGGAAGGAATTAGTCACCCTCCAAAGATGCATTGATGTATTGTTTATCTATTAAGAACCACGCAAACCTAAGTGATTATTGATTATGTTATCAGGCCCTACAAAATTAATGATAGGTCATGTTTGATTCTGGGTGAGTAGTATCAGCATATAGTAAGGAGAGAGAAAGAGTTGTCTCTGAACTTTGGCTCCTTTAATATTTCAAAATAGACAAGATCACTGTAATAGTTAACCTAATCTAAACAAATCCACAAACTCTTCAACTTCATCATATAACAACTGATTTCAGAAACAACTCATCTTTGGGCTCTTGATGAAAGCTTCCTTTAGTTCAGGCTCATCCTTTTTGTTTGCTTATCATCTCATCTGTCTCATTTTGGTATTGATCTAAATTTTAAGAAGGCTCCAATTCTCAGATGTTAAAATGTTTGTATATGCTTCTTTTTGAGCTAATATCTTGATTTTCCTGCCTCCCATATACTCTTTCAGACTTCCTGGTAAAGATAGTTAGCAAACTTAACTGTTTCTTAGCTTCATTATTAACTTCATCTGTCTGGCCCAAACTGGTCAATTCCCTATTTTATTTCTACTGTTCAAGGATAAGAAAAAACAATGTAAAGTTTTCCTACATGTCTTTGCTGACCAAAGAATGCAATCATTGGGCACATTTCCCATATTCTGGTCCTGAATCATCTGACCCACGGAGAAGTGTGCAAATTCACACAACCAATCAATAGAGAAAGAGTTCCCACTAGAAGAATTTCTTTGTTCATATAAACATTCAGGATAAAAAAGAATATTACTGAGTTGCTGGACTGCAGGAACTCCTCAAAGTAAACTTGATAAAGTCAGTCAGATCAGATCACCAGCACAAGAAGCATCTCTGACATTGGTTTTTAAAGGCTAATATTAATGCCTTCACATAGAGGTATATTAGCTGAGGAAAATGCACTATAACTACACAATCTTCAACTTTTCTTTTGCTGTTTATTCCTTCTTCATTTCTGTGGTTTAATAGCTGATGTGATGATTGTGATGGCTATGATGAAGTGATATATGCAGTTTTCACTAGACACAAATGAGTTTGTTTTCTTTCAGTTAGGTATCCTGAAGCCTCAGGGTATTTCCTGTAGGAAAGTAGGTAAAAGGGGCAATGATATGAAATGAACGCTTTTTCTAGATAAAAGATATTTATTCATGCTTGAAGACAAAGGGAAAAAGAGCTAGTGGGTGAGAGAGATAAATTTTGATTAAATGCTCAATTCTATTAATCCTTTGTTTCATGACTATGCTTAAATTACTATAAGATTAAACAATTATGGCAATTAATTGGATGTCCCATTGGGTCCTTACTTTTGATCAGAGAGAGAGTTCATAAAATGAGTTTCTTATTCACATCCAAATTTTTTAAAATCTGCATATTTTCATGGAATTTACATCTAAATGCAAATTATACAATAAATCTGCCAGCAAAAGCAGAACAAAATTATTTTACAATTCAATTTACCAAACTTTTCATTCACTAAAGTCTAATCTGCTACCACAAATTCACACAGAACTTGTGGAAAGTCCTGCCAAGCTGGAAAGATATTCCGTATCAGCAGAACAAAAAACTATGTATCTGTTGTTCAAGGATTAATCTTGTTGTGGGTAGAGAAATTTCTGCCCTCCTTCTTGGACTAGATAACATTTATATTCCTTCCAACTCTAGTTCTATGATATCATGAAACTAGAAATTTTCCACTGGCATCATTGACATATGCTTTTTAAACATATGTTATATATGAATTAACATAAAGGACAAAAATTACAATTAAAATAATTATTAAAACATTTTGTTTTATTCATTTTAGAAATTATTTCTCCTTAGACCTTGTTCAGCAATTACACTATTTTTAAATTTTCACTTGAGAGGTAGTTTATGAAATGAACATACCTATATTGACTCCTCTCCCTTGCTTCTAGTATCCAATAAGTCAACAAGTGCTATCATTTCTACCTCTACAATTTCTCCCCAGAATGCTCCTTCTTTGATGTCAGAAGCCTAGCCAAGGCCATCTAACAGGTTTTGCTTCTAACATTCTCTTTCTCATCTAACTTGTTCACATTGCTTCCAAGTTTAGATCTAATCACAAAACCTTTTTGCTCAAAAATCCTTCAGTGATTTCTTAACACATAGTAAATAAAAGTCAAGCACAGAATTTAGGGTCCTTTACAATCTGGTACCATTCTACTTTTCTAAATTCATCAGTATGTTCCTTTTTAAAAATCTAGTCAAACTGAATTCTTTTCTTCCCCATGCATAAACATTGTTACTCTAGCTTTGCTTGGAATGTTTGTTGTCTCTGCTTATTGAATTTCTTCTATCCTCGAAAACCTATCTCCCCCAGAAAACTTTTCTCCCATTGGTAATGGCTTCATCCCATTTCCTCAAAACACAGATACTCTCCCTTCTCCCTCCTTCTCCCTACTCCCTTGGCTTTTGCTGGAGCCTCAATGAACTTCTCATGTATGATTTTGTTCCATAGTTATGTGTGTGTTTGTGTGTATCATGATCCAATAGATTATAAGCCCCTTAAAGGTAGAAATTATATCCTTTTTAGACTGTTGGTCCCCAGAACTTAAAAGAATATTTTAAATAATTATTTGTCCAATTTCTGGGTTTTTTTGAATCACTGAGGCCTATTTGTCTGCCAGTGATTTTTACATCTGTATGTAATTGAAGTCTGCCCTGCTTTTTCTTTTCCTCTGAATTTGGCATCCATAAGCCCTGAATAAAAGTGGAGACTTGATTTAGCAGAGGCACTATAACCTAACAGCATTTGCCTAGGATTGAATGTCTTCTCACTATGAATGTGGGATTTGGAAAGACAATGAAGAACTTTACTAGGAAAAGAGACAAAACAGACCGAGATCTGAAGAGTTTTGTTGGCCAAGATGGCAGTGGAGTGAGGAGTGGGGATGTCAGTCTCTTCATTTGATTGGACAGCCACCAGCAGCAGCCTAACTATTTATCAGACTTTCACCTAGAAGGACCCTGAAGTGCTTGGGAAGCAATTCAAGTGACAGTTGTTTCAGGAGCAGGATGTTCAGACAGTTCTGTCCTCCCATTAGTCTTTGAAAGGAGAATGCTAGAGAGTACTTTTTGAAAAAATGTTATTTAAGTTGCATGTGTGAGAAACAGAAACATAAGAGAGTTGGGGGAATTGAAATTATAAACGTTGCAAGAGAGACTCAATAATTTGGGAGTTGAAATATTGAGGCTTTTATTTTGTATTTTTTCCCCAAGAAATGTACTCAAAGTTATATAATAAACAGCTAAGAATCTTTTTGCATTATGAGAAGTTCCTAAGAAGTTGGCTCAATGGAATGAGCCAAATACATTATGGATTACTTGGGTAACATCTAAATCCTTAGATAAGCAGCCATGGCAAAAATGGATTGATAGTTAGCCTTGGAGTCAAGTCCTGGCTGACTTAATCCTTTGTCTCTGACATATATTGGCTGCATGACCGTGAACAAGTAACTTAAATTGCTAGTACTTTCAGCAGTCCTCTAAGAGTGTAAATTACAGAGAAGGTAATGAACTACACACTTTGTAAAAGGAAGTTTCCACACCTGGGAATTACCTATATTGATGAAGTTTCTGGAGATATTTGCTGGGGTAGTTTGAGTCTATACTGCCACCTTGTTGTTTAGCCATTTAGAGCACTCTGAGTTATATCTGGCCTGCATCTTAAAGGTTCTTTTTCTGTCAAGGTAAAGAAATATTTCCACTGCTGTAGCAATCCTTCCTCTTTCAGCCTTTTTTTTTTTTCTAACTTTGACACCAAAGTTATTTTGATGCCATTTTAAACCCTGCACAAAAATCTAGCTCTATGAAAAAAAGATTTTAATGTTCCTTTTTTTTTTCTCCATTTGCCTACTTTTTAAACGACTATTTACAACAGTTTCACCTGAGTACCATTTATTCTGATTTATTGCTTATTTCCATTGACTCCCAAAGAAGTCCATGGATAGAAATGTGATATATCTTATAGTCAGAAATTAGTATTTTGCTTGTCCACCAGCTGCCAACACTGATAGTAAACAAGGAGGATCCAAGAAGAAAAAAAAAATGAGGAAAGATCTGGAAAAGTGCTCTTAAAGTCAGATTATGTTCTGTGTTCTACTTTCAGGGGAATGTAATTATAGCCAAGGGACAATGGGTTTCTGAAGTGGTTATCTGATAAGCTTTGCATCAATATTAACAAAGAACAAGGCTAAAAGGCTTTAAATTATACTTTACTATCAAAAGTTACAGGGTAAGGCAAAGAATTGGGAAATTAAAACAATTAAAGGATAAAACATCCTTATGTTGAGGCTTAGAAACCAGTCTTTCATTAGGCTAAGTCTATGCATCTGATGTATTATTTTGGTCCTTGGATCTTACTTAAACCTATAAAATCTATTTTTTAAAAAGCCCACATTGCCTTCATATTTCAACAAAATCTAGAAATCACATGATCCTGATAGGGCATTGGTCTCATTGGGTATTCCTGGGATTAAAGTATATGCAATTATTTCCTTTGCTCTGAACCTTTTGAAGTCTGCTTTGCCTCACATCACTGGAAGGAACAGTATTTTAATTATACATCATTTTCTGGTTTCTTTTTTCTTATTCCCTCCTCCTTTCTTTGCAATTATTTGTTGTCTACATCTGTTTAGACACTATTTTTATATTTATGCTGAAGAAGCCAGATACCACTGTTGGTACTACCAACAAGAACAAAAAAAAAAAAAAAATGGATCTCAAAAATCTGCATGTTTTTCTTAAGAAGAACTAACAAGTGATTAAATTGAAAATGTTCACATTCTGTTCTATATCCTTTGTTCAAATAAGATTTCTACAAAAACATGTTTACTATGTGTATCTTCTGCCTAACCTTTGTTAGGACTAGTAAATTACTCAAGATTACTCAAAAATAGATTTAGAAATACTTACAGAAATTGCTTCACATGCTTTTTGAATTCAGCATTTTGTACACTCTGAATCTTAAAATCAGATTCTAGCAAAGTGTTGAAGGTTACAATTCCTAAAGCACAATGGTAAACTGACATATATAACTAGAAGATAGTTATATCCATTTTGAAAATTGTACAGGCACTGCATGTGTGTGTGTGTGTGTGAGAGAGAGACAAAGAGGGAGAGAGAAAGAGATTTGGAATTCAACCAGAGTTCCAAAGAGAAATAATTAACTGGTACTGATGAGGTTTGACACAGGGCAGAGAGTTGTGGGAACCCTTTCTGTCAGTGCAGGTCCAATGTGAAAGAATTCATGAACCCGAAAAGTTAGACTGCAAAAAGAAGTTTATTGTTGGCAATGAGAAGTCAGCTTTTGCTAGGAAGGCTGATTTCCCAGTGACAAAGTCCTGGCACAGAAATAAACAGGGGTAGAGAGAAATTCTGGCAGAGAGATAAAGAGGGGTTATTGGGAAAAGAGAATGTCTTCTCAGCAGACAGAGTCCTGACAGGCAGCTATGCCAAGGAGAGAGAGGTTCCTTGACAAGGTATGGTCCTGCTTTGTGCCTCTGCAAAGAAATGAATTTAAAATTGCTTTTTAATAGGAAACTTGAGACTGAAGTTTCAATTGAATGAGGTTACTGCCCCCCAGCCCTAGATTTCCAGTAGAATGAGACCACTTACTGGGAGAAGTTCTGAGCCAATCTTCACTTAATGAGTTTGATAGAAATATCAAGTCCAAATCTCAAGCTTGATCTGGAGTCAAGAGGATATGAGTTCAAAACCTGCCTCAGATATTTACTATTTTAGGTCCCTAGGGAAATCATTTAATTACTCTGAGCCTCAGTTTTCTTGGCTGTAAAATAGCATTTAGCTCCCAGGGCTGTTGTGTGAAGGAAAGCAGACATTTGCAAAGTGCTTTGCAAACTTTAAAGCATTATATAAATGCTAACTATTATTACTATAAATGACAGAGAGATTAAATAGTCCCCTTGCCATGGTGAGATGTCTTAAAGACATAGCTAGTACAAAAGTTTCCCAACTTTTCCAGAACTCTGAATCTATTTGCCTTATGCGTTAAGTGGCTAAGGAATATTGTTTTTTTCCAAAAACAAAAACTGGTACCTTGCTACAATTTGCCAGGAACTAAATCAAAGAGAACATGACATTGAGGCAGTGCTCTCCATAAGAAAGGGGCCAGGACCAGCAGACCTACATTCAAATCCTGGCTTTATTATAAATATATATATATATATATATATATATATGTTTGTAAGAATTATGTTATAAGGGCGCAGTGGATACAGAACCAACCCTGAAGTCAGGAGTATCTGAGTTCAAATCTCATCTCAGAGACTTCCTAGCTGTGTGACCCTGGGCAAGTCACTTAACTCCAATTGCCTTAGGGGGGAAAAATGTAATAATACTCAACAATAACAGTAATAGTGATAGTTATAGACATTCTCATGGCACTTTGAGGTTTTCAGAGTACTTTATAAAAATGATCTCATTTTACCTTCAAAAACATCCCAGGAGTTAGATGTTATTTTTATCCCTATTTTACAGATGAGGAAAGGAAGCCAGATAGAAAAGGTGGCTTGTCCAGAATTACACAGCAAGTAGCATCAAAAGCCAGATTTGAACTCGCTTCTTCTAGCTTTGATTAGGTCCAAAGTTCTCTTTGCTGGGCCTGTTCCCTTATCTGCAAAGTGAAGTGTTTGGACTTCCTGTTGTTCTGTTAAGACCTACACCAGGGTGGTAGCAGTGTCAAAAGAGAGGCATAGATGGGGAACATTACAGAGGTAAACTTGGCAGAATTTGGCAGCAGACTGGACATGTGAGAAGAGGGAGAATGGGGAGTAGAAAATTATAGCTAAGTTGCAGGGACTGGGAAGATGACAGTACTCCTAAGTGTAAAAGGGATGCTTGGAAGATGGGAGGGTTTGAGGAGAAAGATTGAGTTTAAGATGATTACAGATACCAGCTTGAGATGTTTATTGGGAAGGTGGAGTGGGATAATAGAGGTCAATAGAGAGGTTAGGACTGGACAAGTACATCAGAGAACTGGCCATATAGAGATTGTGGAATCTATGGGACTTGATGAGATTATCAAAGGAAATAATGCAATAGAAGAAGAAAAAGTCAAAGTCCAAGAGAACCTCAATAGTGATCAAAGATCTGATACAAAAAACTGAGAAGGGGCAGTCAGAGAATTAGGAGGAAAACCGAGAGAGAGAGAGAGAGAGAGAGAGAGAGAGAGAGAGAGAGAGAGAGAGAGAGGAGAGGGAGAATATTAAGAACTGTGCCAAAGGCCAGTGAGATCAAGGAGATGGAGCACTGAGAAAAGGCTATGGAGGGGGCACAGCAGATACAGCACTGGTCAAGGGGACCTGAGTTCAAATGTTGGTCTCAGATATTACCAGCTGGATGACCCTGAGCACTGGCCTAACCCCAATATCTTCCCTCATCCCCTAAAAAAAAGAAAGAAAGAAAGAAGAAAAAAGAAAAGGCCCAATATCTGGAGATTAAGAGGGTGTTAGTCTGGGTCTTCAGTAAGTGTGTGTGTGTGTGTGTGTGTGTGTGTGTGTGTGTGAAGGCAGGAATAGTAGCACTCATACAGACAGTTGCCAGGTGGTGTTTCTAAAGATGGCATCTTCCTGGGATGATCCCATAGTTTCTAAAATTCATGGACAGTTCCCTTTACCTGTTCAGTACAGTGATTCACAGCTACAAGTTCATGACAGTCTGGTTATTTCGTTATTAGCTAGTTGGCTTGATTTTTTTCTTCCAGAAGTTAGGTGGTGCAGTGGATAGGAATTGGGCCTAAAATCAGGAAGGCCTGAGTTCAAATTCAGCCTCAAGCATTTACCAGCTGAATGACCCAGAGGCAAGTCACACAACCTCTTTCAATCTTAATTCTCTCAGCTTCCTCAGCTCAACTGCAGTTTTCTCAACTGTAAAATGGGTATAGTAACAACACCGATTATGAAGATCAAATGAGTTAATATTTATAAAGCACGTAGCACAGTTCCTGGCAGGTAGTTGGCTCCTAACTGATGCTTACTCCTTTCTTCCTTTTTCTTTCCTGCTCCTTCCTCTCCCTACCCTCTATCTTCTGAAGTACTTGGTCCTTTCAGCCTCCAACGCCTGCAATGAAAAAAGTACAAGATTTGGAATCAGAGGAGGTGGGTTTGAATCCTGGCTCTTCCAGTCTGCTGTGTCACTTTGGGCCAGTCATTTAACCACGTCATCTGTTAAATAAGGACCTCTGAGATCTCTTCCATTTCCCAGTCTATGATTCTATGATATAAAACAAATGGTGCGTATCCCACACTTAAAGATCTTTAAGGAAGGAGGATTGCACTGTCTTGTTAACTCACTATGTAATGATAATACATTACTCCGGAATGGTAGCCTAGAATGACTAATTTAATGGGAGGAAAGAATTGCTTCCATTTGTTTTTTCTTGCCATGGTTAGAATTAAAGAACGATAAAAATTTACAACTGCAGTTACATCACTAGGGAAGAACTACCACTGTAGATGTTTCAGCTAGGTTAGGGCCGAAATCATTCCCGAAGGAAGAAAATGCAATTCTGCATTTGGTGGATTGATTTAGCATTGATTGAGTATCTACTGCATGAGTTTACAAGGCACAGGCAAATTGAGCATTGAATCAAAACAATTGGTGCATTCATTTGCTCAGGCACTGTATTAATGGCTTCTCCTTCCAGAGAACCAGCATTTTTTTAGTCCCCACCTGGTGAAGCAACCAAGTAGACAAAGTCCAGTTCAGTTTAGACACACTCTCTGAATATAACCTCAGCTAATCTTCACGGCCATTTCCCAAGCCTCATGATTATCGGGAAATAATGTCAGCAGTACCTGGCTATATCTTACTTGTCCTATACCAGGATATGACCAGTGGCCATAGGGTGAGACTCAGAGGCAATACAAATTTCAAATATGATCTAGCTTATGAGTCAAAGAATAAACAAAGTGTAAACCAGAGATCAAGGTGTTCTAGGAGGGGGTGATAGAGCAAACAGACCAAGTACAGTGAAGAAACAAGAGCACCAGTGTTGTTTACAGAATCATGGGATAATAGGGTTAAAATTGGAAAGGACTTTAGAGGTTATCAAGTTCAATCCTCTCATGTGAGGTCACTGAGGCCCAGAAAAGTTAAGTGGCTTGCCTTAAGTCATTTGGCAATGAGCAGTAGAATTTGGAGTCCAGGACTTTTCTCTGACTCCAAATTCAGTGTTCTTTCTATCACACTGATACTGCCTTGGGCCTAAAGAATTAGGCTTTATACAAACATGGAAGGACAATCACCTTGCTTTTCCTTTAAAAAAAAAAAATTTTTTTTAAACATTTATCAAACATGGTTTTCCTTTCCATCTCCCTCTTCCTCTCTCCCTCCCTCCTCCCATCTTTACATAAAACCCTTGTAACAATATAATCAAAGAAAATAAATATCTTCATTGATGACAGTGTCTAATTCTACATGAGCTAATGATCCACCACCCTCCCATTCATGTAGTGAATCATCTGTTTTGTTTTGTTTTTTGTAAACATGATTGATAGTTGTGTTTTTCAGAGTTCTTAAATCTTCAAGAAAATCAAGTCACCTAGCATCAGTTCATACAAATCTTCTTAGGTGTCTCTGAAACTGTCTTCATTTCCTATAGTTCCTTTTATATATCATCACATTTTATATAAATGTGCTACTATATGTAATATGTATGTAATGTGATTACGCAACTTGTTCAGCTGTTCCCCAATGAATGAACATTTTAACTTTACTTTTCTTGAGGATTTTTGGTGGGGTGAGAGAGATCTTATGTTTTATTTTGCAACATGGCTTTTATGGAAATGTTTTGTATAACTTCACATGTGCCTTTTCAATGGGAGTGAGGATCTGGAATTCAAAGTTTTAAAAGTAAATGTGAAAAAAAAAAGTTTTACTTGTGATGGGGAAAATAAAAAAATTAAATAAAAAAATAAATTAATTCCTTATAAATCTTGCAAATAAAATGAGATTTTTTTATCAGAAAAATTTGCAGTAAAGCATTTTTTTCCCCCTCAGTTAATTCTTTCCCTTCAAATCTGAACTGGATTAGATTTGTTCTTACAAAACCTTTTTAAAGATATGTACTTAATATCTCAGTGATGCTCTGTATCCTTTGCTTAGTCATGAACTCATTCTCTATCCTTAAATCTGAAAGGTAATTTGTTCTTTGCTCCTCTGCTTTGTTTATATTACTATTTTTTATAGCTAGATCACAGTTTTTCTAGAGTTTTAGGGGTAGAGTATAAGGTGTTAGTCTAAATATGACTTCTTTCTGCTAGACTATTGTCTAGTATTTCCCTGAAGGCTTTTGTCCTGGGAGTTACTGAATATTAGGGGTTACTGGGTTTGCTTGATTCTAATGTTTTATTCCCAATCTATTTCCCCGGGGTGCCTATTTTTTGTCCCCTATAAAAATATTTTAATCATTACTATTTTGTAATACAGTATAAAATCTGAAACTGCTAGGCCCTTTTCCAACTCTCTTTTAAAAATTATTTCCCTTGATATTCTTGACCTTTTGTACTCCATTTCAATTTTGTTAACATTTTCTTTAGTTCTACAAACTAATCCTTTGTTAGCTTGACACCAAATAAGTTAAATTAGTTTAAGTAGTAATATAATTTTTATTATATTGGCTCATCTTACCCCATGGATAATTATTGTTTTTCAACGACCTAGTATTGTCTTTATTTCTGTAAATAGTGCTTTATAGTTGAATTCATATAATTCCTATGTGTACCTTGGTATACATGGTAGGTATCATTTTGTAGTTATTTTAAATTCAATTTTTTTTTAATCTCTTTTTGCTGAATGTTGTTGGCAAAATACAGAAATGTTGATTATTTATGTGATTTTAATAATTTTGTTTTTCCTCTCAATTATATTTTTCATTTTTAAAAAATCTGGTTATTCTAACTGCACCCAGTGAAAGAATACTGGGAAAGGAATGTGGACCACAACATAGCATTTACACTCTTTCTGTTGTTGTTTGCTTACGTTTTTGTTTTTCTTCCTAGGTAATTTTTACCTTTCTAAATCTGATTTTTCTTGTGCAACTGTATAAATATATATATACATATATTGTATTTAAGATATACTTAACATGTTGAAAAACCACCCATGCATATGTTCTGTCAATAGAAAGCTAAAATAATTTTTTTTTAATCAGGTTATTTATTTCAACAGCAAAGTGTAAATAAATATTAAAGAAATCAGGGTTCTTAACTGGAGGTCCATGAATTTTAAAAATTCTGATAACTGTACTTCAGGATAACTGGTTTCTTTTGTCAGCCAGTTTTAAATAAACATTTACTAAGTACCTACTATGTGCCAGGCCACAGTGCCAAAGATATAAGAAAAAGAAAAGCAGTCCCTATTATCAAGAAACTAACAATCTACAATTTAATAGAGAAAGAAAATATATAAAAGGAAAGTAAAAGGAAGAATAGAGGGAAATGCAGGGGAATGATGTTCAAAGGAACACAGCCCATGTGAAAGAAAGAAGTGGCTGATGGTCTGGGTAATGCCCTTAATGAAAGTTATACAAAAGGAGATCTTCATTCCATCCACCATAATCCAAATCCCATTTATGCATTTAAAAATCGTTCTGAGAAGAGGTCCATAGGTTTCACTAGACTGCCAAAGGGGGTCCATGGTACACACACACACACACACACACACACACACACACACACACATTTAAGTAGATAGGCCTAAAGAAGCAAAAAAGTTCTAAAGACCAAAACTACTACAAGAAAGAAACCCCAGAGCAGAATTTATGAGAGATAAGTTTATAAAAGCCACTGCTTAATACATTATTGGTTTTCTCCTCTAAGACTGAGTGGAATAATCTTTCTATTTAATTGAAGGGATATCTTCACCTTAACCAGCATGTTATGTATTATGCAGGCTTATGATACTTTTGTGTTTTTATTGATTTGTCATTTCATTTATACAGGTACTCCCACAACTCATTCAGATCTTAATCCATTCATGCCTTTTCATTCCGTGTGATTATTCATTAACTGCCATGAATCCTCTAAATAATATCTATCCAACATGATGGAGGCCTTCGTTCATCATATTCCACATTTCATGGGTACCATTGCATTTGTACTCTTCATCTGATATCCCTTTCTTTCATTCCATGACTAGCCTGTGTTCTTTTTTCCAGTATACAGTTTCAGAACAAAGATCTTAAAGCTACTTCTTGCTTTCAAGTTATCACTGGTAATATGCTACAACCCACTTACTTCTATCATTTCTGTCCATTATGAATCATGGTCATGTAATGAGGGAGAATACTGATTTTCAAAAGAATTTTTTTTTTCATAATGGAAACAAATGGGAATCATTGATAATGCTATATATTTTCCTAAGTGAAATATGACCAACTATTCTCCCAGTTTAAAATAGGATATGGCTCCTTATTTATCTGAAAGTTTATCTGCCTAAGATATGTATACTGATGAACTAACTCAATATGACATCTATCCCAATTACATGTCATAGTTTGAACAATATGCAATCTTTATTTACTATTTTTTCCTTTGGGGATTATTAGACTGATCTCTTTGAATATACTTCTCATTAAAGAGGCCCCATAGTTTTCCAGTGTTTTGAGACTTGATAGCAATGAGCATAAGCTGCCTTGAAAACAAGAACTTGTGTAGAACTTAACCAATCATAAGAAATTCCAATTTCATTTGGACTCAATTCTCCTTGACAATGAGAACATCTCTGGCATGTGTTCACCAAATATCAAATTATATTTTGACTTAAATCTAAAAGTTTTTTAAAAGACTGCAGAATTTCTCTACATTTTTTTTACTCTGACAAATACCAGCATAAGCCTACAATTTTCCTTATGGTGGTATTTTTGCTCCTACTAATAATGAGCACTGTAAGATTTTATGTCCAAGTATCCTATGAAATGATATTTTTTTATTTGGATGCATTGTAAAAACAAGAAAGCAAACTTCTCTTTCATTTCTATAAGGAGAACTTATGATCCATATTATCATTTAATTACAACTAACTTCATTATGTTTTCTTGCTTGATTCAAAGGGAGAATGTTTATATCATTATGGTCCATTTCCACTAGTAGTATATCAAGTTGTCTCTCACTGGATAAAGATGTCATTTTAGAATAGAGATAGAGACTGGTCATGAGATTGTATTGGCACTCTACTTCTGGGTAAGGAAACTCCGTCTACCAATGTAGGTTGGCATCTTCTGTACAATTTATGATCTTAGAGATTTGTCTAGAGAATTGAGAAGCCAAATGATTGCCCAAATTCTCATAGAAAATATATGTCAGAGATGGGACCTGCCAAGACCAGCTCTCTCTCCATCATGCCATGTTGTCTCACGTTAGAATACCAATTGCAAATCAGTAATTTTAATGGTGATTTTATGACTCTTTTCTGCCATTCCATTGCTCATGAGAGAAGCAGAGAAAATTCCTAGAGGACTGAGGGCTATTTTACAATTTTATTGGTTTCTGTGGACAATGAACCCATTACCCACTGGTGATAAGCCTCTTCATCCTTAATTAGCTAGGCTGATGAAGAATAATGAACCACACCTATAATCTTTCCAGAAATTCAAAAACTAAAAGACTCAAAATGTAAATGAAACTGAAAGATGTTGTTTTGTACTCTTTCCAGCTTGGCAGAACCAGTTGGTCTGATAGTTGTAAATAAGAAAGTTTTGTTATTTCTTCTTACTTTACTGTGACTATTCTGCCTCTATTAGCAAGCAGAAACAGAAGAACATCATAATCATACCACATTCATAACCAGGAAGATGAACTTTCATGGCATATTTTTCTCAAACAAATTGCCCTTCGTCTTCCCTCCTTCCTTCTTTCTTTCCTCCCTTCTTTCCTTTCCCTTCTCCTTTCTCTCCTCCTCCCTTCCTTCTTTCCTTTTTTCTTCCTTCTTCACTTCCTCCTTTTCCTTCCTCTCTCTCTCTCTTTCATTCTTTCTCTTTCTTTCAGTCACTTTTACCACTTTACCACCACCTCAAGTAATTGCCTTGCATTTATGAACAATGGGTGCCTTATCGGTTAGTTCTTACTCTAACTAGATTCAGATATAAACAGTTTTCAGTTAAGTTCACTATGTCCCTCTGTACAGAACAGAACATGAAAATATATTTCAACAGAACTTAACGAGGGCAATTAAATAGAGAGATAAATCTGACAATTCCTGGAACTGGCAAATCCTAACAGTCCCTGGAAAGAGTGCCTAACTCCATTCTAGAAAGGCTAGACGATAACAGGATTTGAGTTAAAACAGAGATCTGTGTCACAGGAATAAGATCTTCCTTAAGAGATCCCACTTGCCTATTTCTCTTTGTAAAAGGAGGAGGGAATGTTTAACAAGTCTCTCTCTGATTAAATTATTACCAGGCAAAACTGCTTCAATAATCATCCCTTTTGTTTTGGGAGTAAAGGCCAAGACAACTGACAGGGAAAGCTTGGTGGAAGGTGCTGTATTAGGAGGAACATACAAAGCAGCAACACCAGGCAGTGAATATTTTTTAAAAACAACAAAACTAGACTTCCTCAAAATGGCTATGAGCCATGATCAGAGGGGAAGCAGGCTGATGAGGTGGAAATAACACTGGACTGGAAATCAGGGAGATGGAGGTTTAAACCAGAGCTTTGGGTCATCTCACCATGTAGTTTCGACCAAGTCATTTCCTTTCTTCGGGATTCTTTGTCAGAGTCTATAGAGACATCTGTTTAGAGCTTCCTATTTGCATACAATGTGATATGTACATTTTAATCTATTTGGGTTCAAAATAAAACTTTCTTTTTGGTATAACATGACTATTAACCTGCATGTGTACAAGGGGGAAAATTTGTTTTACCCTATTGGTGAATATACCAAACTTTTGGAAAAATGATTCAAGGCAAGAGTAAGGAACTTGTACATAGTAAGAAATAATTAATGTCACTCTAACTTCCAATTCCTCTGGTTCTCTAGATGTATTTCTATCATTCTAGTATAACCCAGCACCTTTCTCCAACAAGGAGAAAGATATTGAATGCTAAGTCCCCTGAGTAATAATGTTCTGCTAGCCAGATCAGAATTCTTTTGTTTATCAGGACTGAAGAAGTTGAGAGCATTTTATAGGGAGAATATTTTGTTTGTTTGTTCTCTTTTACTCCTTGTCCAAGAATTAATAAGAAATAATAAGAATTAATAAGAAATAAGAATTAGATATGAACAAAGATATCTGATATGAAATTAGCATTCTAGTTGAGTGGGAAAGTAGATGAATGAACCAATGAGGATAGACAAGAAAGGGAGACTGTGAATGGTGCTTGAGTTTCAGGTGGTAGTATATCTTCATTGTCTCTGATCTCCAGTAGCCTAATAGGTGAGTTCGAGACTGTCCAAAGTGAACTGATTGCTGAAGACTCTTCCATTACAGAGATAAGATGAAAAGCAGTACCTGCTCTCCTCCCTTATCCCTTCCTTTTCCTTTGTTTGTGGGATGGGGAACTCCCAAGTTTTCCCATTTTTTAAAGCTCATGTACATTTTCTGTTTTCTCATACATGAAAAAATATGGCCTTTTTCATATGTGAACATTTGAGTTGCTGAAAGAGGCAGTAAAGAAAAATTTGTGTAAGGAAAAGTAATTAAATCATCTTGAAAATAAATGTAACTTCTCAAATAAAATGGTGAAGTGAAACCCAGACTGTTTTGAGAAACTAAGAGAATTTACCTTCAAATAAATGCATTGAGAGGATCTATTTGAAGAAAAAGCACTGAGTTAATCATAACTATACAACATTGTGATCTATCAGTTCATTTACATTTGACTATTTTCAGAGTTTTGAAGGATGTAATTGAAAAATTATACCAAATAACTGAAGATTATGGGAAGAATTATAAGGTCCCTTTGGGGGTCATATCTTGACAGAAAGGTAAAATTTTTAAATTTCATATAAGTTAGAGATAGGCTACTTTTTTATAATGGCACTGATGGATAGAGTCTTGATCACGGTGCCAAAAAGACTCATCTTCCTGAGTTTAAATCTGGCATCAGACATTTATTAGCTGTGTGACCCCGGGCAAGTCATTTAACATTGTTTGCTTCAATTTCCTTATCTGTAAAATGACCTGAAGAAAGAAATGACAAATTAATCCAGTATCTTAACCAAGGAAACCAAAATGGGATCATGATGGGGAGGTCCTGATTTGGTCCCTGGAAGCCCTTTCCTTCCTCCCCCAAAAGAAGAGTAGATGGCCAAAAGAAGATAAAAGCAGGAGCAGAAACTAAACATATAAGGGGTCAGGAGTAAAAGAAGAGACAGCAAGAAATGCTGCTTACAAAAGGCAGGAGGAGAGGAGAGCTGACAGGGAGGAGATGCAGATGTTTTTCTGGGAACTGTCCTGATTGGAAGAGAGGCGATATTTCATTGAGAGCTGATTGGCTAGAGAAGGGAAGATTGCCCTCTAGTGCCACCAATAGGGTGAAAGAAATGAAGTATTTCAAGATAAATATTTTTATCTGTATTGCTCTTTATTGACCTCTATGATTTTTTTAAAAAATTTTTAATTATATATATATTTTTATAATATTATCCCTTGTATTCATTTTTCCAAATTATCCCCCCCTCCCTCTATTTCCTCCCCCCGATGACAGGCAATCCCATACATTTTACATGTGTTACAATATAGTCTAGGTACAATACATGTGTGTGAATATCATTTTCTTGTTGCACAATAAACATTAGAATCCGAAGGTACATGCAACCTGAGCAGACAGATATTAGTGCTAACAATTTACATTCACTTCCCAGTGTTTCTTCTCTGGGTGTAGCTACCTCTGTCCATCATTGATCAACTGGAAGTGAGTTGGATCTTCTTTATGTTGAAGAAATCCACTTCCATCAGAATACATCCTCGTACAGTATCATTGTTGAAGTGTATAATGATCTTCTGGTTCTGCTCATTTCACTCAGCATCAGTTGATTTAAGTCTCTCCAAGCCTCTCTGTATTCCTCCTGCTGGTCATTTCTTACAGAGCAATAATATTCCATAACATTCATATACCATACTTTACCCAACCATTCTCCAACTGATGGACATCCGTTCATCTTCCAGTTTCTAGCTACAACAAAAAGAGCTGCCACAAACATTTTGGCACATATATGTCTCTTTCCGCTCTTTAGTATTTCTTTGGGATATAATCCCAGTAGTAGCGCTGCTGGGTCAAAGGGACCTCTATGATTTGAGGAAGAGAAGAAAAGAAAGAAAAACAAAACACTTTGCATCTTCTTTGCTGTGAGAAAAAAAAAAAAGGCTTGTTTTTGTTTTTGTTTTTTGTTGCGAGGGGATTGCGAGTTGACTATAGAAAGGTTCCATGGCCCTATCACTATCTACAGTTTAAAAGGGAGGATCAGATCTGAGGAACTTGGTAGTTCTGTTTATTGGAATTGCATGTCTCCAAAAGAAAACAACTTTCTAAACACCTTGTCAAAGGTGGCTAAGTACTAAAAGAGTTCTCACTACATCTCACTAGACAATCAGCTTTGTTAAGCAGGAAATTTGGGAAGAATAGAAATGAAGCAAATATCAGAAAGGCAATTTTCTACACAGGTAATATATGTGGCACAGGATGCTTTCTATGAGAGCATCAGTGTCTACTCTCCAGGGGCATTAGCTCCTCTCAGCACATGCCTTTCTAATTTATGTAACTCCCTGCTAATTGATGCAGGTATATATCCATTCTCCACTATGGACATTGGCAAGAGAGTATTCTTTGGGTTATTAGGTAACTTATATATTATTTCTATAATGTTTCCTATTAAGTAAATGAATATTCTACTGAGTAAATCAAGGATTACCTTTTATTGAATAAGTAGGATAATTCTTTTTGCCTTATCATTTATTAAATGTTTCATGTTTGGGAGTCAGTATTATCACTACAGTGACTGAGTCTGAGAGATAAAATGGGAAGCACAGTGGGAGAGACTCAGTAGCTACAGTGGCAAGTAATAGGAGTATATTCTTTTTATCCACATGCCTAGGATCCTGAGTGAGAATTTTGTTTGTGTTCATATGATCAGTCACCCTCTGGGGATGGTTCCTGACCATTGGTAGGGGCAGTTTTCTGAGAGTGAGCAGGGAGAAGACCATGCTACCATTCAAACTTGCTCTCAGATTAAAGCAACAAAAATAATAAATACACAATATTTGACAATTTATGTAGCATTCTCATACCTATAATCTCCCCATCTCTGAAAGAAAGTACATTTTCTTTTCTTAACAAATAGCATTGATTATTGAAAGAAATTTTGAAATACCACTTTTGGAATTGTCCTTCAACATAAATTTTATTCAATATTTTAAAATATATATAAAATATATGCAAATAAGTACAAAATATGATACAATGTGTTAAGGACAAATGATAGTTAAAAAAAAAAAAACTCTAAGAAATTTGAAAAGAAAAAGAAAGATCAAGAAAGGCTTCATAGAGAACTTAAACTGGGCCTTGAAAGATTTCCACAAAGGAAGATGTGGAAGAAATACATTTCAGCAATTGAGACTCTCTTAGGAAATAGAAAGGAAAAAGCAGAACAAAATCAAGAAATAGTTCTTAATCTTGTTATATGAAACATAGAATGTGTGAAGAAAAATAGAGTGTTAAAAAAAAACCCAGAAAAAAGTCAATTTGAACTAGATTTTGGTATACTTTAAATGTCAGCCTGGTAAGTTTGTGTATTATCCTAGAAGCAATGTAGTTTTTATGAGTAGGGAGGGACATGATCAAATGTTTATATAAGAAGATTATTTTGCAGTTATGTAAAAGATGGGATTAGGAATGGATAGACTGGAGGCCAAAAAACTAATCTGCAATAAATTATAATAGGCTATCTAGACAAGAAGCAATGAAGATCTGAAAGTAGGATGATAGCAATGTGGGTGAAGAAAAAGGACTGGATTTATGTATTTATTATACTTCACACATTTATTGAGTTTGAAGGGACTTCAGAACACAGAGATGACAAATCTCCAGGGAGGGGGGAATCCACTCCATCCCAAGGCAGCATATTTCATTACTCTATACCTATAATTGTTATGAAATTATTCCTTAGATAAAGCCTATATTTACTTCTTTCCAATTTACACTCTTTTGTTTCTAGTTCAAGTAGAATGTCTGATCCTTCTTCCATATAAAAGCTCCCTTTAAATACAGTTGTCATATCACTTTTAAGAATTTTTTCCTCCATAATGAACACTAGTCATCAAAAATCCCAAATGATTGAGAATGAAAGCCATATTTTCATATAAGTTGTATAGAAAATGGACTGAAGAAGAGAGATATTAGAGGCAAGGCCATTGAACATCCAGGTGATATATGGTTAGAGCTTCAACTAGGGCAGTTGTGATGTGATTGTAGAGAAGGAGATGGAGAGGACTAATTAGATTTGGCAACTAACTAGAAATAAAGAGAATGAGACAAAGGAAAGAGTTGAGGACATCTCAAGTTGTAAGCCTGGATAACTGGAAGGACGAATTTGTTCAATTCATTCTAAGTAGGCCTACAACCCCTCTTAGAGGTGCACCAATTATGTAACAATCACTTCTTAAATGCCTGCTCTGTGCCAAGCACTATGCTAGGTAATGGGGATAAAAAGAAAAAAAAGAATAGTCTCTGCTTTTAGCTGGCCTGATTATTTTGTTTGCTTGGCTATATAACAGAAAATAAATGTTTTGGGCAGAAAACACCCTTTCAATGCAGAGGGATACACTTGTCAGAATATTTTAAAAGAAATAATTTGGATAGACATAGGTTTACCATAGGTTTTCAGCATAAATCCATTTTTTTTTTTAATTAGGCAAAATGTATTTCTGATCTGAAAAAAAAAATCATCCAATCTGTTAACCAACCAGCATTTATTAAGTACCTAATATTTTCCAGAGAGGTGCTCAGGGCATAGAGAGCTAGGCCTTATCTAGAAGATCTGCCGTTCAAATCCAGACTAAAACACTTGTTAGATGTGTGACCCAGGAAAGTGACTTGACCCTGTTTGTCTCAGATTCCTGATCTGTAAGATGAGCTGGAGAAGGAAATGGCAAATTCCTCCAGTATCTTTGCCATGAAAACCCCAACTAGGATCATGAAGAGTCAGACATGACTGAAAAATGAACAACAACAAATATTTTCCAGTCATTGTGCTAAGAATAGGAGATATGGGAAAACAAAACAAAACACAAAAATATAGTCCCTGACTTCAAGAAGCTCAAATTCTAGTGATAGGACAACATGCAAACAACTACATAATTAAAAATATAGCACTAAAGGGAGTTAATCCCAGAGAAAAGGAAAGCCTCCTGAAAAAGATAGGATTTAAATTGATTCTTGAAGGAAGCCAGGAAAACCAGAAAATTAAAGTAAGGAAGGAGAGCATTCTAGGACTTGGGGGACAATCAGTGAAAAGACACATATGGAGCATTGTGTGTTGGAATATCAAGAAGGCCAGTGCCTGTGGATCATTTGTAGAT
The DNA here is from genome assembly GCF_048593235.1 of Sminthopsis crassicaudata. NCBI lineage: Eukaryota > Metazoa > Chordata > Mammalia > Dasyuromorphia > Dasyuridae > Sminthopsis > Sminthopsis crassicaudata. Next base: position 569,592,241 of record NC_133618.1, read on the forward strand.
TATGCTGAGAAGAGGAAAATGTAAGAAAACTGGGGAGAAAAGAAGAGGCCAGATTAAGGGTATTAAAAACCAAACAGAGGACATTGATCTGGGATGAAAGAGAAAAATTGGTTGGGTTTTGTCCAGAGTAATACTTTGGGTTTCATGGTACTCCCGACTGAAGAGCATGGTTTTATTTTAACCTCATGATAATGCTCTTATATTCAATTAGAGGAGGATTCCCAGGGCTTTTAGTAGTTGTTCTACCCAATATTCTATGGTGGGAAGTATCAGGATCTATGAGGAAGAAGATGGATTCAATATTGAAGCCTAACAAGATGATTTTTCCAGCTCAGAAATTTGACTATAAGCAATATTATTGTGGAAACTACTGTAGTAATCTGACATTTCACTATAATTTGAAGGTGTGTAAGGGCCCTTTAAATGGGAGGACACAGTGCATCGGGAGATTGAGGCCTTTAGATTTTTAATGGCCAAATTAGGCTTCAGGAAAGGTTTTTACAAGCCGGAGGGTTTCATGAGCTTCATCATCACATTACCTGATAAATGATATATTTTTCTGAAACTATCTATGAAATTGCAGTACACCCATGCCAAAAAAAAAAAACAAAAAAAAACAAAAAAAAACAATTAGAACACTCAACTAGTATTGATAAGAAATGGTCTAGATTTTTTTTCTCAAAGTTTTTTTTGTCTGCATTTCAAGTGACCTGCAATGGGATAAACCAAGTTGTTCCTTCAACTTCTGTATTCCTAGTATGCTTTTCCCTACTGAACACTCTGGGTTTATCTCTAGCTTCTTCTTATTGCCTATAGTAATGATATCTACCAATGCCCCTTGCCAGATAGATTAATCTAAGTTTTCCCTTAAAAACCCAAGAAATTCATCTCCTAAATGTGACTAGCCAGCAGATAGAGGCTAGAGAGTTGGGTTGAAAGCTTCAAGGGTTTCTTAGATTTTGAAGTGCATAGAGAGGCTAGCCTATGAAAAATCAGTCCCCTTCAGGCTTGACAATGACCCACTGTGAATCATAGCATCTTGACCTGCTGACTATACTTATTTCTGTATGGAGACAAGAAGGTCTGTATCTACCTGACTAAACTTCAACAGTTAAGAATCCTTTCCATAAAACTGACACTGATACATTGTTGGTGGAATTGTGAATACATCCAACCATTCTGAAGAGCAATTTAGAACTATGCTCAAAAAGTTATCAAACTGTGCATACTCTTTGATCCAGCAGTATTATCTACTGGACTTATATCCCAAAGAGATCTTAAAGAATGGAAAGGGATCTGTATGTGCAAAAATGTTTGTGGCATCCCTTTTTGTACTGGCCAGAAACTGCAAATTGAATGGATGCCCATCAATTGAAGAAGGGCTGAATAAATTATGGCATATGACTGTTATGGAATGTTATTGTTCTGTAAGAAAAGAAATGACCAGCAGGATGAATACAGAGAGTCTTGGAAAAACTTACATGAACTGATGCTGAGTGAAATGAGCATCATTATATACTTCAACAACAATACTATATGATGATCAATTCTGATGGACGTGGCCATCTTCAACAATGAGATGAACCAAATCAGTTCCATTTGTTCATTAATGAAGAGAACCAGCTATACTCCATGAAAGAACTCTGGGAAATGAATGTGAACCACTACATAGCATTTCCAACCCCTCTGTTTTTGTCTGCTTTCATTTTTGATTTCCTTCTCAGGTTAATTTCATCTTATTTCTAAGTCTGATTTTTCTTGTGCAGCAAAAGAACTATGGATATGTATACATATATTGTATTTAACATATACTTTAACATATTTAACATGTATTGGTCTACCTGCCATCTGGGGGAAGAGATAGGGGGAAAGAGAGGAAAAGTTGCAACAGAAGGTTTTGAAAGGGTTAATGCTGAAAAATTACCCATGCACATATCTTGTAAATAAAAAATATATAATAAAAAAGAATCCTTTCCATATTATAGCTAAGTAAATTTTAATTTGCTAACAATTAAATGATCCACAAGTGTCTCAATTCATCCAAACTTGAACCTTAACTACCAGACCAGCCTGAGTAAGGCTCAGCCTACTGCTCTGAATTGGTTAGAGAAATCTAAAACCTGACTATCTGAAACTTAGGTAAACATCTGGTACAGAAGGATAGAGGGTAAATGGAAGGGAAACTATCTATCCCTTCTTCAACTTGTCCAATTCAGTTTAAGCTTGGTTCATCATAGGATTGGGATCTTCACTTTCCTTTTTCCTTATTAAATATTATGATTATCTCTAAAACTTCTTTTGTTCCTCTTCTTTCCACCTAAGAAGCCCAAGGTCCATAGATAAGGTGAGGTAGTTAATTAAGATGGTTCTCTCTTTCTTCTTTCCCCAGGAGAAATAACAAAGATTCCCTAACTAGGAACACTAAAAATTATATCTCTGTGTCTCCTCTCCCAAATCCAGATATAACACTAGAAATCAACAGTTTTTGGGATGCAAACTTCTCTTTTTAATTCTTAAAAGGGAAGCTTCAGTTTGAAAACAGATCTTTAAATATATATTTATAAGAATAGCACATGTTTAACCTATATTGAATTACTTGCTGTATGGGGGTGGGTGGCTGGGGAGAGAGGGAGAAAAATCTAGATTACAAGGTTTTGCAAGGGTGAATATTGAAAACTATCTTTGCATGTATTTTGAAAAATAAAAAGCTATTATTTTTAAAAAAAGAAAATGGATCCTTAGAGATCATTCATATTTCCCCCCTCAAGCCTAAGTGTTCATTCAATCTCTCTTTTCTACCCTCAGCATGATCCTGATTCTCCTGAATATCCCACATACTCCTTCCAAAGTACTGATCGCCTAATTTTGTTTAATAGATGACCAATCTTGATGCCACTTCTCTGGTATAGGTCTAAAAATACTGAAAATAAGAGTAGTAATCATTCGATTATCTTGCTCACAGGATTGTTGTGCAAAGGCCTTTATAAACATAAATTAGTTTTAATCTAGCAGAGATGGCTGTCACTCACAGAAATGTCAGCCCAGCCCTGAGAACCTGCTGAGATCCCTGATTCCTAACTGGAATCAAAAGATGTGTGAGGATGGGGAGAATGATAGGGAGGGAGAGATTCCTGGCTCTAAGAGCTATACACTAAGTGCTCCACAGCACAGTAGGAGGCCTACCCTTGGCTCAGCTTGCTCCTCTGCCAGACTCACTTCATTCCCAGCTGCTCCTGTCTGTCCAGTTGTTACACAGCCAGGAGGAGGCTGCCTCATGCACAATGAATGGGCCAGTTGCCGTACTAAGCATAGTGTCATCAGGGTTTATGATGATGTGCTGGTAGAACCATTTCTATTTAAAGTGCATCCTTTTCATTCATTCTTGCATACACAGCCTGTGAAGTGCCCCAATGTTATTGCTGTTTTGCAGATAGGGTAACTAAGAAACCAGCCTTCTACTGTAATTGAAATTGCTATAGCATTTTTATTCATCAGAGCGTTGGGGGGTGTGGGGAAGTGGAACACACAAAGCCTAGATTTATAACTGAGACTAATGAACACTCTTTAATTCCTGCCTTTATGGCACCATGTCTTGGCTCCCATTTCAATAAAATGACCCCATTAATCTTTCACACGGCTCATTTAAGTTACCTTTTGCTTAATTTTTAAAAAAATACATTTGGAGCAATTATTCTTGGGGCCCAGAAGGATAATAGTTTTCCACTCTTCTTGGAAAGGAGAGGAGTTGAGAGAGCCTTCTAGAAGTCTCCTAATAAAGGTGGAATCTTGGAGCCCTTGGACACAGTGCAGAAGGCTACATGTAGGGAAGATGCATAAAAATAATTATCCTGGGAGAAGGGGAACAAACAATGAAGTGGAGAGAATACAAACTGGGAGAGCAGACACTGGGGTTCTGGTCCCTATTTTGTTAATAACAAGATATGTGCACTTAAATAGATCACTTCCTTTTTTTTTTTGGTCACCTCTGAAATAAAAAAATCTGGACTAGAATTTAATCTCTTTTCTAGCTCTTTGCAACTCAAAATCCTGAGGCTAAAAATAGGTAAGTCGAAGGATTTGGAAAAGGAAGGGAATTTAAAGGATCAGACAGTCCAAAGGGTTGGTAACCCCAAGGCCATTAAGCAACTATGTCAATGTTTTGAAATTTGAATTTGAATTCTAGTCTTCTGGCTCAGAACATCCAGCAATCTTTCCATTGCATTAAACTGAGGGAAAGAGTTGGAATGGTGGCTTGTTAGCACTGGACACTTTGTCTTGTCCTAGGATGCCCATTCTTAGAATAGGACTTACATCTCCTGTCAAAAAGTAGCAAATTAGACTTAATATAATAGCACCCAGGCCAGTCTTGCATCTTTTTATAAAAATTTTTATCCATTTCACTCTAATCCAATATCCAGAAAAAAATAAAATAAAAAAGCAGGGCTAAGTGACACTAAAAAAGGTTATTCTGAACTTGGAATTAAAGAGAAACCAAAGAAACTTTTTTTTTTTAAATTTTATTAATTTTATAATTATATATATATTTTTGACAGTATATAAGCATGAGTAATTTTTTTATAACATTATCCCTTGTATTCATTTTTCCAAATTTTCCCCTCCCCCCCTCTACTCCCTCCCTTAGATGATAGGCAATCCCATACATTTTACATGTGTTACAGTATAACCTAGATTAATATATGTGTGTAAATCCAATTTTATTGTTGCACGTTAAGTATTGGATTCTAAAGGTATAAGTAACCTGGGTAGATAGACAGTAGTGCTAATATTTTACATTCAATTCCCAGTGTTCCTTCAAAGAAATTTTTCACCAAAATACAGGCTTATATGTTCTTTGACCTGTTAAAGGAAAATAGCTAAAAGTTTAAACGTAGCCTTTCTCAATTCTCTAAAGTTTGTGGAATTGATATTGCCTCTTCTTTCTAAGAGATATTTGAATTTGAAATTGATATTTCTCTCCTCTTTTTAAGAAAATAAAGATTTAAAAATGAGTGAAGCAGCAAGGATCTGAAGAAACACTGGAAGAGAAGCTTGTCATTTTGATTGTGTATAATGTCTCATTTTTCTAAAGCTGTTTTACCTTAGGCAGAACACAACAACATGGTAATGAATAAAATATTAAATACTGCTGAGAATTTAACTGGAAAATTTTCTCTTATGACTTCCTCATTACAGTGGCATCTTAATTACGCTGACACAATGATGAGTGTCAGAGGAGAGTGTCAATTTCTCTGCATCTTTAGTTCTCCATTTTAGAGTAGTCAAAAGATCCTCTGGATCTGTTAGGACTGGGTCTGATGGAAAATTCTTAGGTGCCTGAAGATACTGGAACCTAATCACACATCTTATAGAGAGATTGATAATTAGCAAATTTTGCCACAGGAGCCAGTGGTATATATGTACCCTCAAACACTGCTGAGGATAGGGGGAAGAAGTACACTATCTATTAGCTTCCTAATTATTGATGGTAAATAACCATGAAACTCAGTTGTTTCTATTCTACTATTTTTATCCTACTAAAAAATTCAAAGTGTTGTTAGTACCCTTACATTTGGATACCCTGGAGCAAAGACCCCATTACCTAGCCCTTGTATTATTTATGAACTATTCATCTCACCTTCTATCTCCAAAGGCAAAATATAGATATAGTGAGATACACACATACACATATGTGTCTATACATGTATACATATACATGCATGTACATATGTACCTGTCTAGCTGTCTCTATATCTATCTATCTTTCTCTTTTGTTTCAGCTCTTTCCTTTCCCCTTAACTGCACAATGGGGAAAAGGAATTCCAAATATCTTGATATTGAGGGATACTTCTTGAGTTATCTGCTGCTGTTCAAATAAACAAAAAATTTGATTCTATGATCATAGTTGTAGAATTGAAAGAAATATTATGGATCCTTTAATCCAAACTTCTCACTGTAAAGGAAAAGGAAACTGAGGCCTCAAAAGGTTAAGCAGTTTGCTGAAGACAAAATTGGGATTTCATCTCAGATCCTGTGATTTGCTATATGTGAGTCAGCAGGCTTGGGAAATAAAAGACGCAATAAGATACCACCTTGTCCTCTCCTAAGGAGGACACAAATCACTATACTACAAGGTCAAGTGGAATGGGGTGGTGGTAAGAGTGGGGAGCAAAAGAAAGATATAAAGGGCTCCATGGGAGCTGAAGAGAGATCAGGTCAGCTGTGGTGGGGGAGAAAAGGTTTCACACACACACAAAAAAGGAGCATTTAGGCTTTATTTCGGGAATAGCAACTTCCTTAACAGTGGCAAGGTATAGGATCCTCTGGAGAATAATGAACAGCCATTAGGATAAGAGGAGAAGCCAGTTTTTCACAGTTGTAAAGGCTAGGGAAAGCTGTTTTCTTAAAGCAGACATTATGTGTTCTATGTTCTTATTGTACACTATGTATTTTACCACATGGATTGTTGTGGGACTTATCAGCATCCTTAAGATATCACCTGTGCAAAATACAAAATGGGCTTTTTTTCTCTGTGCTCCAGAGAGAGTATACAGCAATATACTCGAAGAGATGGAAGTGGATGTTTCCTTTCTGAGATATAAGGATCTTGTAAAAAGGATAAATTCAAGCCACATAGCATAAATATGGAATATTAAGAGCTAAAAGACAGATTAATCTTGTATGCAAAAACCAAAGATAACTGGGTTATATGGAGCTCAAGAATCAAGAAACCCACAAAGCCTAAAGAGAAACAGTTCTGCCAACAGGGTTTGTCACAGAAAAAGTAAATGAAAGTATCACCGTATGTATAAATCCTGGAAAGGAATTTAGAAAGGCACTCTGGGCCATCACTAGTAGTCTTTGTCACAAGACTCTCTTACCTTTCTTCCCTCCCTTCCTCCTCTCTCTTTCTCTCTCTCTCTCTCTCTCTCTCTCTCTCTCTCTCTCTCTCTCTCTCTCTCTCTCTCTCTCTTCCTCTCCCCTCCCCTCCCCTTCTTCCTTTCTTTCCTCTGTTACTCCCCTCACCCCAGCAAAGCTATCAATAGTAACAGCATCTTAGAGTAGAAAAGACAACAATATCTGCATATTAGTATATTCTCATTTATATTTTTCCAGGTTCCGCTAATATGAAAAGCCAGATATGGATAGTGTAGGTGCCTGGATACAGAATAGTGAAGAGCAAAGGAGCAGCCAGATATAGTGGAAGGTGCCCTGGACCAGAGGACCAATATTTGAATACTAATCATTTACTAACTATACAGTGTTAGACAAGTCACATGAGTCATGTGCATTCATGGAGCTTTTATTCATCTTTACAGTGCAAGACCTAACCACTAGATGCTGAAGGTGATACAAAGATGAATATTGGAAACTTACATTTGTCAGTATGCTAAAGTTTACAAAATACTTTCCTTGCAACAATTCAAAGAAATTAATAACGTATATAACATGACACTTGTCTTACAGATGAGGAAACTAACACACAAAGAAGTTAAATAATTTTCCATTTGTAAAAGAGCCATAACTCAACACCTTTGATTCTGACCAGTGCCCTTCCTACTAATCCAGATTGCCTACATTGAACTCTATAACCAATCAGTCAAAGAGAGAAAGCATTCTAGACACAGGAGAAGAAGGGGAGCCATTTGATTAGATCCAGAGACCGTGAAGGAGGAATGAAGGTCATTTTCCTATGCTTTGGTTCTGCAGTTTTAGGCTGAGAAGAACACCAGAAAGGGTAATGGGTAGTTCTTGGAGCATATCCTTCAAGTACCATGTTTGCTGGTCATGGGTTCCTGAGTCAAAAAATTTCAAAAGATTTTCAGCCTGATAAAAGAGGGATCTTTCTTCTTCAAGAGATCCAGGAACAGGATAGGTGACATGAAAGATCACATAAAAGATCAGGTTCTCTAACAGTAAATATGGCAGCTGGAGGGACTTGGAAAAACCCCCATCTGCTCTTCATAGCAGTTTCCCTCTGTGAAAACAAACTGCTAAGTTTAAACCTGTCTCCGCCAGCTTGCCTGTTCTGCCAACACAAAAAAGGCCTTGGGCACATTTTTCATTTCTTCATCCTTAAGAAGAAACAGTATTAGCAACCTGGCTTATGAGTATATTTAGAGATCACTGGATAAATGATAATGAAGTAATATAAATCAAATTTAGTTTTGAATTTGGAAGTTCAGTGTAGTGAAAAGCACTAAAGTTAAGAGTTAGGGGACCTGTGCTAAGTCTGTTAAGAATTAGTCATGAGGTCTTGGGAATGTAATTTTCCTAGACCTTATTTTTTTATTTACAAAATGAAGAGGTTGGATGTGATAACCTTCAAGATCCTATAAAGTTTTAAAATTCTCCATTTTTGTTTCTGCTTTCAAAATTCATTTGAAAAAAAGACTAATTGGCTATAGCCTGAGATTTCATCAGTCCACAGAACCATGGAAACCCCCTTCATCACCTTGGATCAGTGACAAAGAGAGTTTATAATCTTAGAGAGTTCTTTGGGGCTCTGAAAGTTTAAAGAATTTGTCGGAGTCAGAAAGATTCAGGAATTGAATCTAAGTCTTCATGATTTTAAGGCCAGTTTGTAATTTTCGCTGCTACAATTCCTCCTATAAGATTCCATAATTAAAGCTGTATAAAAATACAAGTTGTTAATTGACTACATGTCTTTTTTTTTATCATTTCTAAAACACAAAGATTACCATTCTTGGAAGAATAGGGGATTAAAATTGTTAGTTTTAATTGGCAGAATGCAATGAGATAATAAAAATTAAAAAAGGCACTTGGGCATTAGCCATTGCTTTCACTCAATGACATAGTGCACTTTTATCACATAGTTCAGGAAGTGATTTGGAAAGCATAGTCTTCACTATTCCCTTTTATTATAGTATTGAAGTTTTTTCACAATATGATTAATGTTTGCTATAAAGAAGGCATTGTCTTTCCTTTGTATTTTTATGTTCTCTTGTTGTTTGTATTTTTCTACAAGCTTGGAAAATTCTCAACAAGCAGTTTATAAAGTTTAGACATGACTTACCATTTCCTCATGACAGAGAAGTGCATCCTATAGCTTTGATCAAGACAGAAGTGCTGATTGGTAATTGATGAAGATTATATTTGAGTATAGTTCCAGGGACATTTTGATTTTGAAGCCTTGGATTGGCTTTTGTACATATGGATTGTATTATCCAGGAGAAGTGAATGAGCATTTGCTGAATGCCTTCTATGTGTCAGGGACTATGCTAATAGCTTTACAAATATTAGTTCATCTGATCATCACAGCAACCCTGAAAGATAAATGCTATTAGGTAGCACTTATTTATTTATTTGGTTAGGGAAATGACAGCAGATAGAGATTAAGTCCAGGGTCACATAGCTAAGAAGTGTCTGAGGCTGGCTTGAACTCAGGACTTCCTGATTCTAGGTCCAGAGTATTATCCTTTGGGCCACCAGCTGCCTTTAACACTAACAAAATGAACACTAGTTGATGCTTTCTTTGGCTAGCATGATAAAGAAACAAATTAAAAATATAAAACATAGTCCTGGATAGCAACTTTCTACTTTCATAGCAATGATAGTAGAATATTTGGAAAGGGTCAAGGTAAATACTCCTTGGTAAAAGCTTTAAAAAGAAAGAGATAGAAAGTTGAGCTACACAGAAGGATGGTTCACAGGTTTCTTCTTGAAAGACATATGAAGAATTTGGCAGACTTAATTGTATAGTGTATTCAGAGGGAAAAAGAAACTTCATTTCATGCAATATTTTGTCATTTTCCTTTTTAGTACTTGTGATGAGAGTAAGTAAAAAGAATGCAGCCTATCTGCTAATATCTGCTTCAGGGAAGGTTATGGAGGGTTAGATTAGATAATATCTGAAGTCTCCTCCAGCCCTATGAGCAAAGAATTCTGGGAAGAGGTGGGAAAATTCTATTGAGAATCCCACAAGAATATAAAATATAAACTTGCTAGCCTGACATTTAAAGACCTCCAAAATCTGGCTTCATACTACCTTTCTAGACATTTCATATTATTATACTTGTATATTCTATATATCAACTTCCCTGGCCTAGTATCTGCTCTCTAAATCTCTAAAGATTCCTCTCTGTCTTCCATTACTTAGAATCTTTAACTTTTGTCAAAGTTCAGTTTAGGTGAGACGTCCAAAAGAAGACTATCCAGATCTCTCCACTCTACAAATCATTAATGATCTCTTCTTCCTCAAGTTATCTTGCTTTCATTTATCTTTAAGCAGGCTATATACCCTTTCCTCACAGGAGAATAAGCTCCTTAAGAGCAGAGTCCTTCATTCTTGTCTTTGTTCTCCAGTACTTAACTCAAAGATTTACATAAGACAGATACTTAATAAGATCCTCTAGGTTTATATCCATATATACTTGGTGATTTTCTTTAATATATAGCCTTCATCCTGTCTTTCCTTGACAACTCATTATAAATAAGTTTTCCCATTCCTTATATTGTTCTTAAAGGACTGCATTCATTCTCAGTTGCCTACTTCCATCTTCTACCTAACTCTAAACTTAATTTTTGCTACCATCCCATACAGATATATTTTTTTAAAGCTAAGTTTGTTAGTGGGTTCCCTGGGCACCCACTTTGGACTCCCTTCTTTAAAACTATTTTTCTATATGCACTCAAAATTTCTTTCCTGAAAGATTCCCATTACTTTTAAGCAAACTCTCCCTTCAGGATTTTAGACTGTGGGACCTATTTTTCAAAAAACCTTTTGAAATCTGCTTCTAAAATCTAGAGAGGTATTGGATTATAGCTGGCTTTCCTTTCCTTTTCTGGCACAAATTCTAAGCTGTTGGGTGACCATTCCCCCACAAAGAATCCAATATCAAACTTAGCAATCTATTATTCCTCATTGGTGAAAATCAGATCCAGAATAGAAATTCCCTTCCTTTTCTTCACCATTTAAAGCATGTATTTATTATTAATTATATGAAGGGAAGGCTGTTCTCTACATGTAGTACAGCGGCATCAATGATTTGAAAGAAGAGAGAATAAACATCTCTTAATTTCTTCTACCCCAACCTTCTTCTCCAAGAGAGATTTTAATTACTGCCAGGAAGGCAATAAGAGATTGGGGCTTCTAGAAGTGTGGCTACTTTGTTCTCTTCAGAAAGAAGGGTTACTAAACTAGAATTATATCTATTTGTTTGTTTAAATAGTATTTGTCTAGAGGACATGGTTATCAGGTTCATAGCAACTCCTGATTGCTATTTATTAGTGGGAAAGAAGGGATCAAGCTTTATATCCAAGACTCAATCCCTTTCCCATCAATTATCGGTCCTTCAATGCACACAAATGGAAAGGGACAAAGAAACTCATTTATCCAAGTTGAAAGTAAAATAGAAATCAGAGAAAGTCTATTTATAAGAATATATGCTGGACAATAAAGAGTAAAGGAGATCTATTAGGAGCAAGATAATTCAGCTCAACCATGAGAAAGAATCCTGGATGGCACTGAAGGGGAGATTCTCTGAAGTCTCTAGTGTAACAAACTGGAGAGATTGTCAGCTTCTCTCATGTCATTTTCTTCTCTGTCTTTTCCTTCATCAACTTGAAGTAGGGTTAACACCTTCCACTTTCTCTCTTGAAGCTTAAAGCAGGAAGCATCCAGAGTGACTGTAGAGCCTAGAAAGCCTGATCAAACTCACCTGATTCAAAGAATCTGGGATTCTCCTGTCTCAAAAATCTATCCAATGTCCCATAAATAATAAATCTAAAAATCAAGATATAACAAAAATATAAATACATGCAGTAAATATATAGTCAGATTTTCTGACTCCTAATCCACTGCCCTTTCCACTGTGTGTGGTGAATAACTGAATGAATAAATGAATGAATTTTCAGTAACTTTCTCCAATTTAGCTTCTAATTGGTAACTGACTACTTCTTATAAACACACCCCATGTAGCAAATCTCTCATAAATGTGTAGCAAGTTGATAATCTATGGATCTCTACAAAGGTAGAAGTATCTTCAGGCCACAGAATGGGTGAAATTGTCTCTGCCAACAGAATAGAAGGGTGAAGGAATATAGTATAAGATCACAGAATTTAGAGCTGGACTGTAAGGATTATCTAGATTTATCTCTTTGTTTTACACGTAAAGAAGCAATTGTCTAAAATTATGCCTTTTCTTATATCCCAAAGAGATCTTAAAGAAGAGAAAGAGACCTGTATGTGCAAGAATGTTTGTGGCAGCCCTCTTTGTAGTGGCCAGAAACTGGAAACTGAGGATGCTCCTCAATTGGAGAATGGCTGAATAAATTGTGGCATATGAATATTATGGAATATTATTGTTCTGTATGAAATGATCAACAGGATGATTTCAGAAAAGCCTGGAGAGACTTACGTGAACTGATGCTGAATGAAATGAGCAGGATCAGGAGATCATTATATACTTCAACAACAATACTATATGATGATCAATTCTGATGGATGTGGCCATTTTCAACAATGAGATGAACCAAATCAGTTCCAAAGAGCAATAATTAACTGAAACAGCTACACCCAGCGAGAGAACTCTGGGAAATGAGTATGAATCACTACATAGAATTCCGAATTGCTCTACTTTTTGTCTGCTTGCATTTTTGATTTCCTTCAATTGTGCACTATTTCAAAGTCCAATTCTTTTTGTACAACAAAATAACTGTACGAACATGCATACACATATTGTATTTAACATATACTTTAACATTTAACATGTATTGATCAACCTGACATTTGGGGGAGGGAGTGAGCAGAAGGAGGGGAAAATTTGGAACAAAAGGTTTTGCAATTATCAATGCTGAAAAATTATCCATGAATGTATCTTGTAAATAAAAAGCTATAAAAAATAAAATAAATAAAATTATGCCTTTTTTATTATGAGATAGATCACTACCTAAAGAAATAAGATATATTGATGATGAACTTGTGTGGTGCAAACTCCAGTAGTGTTGGAATTTCAAAGTAAAAAAAAAAATTAAAAAAAAAATTGAATGTTAAGTTCCTTGAAGTCAGGGATTATTTCATTTTTGTCTTCTGTATGAGTATCAAAATAGTACAATATAAGCTCTTATTTATCTTTGTTGAATTGGATTGGATCTAAAGAAGCTAGAATATTTAGGAAAATCTTAATAGAAGAGTTTGGTGTTGTGAGGAGACTTGAATAATAGCCCAAATCTAGATAAGCAGGAAATAGAATTTCAGACCAGGACTAACAACATAAACCAAATCATGAAGACTAGAACAAACAATAATTGTTGATGGGAGGACAGAATGAGGTGGCCTGTCTGAGGATCACAGAGTGAGTTTAAGAAAGAAGTAGGAAGGGGCAGCTAGGTGGCGCAGTGGATAGAGCACCAGCCTTGAATTCAGGAGGTCCTGAGTTCAAATCTAATCTCAGACACTTAACACTTCCTAGCTGTGTGACCCTGGGCAAGTCACTTAACCCCAGCCTATTAAAAAAAAAAAGAAGAAGAAGAAGTAGGAAGCAAGTTTGAATGATTATGGTGAGTTAATCATTGTGGAGAGCCTGGAAAACCAGACAAAAGTATTTCAAAGACTCTTAAAAAAGGGGAGCCACTGAAAGGTTTTGTATAAAAGAATGGCATGATTAAAGTGGCATATATAGCATAACTCATGAAGGGAAAATGTACAGCTTGAGCTGATGTTTGGATAACTAAAAGGGAACAGGAAAAGAAGTCCAGGCAGGGGGAACTGTTTCAGCCAAGCAAAGAAGGCTGCATATAAAACCATTAGACTTAAGGTTTTTAAACTAAAGTCTATCTGGTATATTCCTGTTCTTCTATGACCTGTACTGGAGTAAAAGTCATCAGAACGCTTTGTATGTCTTCAGGAAAATTTCACTGTTACTTATTCTTTTATTTTTGGTTCTGATTCAATATGTGGCCTGAGGGACTTCTATTGAATAATGCCAGGGCCAAAGGAGCACAAACAGATTTTAGAGCAAAGTTAACACAGTGTGTAGCTTGTTAAAATTTCTTTTGATGATGTCAAGTACAAAGAGACAGCTTTCTCAGGAAAATCATAGAACCGGGACCTTAGAAACCATCTTATCCAACTTCCTTGTTTTACAGATAAGGAAACTGAGGTCTGGGCAAAAACTTATGAAATGACAGGCCCAAAATCACATAGCTAGCTACAAAGAGGCGGGACTGGTTTAGAACCAGGCCTCCTGACTTCCTGTCCAGTGGATTTTCTGCTGTAACACATACAAGTCCATCTCCAAAAGAATGCTATACGATGGCAGCATAGAGCAGCTATACAGTGTTGTGTAGCAGAAAGATAACTTGGTGTTGAAATCACTAGAGACCTGGGTTCAAAGTCTGACCCTGATATTAACTGTGTTTACATAATAAGGAAATCACTAATTTCAGCGTTTTTCCCTATAAAGGAAGGAAATGGGATAACCTGTGCTTACTTTACAGGGCTGTTTGGAGCTCATTTAACATAATATGTGTAAAGCAATTTATAAACTTCAAAGGGCTACATAAATGTCAGCTCTTCTGGAGTGAAATCCTAGAAAAAACTTCAGTCAGTCCACGGACTGCCCAGCCCACCCTCACTTTAATCCAATTCACTTGTATGGCATGATGTCAAGATCCTCTTCATGAATGAAGGGCAAACAACAAACAAACAAGCACCTCCTCTGTGGCAGACACTAGTCTAAGAGCTGGGGCTATAAAGAAAGGCAAAAGATGGTTTTTGCCCTTAAGAAGCTCACAATCTGATGGGGAAGTAAACATGTAAACAACTATGTACAAATAATATGTATATAGCTCTATCTATCTATCTATCTATATGCATGTATGTATGTATATATATAGAATAAATTGGACATATTCAACAGAGGGAAGAATTAAGGCAGATCAGGAGTGATTTCTTAGTAGAAGGTAGGATTTTAATTGGGATTTGAAGCCAGGAGGCAGAAGATACTTGAATACTTTAAATGGTTCATCTGTGTGGGCATTCTTTCTATTAATGAAGATTGAACATCCTTTTATACCAAGTGGAATTATGTCATGAGTTGCTAGGGCCAAAAAAATTCATTACCTGTTGGCCAACCTCTTGGCAATGAGCCTTTCAGCACTTGGCTAGGCAGACACAGAGTCTGTTGCAAGCCCATCTGGACTCAAAGCTTTTCTTTCCAGCCTGGTAAGAATTGGCAGAGCTTGGGATCTGTTAGCTTAGCCAGGGTCACCTTCACGCTGTGATGAGACATGGGGGTAGGTACATCAGTGAAGAACACTGAGTATCCTCACTAAGGAAGAATTATATTGAAGTCTTGCTAGAATACCTTTTTCAACAATTTATAATTAAGTATAGGGCAGGTTTATGTTGAATTCAAATTGTTTTTGAGGCAGCAAGGTGATACAGTGAATAGAGTACTGGGTTTAGAGTTCGGAAGAATGGAGGTCAAATATGCTTTAAACAACTACAACCTCTGTGACCCCTGACAAGGAATTTAATATGTGTCTGCCACATTTTCAGCTGTAAAATGGGAAGGATAATACCTCTCAAGGTTACTATGAAGATAAAATAATAATAAGTAATGCATTTTTTAACCTTAAAGCACCATAGGAATGTTAGCTATTATTTGCCTTCTTTACAACAACAGCACTCAACTCATTCCACTCCTGTCCATAGTAGTATGTGTATTCCAAAAGTTACGAGTGCAGCCTTTGGATTCAACCAGCAGAAGTCAAGGTATTATGGTCCTTTCTGTCCCAATTTTAAACTCAAGCTTGGGACATTTCAACATGTTTAGTGTCCTTTGCTCTGAAAACTCAATGTAGTATTATTGTCCATTGAATAGACTTCCCTGAAAAACAGGTTCGTTTTGTACCTTCATTCAAAGGAGTTTAGCTATTGAAGAGGTATTGGGAGGCAAGGAATCTAGATTCTGGTCCAAGTTCTTCCTTGAATAAACTATTTGACTTTGAATGAGTCATTTTATCTCTGAGCCTCAGTTTTAGCCCTCATAAAATGAAGAGTAAGTTAGATGATCTCCCAGGTTTCTTTAAGTATGTCTGGCTAGATAAGAGCCAGCATTACAAATACATCTCACTTTTTTTTTTTTCACAATCACCCTGAGATTGAAGTGCTATTATTGTCCCCATTTTACAGATGAAGGAATTAGTAGAGGGAGAGATCAAGCACCTTGCTCAGGATCATACAGCTAGTTAAGTATCTGAGGCTGGATGAATTCAAATTTTCCTGACTCCAGGTTCAGCACTCTGTCCATTGTACTCTTCTCTCAGTAATAGGTAAGAATAGCACCTACTTCTGAGGGTGATTGTGAGAATAAATTGATATCTGTATGATGCTCTGTAAATCTTAACTATTATTCCTCCGTCTTCCCACAAAACATTTTCACTTCAATGTTGTGGAAGGGAAAGAGGATTCTTGCAATCTTGCAGTAAAGTCACTATTTCTTGCTGCTACCACCACATTGTATTTATAGAGAACAGTCCTTTGGAAAATTGAAAAGTACTTACAACAGTTAAATCCTGGAACTGGCAATAAGCATTACACAAACATCTCTACATCCAGCTGATTCTGGAACCAGAATTTCTAAGTAAAGCATGGTAAGACAGAAAGAGCAAGGTGTTGGAGCCAGAAGACCTTAGTTTAAATCCTAACTAACTGTTTGTGCATTCTTTGAAAAATAATTTAAATTTGTTGTGCCTTAATTTCCTCATCTATAAAATAAAATTGTTGGAGTAAAGAACTTTTAATGTTTAATCCATTTACAGTGGATCCATAATGTTTGCAAAGCTCTTTTGCAAAGAGAATTGGAATCAAATTATTACAGATAATATAAAATAATACAATTTAAAAACTAGTTAAACTGTTCAAAATTTGTAATAAAAACAGGAATATAAATTAAAGCTATCTTGAGGGAACAACTTACACCTATTAAGCTAGCAAAGATGGAAAAACCCATGGGAAAATGATGGGAAGAAAGGTATAGTAGTTAATAACCAATTGTTTCAACTATTTTGAAAAAAAATTTTGAAATTATGCAAGCCACTAGATTGTTTCTAATTTTTGACCCAGAGATCCTATATAGAAGGACTATTTCTTAAGGATCTTACTTATATTAAGAAGATATATAGATATATTTATATATACATATGTATCATATGTATGTATTCTAAATAATTTGTATAATATAAATGTATAATTAATAAAACAGATTTTACAGGTTAAACACTTTCTCAATTAATTCCCATCCATACCTCCTAGATTATCATTCAACTCAGTGAGAGTATTCATAAGGTAATGAGCCAGTAAATGACTGAGGGAAGAGAGTTACATGGGTTTCTCCTTCAGAGCACCTGAGGGGTATTCACATCGATATCACATATCCATACATCAAAAATATTTCTACCTGTGAGGTCTCAAATCATGGAATTCTTTTTATGTTAGCAAGCAAAATTCCTGCTACATAAACAAAGAAAAAAAAAGTTCATAGTGTTATTGTGTTAAGAAAGGTGAAAACTAAATGTGAACCTAAAGATTAAGTAATGGCTGAACAAATTCTGTTATAAAAATGTAATAGGATATTATTGAATCATAAGGAAGGACAAATGTGAAAAGTTTAAAGAATCAGGAAAAGACTCACATGAAGTGTTACAGAGCCAAAAGAATAGTATACCTACAGCAATGTAAGTAAAACCAACCTGAGAAAGAAACAAAATTCTTGGCAAGACCATAGTATTAGTACTGTAGCATCTTTCTTCTTCCTTTCATTCCTTCTTTTTAGAGGCTAGCTAGATGAAGCAGTGGATAAAGGACTAGATGAGCAGCATTGAATAAGACTTCTGTCTATAGTTTCCTCAGTTTCCTCAACTATAAAATGGAGATGACAATATCTACTTCTCAAGGTCATGTGAGGATCAAATGAAATATCTGTAGAGAACTTAGCACATTGCCTGACATAAACCAAACTTTTCTAAGGAATGTATTTTGTAAAGAGGATTATTTCTGATAATGTCTGAGAAATACTTGTCAAAATAAAAATGTATCAGTAAGTATTGTGAGAAAAGAGACAATGATGACTGTTTTTTTAACAATATTGACCAAAAAATTACACACTTAAAAATTATTTGATCTAGACTTGTGATTTCATTGGCATGGGGACTCTGGCTATGGAAACTTTTCACATCCAGACATATGTAACTTCTTTTAGAGTCTTAGAAAGTTGTCTGGGGACACTGAGAGATTAAGCAATTTGTCCATGCTCAAATAGCTAGTACGTGTCAGGGTTTAGATTTAAACTCAGCCATCCTTACTTTTTTTTTTTTTTTTTTTTTAACAGCCACATATCCATTAAAAAATACTGCCTAAATATTTATGAATATAAATGAAAAAGCACATATTCACTAGATAAATAGTATTTGCTTCTAAGCTACATGTTCAATCCAGATGTTGCTATTACAAGTTTTACTCAGTGGCCCCGGGAATTTCTGCCCTAAGTTAGTTGTATGAATTGGCCAGTTTTTAGTGCTTTGAAAGCAATCAGGCTGTGATTATTTATTTTAAATTGGCTTGCATAAATTACTTTGTAAGAAATCAGTTTCAGCATGTAACTTAAAAACAACCATCAGTATGGACTTGGCTCTTTTCAACAATGAGGTGATTTAGGTCAATTCCAGTAGAGTAGTGGTAGAGAGAGCCATTTGCATCCAGAGAAAAGACTTGGGGAACCAAACGTGGATCACAACTTACTATTTTCACCCTTTTTGTTGTTATTGTTATTGTTTGCTTGATTTTTTTTCTCATTTTTTTCCCTTAGTGATCTGATTTTTCTTGTGCAGCATGATAAATGTGGAAATATGTTTAGAAAAATTGCACATTTGACCTACATTGGATTACTTGCTATCTAGGGAAAAGAGGAAGTGAAGAAGGAAGGAGAAAAATTTGGAACACAAGGTTTTCAAGGGCAAATATTGAAAACTATCTTTGCATGTATTTTGAAAAATAAAAAGCTATTATTACTAAAAAAAAAAATCCATTAGTAGAGATTTTTCATTAGGGTCAATCAATATCCACAAAACTGATTCAAACAATTTTTCCCATAAAAGCTCTCCCTTCTTTCAGTTGAATGAAATCATTTTCTAGGTAAAGATCATAAAAGGTTCAGAATAGCTATATCTGGAGTTTCACAAAAACTGATAAGGAATTTAAGACTACTTATGTGTCACGTAATATAAATTGTTGCTCAATCATTTTTCAGTTTTCATGACTGCATTTGGAGTTTTCTTGGCAAGAGATGGAATGGTTTGCTATTTTCTTCTGAAACTCACTGATGAGGAAACTGAGGCAAACAGCATTAAGTGACTTACCTAGGGTCACACAACTACTAAGTATCTAGGGCAGTGGTCCTCAAACTTTTTAAATAGGGGGCTATTTCACTGTCCCTCAGACTGTAGGAGGGCCGGACTATCGTAAAAGCAAAAGCTCACACTGTCTCCGCCCCTCAGCCCATTTGCCATAACCAGTCGGGCTGCATAAACATCCTCTGGGGCCGCATCTGGCCCGCAAGTCGTAATTTGAGAACCCCTGATTCTAGGGTATAATTTTAACTGGGGTCTTTCTGACTCTAGACCGCTTTAACCAATCACTGCACCATCTAGCTGCCTAAATGTAAACAGTACTAGATTTAAAGTCAAAGAATCTAAAGTGAACACTGAATTCAAATACTTCATGCCTGTGTTACTTTTGAAAAACTGCATTTAACTGCTCTAAGCCTTCATCTGTAAAAATGAATAGGTATAGCAATCAATCAATAAATGCTTGATAATTCAAGATGGAGCAGGTGGTAACATATAAAGACTCAAAACCTATATCCATGACCCTCCGTATGGAACTTATATTTTTAAAATTATTTCCCATTTTATCTTACTTGCTTCATTATAAATTGGTGCTATTCTAAGTTTTGGAAGTATGCATTTATCTTATTTATTGAAGGGATTAGGGCATTAGGATATAAAGAGAAAAGAGATTCACCAACTCTGAAAACTTCACATTGAAACAAAAAAGGTTCTTTGCTTCTTCTGGGGAGTGTGGAATTGGCTTTATATTTATTTGTAAATAAGTCTTTATTATGTACCCAACTGGATAGTAAGCTTTTTGCACAAAGAGTGATAGAACTGGGTCTGTGATCCCATTAACATTGGAAACCTTCGGAGAAAAGATTCTCCCTACCAATAGAAGCTGGCATCTTCTCAGCAAATTTGTCATCTTAGAGAAGTTTCTATAGCACTAAAATTTAACTAATTTGCCTAAGATAGCCTAATCAATCTATGCTACGGGTAGGACATGAATCCTGATCTTCCTGGCTTTGAAATGCACTGAGTCACAATGCTTCACCATACTGATAGGCACTTAATCAGTAAATTAAATCCCATAGATACACTGTTTTATAACCTACTGACAGCAGAACTCATATAGAAGCATGCTTTTTACTTTCTGACAGAAAGAAAATAAACTCAGGGTATAGGCTGAACATGTAGTTTTTGGTCATGATCAAGGTGGGAATTTGTTTTTGCTTGATTTTATATCACTATTACAAGAGATTTGTTTTTCTTTCTTTTCTGGTTGAGGAAGGCGAAGAAAGTGGGAGGGAGAAAAGGCAAGACTACAATTAGCTTAAAACTTAAAATTTGATTAAAAAGCTAAGTCTAGTTACAGGATTGTATAAATATTGAATTCTTCCTGGGCCTCATCTATAAAATCTAGTGTAGACTAGATGGGATCTGAGGTCCCTCCCATCTCTAGATTTATGCTCCTGAATGTTATACCCATCCCTTGAATCAATGATTCGATTAATTTGGGAGGAACAAAAAATTAGCCCACATGGTCCACTGAGATAAATGAATCCTTGGCATTTGTCTTTTGCACTTTTCTGATAGTACCTTATGCACACACATCTTCTAATAAGCTGTTCCTCTATCCTTCTCTGATTTCACATTAGATGCATGTCCTATAAAGACCGAACTGAGGGGAGCCAAGAGGTTCCACTACTAATTATCTGGTCCACTTTCCATGAGAAATCTACTTAGTCTTATAACTGTAATATCTTTTTTTATCTTCTGCAAACTTTCTCCTTCCCTTGCCATAGTTCCCTACTTTGTCTCCCCTTGTCTCTTCTGTTGTGTATTTCAATCTCTTCTAGTACTATGCCAATTATGCCTTTTACATATTTGCTTCCTGAACATTTCTCTCCAAGAACAGACTAAAGTCTTTGTGCAATAATGTGCCATTTCTGCTTCAGATATAAATTAACACTTATGGCATGTGAACAATCAGTGATAATAGTACTGGAAATATCTAGCTGAAAGATTTTTTTTAAAAAGAGCTCATCTAGAAATTAATTTTATTTTAAAATAAAAGTTGTTTTTAACTTTCATTGATAAGTTCAGGTATTCCAATAAATGCATAAAAATAAAATAAGAAAAAATGAAATAAGAAAACAAAATGTAATAAAGTGATTGCAAATGATTATGTTACATAATCACAGTTACATAAATGTATGTGTGCATATGTATATAGATAAAATAAAATATAAAACAATATAAAACAGATAAAAAACCCAAGCATATGGATGTGTCTAATAAACACATACATATGTATTCCTTTGAAAAGAAACAAAAGATGTATTTATTCATCCAAAGCTTTCATGAATAACATGAATTTTGTTGAGTTAATATCTATGTACATAATAATCTATTTAGCTAGGTCTTTGGATTTTGCTTTCTTAACTCTGAAGCATATTGTATAAGTCTTTTCACATTTCTTTTGCAATGAGATCGGAGTGGATGGGTTGGGTTGATGCAATACCTGCAGGGAAGAAGCTGGGAACCTGTTTCTGGAAAAGTATGGTAACATGTAATAGTATTGTGGTGCTCCCCAATTTGGAGCATATGAACACATTCTATCATGGGTTTTGATTTGCTATCCATGTAATGAGGAGATGGATTGTTGACTAAAAATACATAGATGAAATTGGGGGATTTCCCAAAGGCATTAGTCAGCCAGGATTTTGCCCTTAATGGGCAAATCTTTTTCTGCCTAGCTGCCAAGAAAGAGTAAGAAAGACAATGATACAGAGGGGAAATGTCTTGGAACCTTTCCATCCAAAGTCAACACGTAGCCTGTGAATATGAGCTTCTATTCTTTGCCTCCTTTAATTTGTTCTTTCTTGTTTTAATTAAAGGAGATCAGAGAGACTATGACCTTGTGAACTTCAAAAGGTGTAGGAAAATGAGCCACCAGAGTTCAGAAGCTGGAGTCCATGCGGGGATTATTTAGAAGCCTGAAAGAAATGCCAGACCCAGGCTAGCAGCTGTAGAGATGTATATTCATCTGCCCATCAGCCATACCATATTTAGAAATTAATTTGCTGAGCAAATGACAGGTAGAAATATGAGTTCTATCTCCTCAGGTACAAAAGTAATATAGGAGAGTATGGCCCCCCAGGAGTTAGGGGAAATGTTTGAGTCTACTCTCCTAAGGGACCAATGTACCCCCTGGTATTGGGGAGAGATATTTGTATGTTCTTTTTGCTGTCTTTGAAGGAAATATCCTTTTGAAAAAGCAAACCGATATTAATTGTTAGTTAGAACTGGAAGGCCAATCCCTGGTGATTAACACTGGGAGGAGAACAACTGGAATGGATGGGGGCTCCAGTGGAGAGCACTGGAATCATTCTAACTCCTCAGGCATCTTTAGGATTCTGAGGGGGACAGGCAATTATCCTCACTAGAAGTGAGCAGCTAAGCTGGTGCAGTAGAGTGCCAGGCCTGCATCAGGAAGACTCAACTTCATGAATTTCTATCTGGCCTCAGACACTATCTGTAATCATGGGCAAATCACTTAACTATCACTTAGTTTCTCCTATGTAAAATGGCTTAAAGAAAGAAAGGGCCAATCACTCTAGTATATCTGCCAAGAAAATCCCAAAAGAGGTCATAAAGAGTTGGAAATGATTTAAACAATTAAACAACAATTTCTGTTGCTGTACCTCTTAAGTAAACTTCAATAACTTGATACAAAAAAACTTAATGTAAAGCATTTACAAGGCAGTATTTTGTTCTACTATATCAAATACTTTTTCATAATCCATAAAAATCAGTATAATTAGATATTATATTTCCTACATATTTTTGTTTAATTTCAATTTTTTCTTTTTTTCAAATAGACTACTGATTTTTTTTTACAAGTAGATCTTTTTCCCATCAACTATTTACTTATATGGAGTATTAAAAATGCTGAGTCAAAGTACTTGGACAGTTTTGTATCTCTATTATTTCCCAAAGAGAATGAGTCTTTCCCTAATTACCACTATTATGCCAGCATTTTATTATTTTTGACAATGTGCTGGGCAGAATGTGTATCTCAGCATTGTTTTAATTTTAATTTCTCCAGCTATTATTGAATTTGAACACTTAACAATTCATTGATAGTATTGTTTCTCCTGATACTGCCTATTCATACCATCTGACTATTGGAAAATGGCTTTTACTCTTATACTTTTTTGTCAATTTTTTTTAGATTTGGATGTCAGACTTTTATCATAGATGTGTAGCACAGGATTTTAGGGCAGAGCCAAGATGGCATAGTAACAAGAACTCACATGAATTTTCTCAAATTCTTTTCCAAACAACTTTAAAATAATGCCTCAAATGGAATTCTGAAGTGGCAAAACCAACAAAAGGTTGAGGTGAAATAATTTTCCAGTCCAAGACAAATTAGAAGGTTGGCAAGAAAGATTTTTCTCACTGGGGTGGTGGTGGGCCCAGAAGCACAGTGTAAGCAGGGTAATCTGGGCCTTTGGCCAGGGCTGCGTCAGTGAATCAACAGCTTCAGAAGCTCTTAATGCACAGATGATAAGGGGTCTTACAGGTGGTCAGAAAGAGATATAAGAGACCTTTAGCTGGGACTCTGTAGCTGGGACCCATCAATCATTCTGGGTCACAGGGCAAAAAAGAACACGATATACTGGTGCTCATGGCCCTGGGGATACAAGTGCTCTGGTCACAGTCCCAGGGCATCAAGAAGTTTATCACATGCCCAATTGCATGTACAGGGCCAGAAAAAGATCCACAAGGGAAGAGTACTAGAGAAGACTTGAGGACCAGAGCACAGTCCAGGAGAACAGTGATCAAACTTCTCCATAGATCAAACTACCTAGAAGAATTTCAGATCCACAGAACTTTTTCTGAAAATAGTAGCACAAAAAACCTGAACCTCCACACCAGGAACAAAACCAAACTTTCACATAAAATTAAAAGTTAAGAAACAGGTTTAAAAAATGAACAAACAAACAACAGTAGCAACAAACAACAAAAACCTGATCATGGAAAGTTATTATGGAAAGTTCTCTGTCAAAAGAACATCAAGAAATGTTATGCAATAGTCTCCTGAAGTCTTCCTACCTCAGTTACTCTGCCCCAAAACCCCAAGCTATGATCATTCCCTCTTAATGTTTGATAAGATAAAGGTCTTATATCTTAGATTTTAGACTATAGTCATTCCTTCTTAATGTTTGATGGGATAAAGGTCTTTATCCATTTTAGACATCATTAGAATATCAGGAGTCTCTCCAGTACCTCCCTTCATCATAGCATTTTGATATTCAGAGCTGGATACTTTGAGATGGGATACTGATCCAGCCAATTGATTTACTCTCCAATAAATTAATAATCAAATTGTTCTCTAATCTCTATCCTGCCTCAGTTTCTCCAGCATTACAGAAGCAAATCCAGAAGAAGACAGCATCAAAGCAGCTAAATGCAAAGTCTCAAGAAAAATGTAAAGTGGACAGGATCCCCAAAAGAATTCCTGAAAGAACTAAAAAAGAATTTTAGAAATCAAATAAGAGAGTTAAAGGAATAATTGTGAAAATCAGCAAGAGTTATGGAAGAAAATTATGCAAAATGAGTCAAAAATTAGAATTGTCCAGAAGAAAAAAGAGGTGCAAAAACCTATTGAAGAAAATAATTCCTTAAAAACTAAAATTTGGCAAGTAGAAACTAATGGTTGTATAGAACATAAGAAATAGTAATACAAAATCAAAAGAATGAAAAAATATAAGAAAATATGAAATTTCTCATTAAAAAAAACAATTGACCTGGAAAATATATTGAGGAGAGAGAATTTTAGAATTATTAAGACTACCTAAAAAGCACTACCTAAATGAATCTAGACTTCATATTTCAAAATATTATCAAGGAAAACTGCCCTAATATTCTAGGACCAGAGTGTAAAATAGAAATTTAAAAAATCCAACAATCACCTCCTGAAAGAGATCCCAAATGAAAATCAGGAATGTTATAGTCAAATTCCAGAGCTCCCAGATAAAGGAAAAAATATTGGAAGCTGCCAGAAAGAAACAATTCAAATATCATAATCAGGATAACACAAGATCTAGCAGCTTCTACATTAAAGAAGCTGAGGGCTTAGAATATGATAGTCCAGAAGGCAAAAGAGCAAGAATTGAAACCAAGAATGCCTGATGAAAAGATTCGATCTGAATAGAAATAAAATTTCAAATAGAATTAGACTTTCAAACATAAGATTCAAGAAAAACATAAAAAGGTGAAAATGAAAGAGAAATTCAGTAAGATTCAGTCAAGTCAAACTGTTTATATTCCTATATAGGAAGATGACACTTGTAATCCTAAAAACTATCATTATTAGGACAGTTGGAAGGAATACATATAGACAGATAGCACAGGGGTGTATGTTGATTGTGATGGGATTAATTTTGTTAAATTAAAAGGTGGAAAAGAGGGATGTACTGAGAAAAGAGGGAAGGGAGTAGAAAAACAGGGAAAAATTAACACATATAAAAGAGACTTTAGGGAAGAGCATTCATAATGGAGGAAAAAATGACAGGTGGGGGCAACACCTGAACCTTGTTCTTATCAGAATTCATTCAATGGGGGAATAATGTACACACTCAATTGGGCTTAGAAAATTATTTTTCACTATAATAAGCAGGAGAGGAAGGGGATAAGAAAAGGCAGTGTCACACTGATAGAAGGTAAAGCAAATTAAGCAAGCCAGTGATCAGAAGCAAACAGACCCTTAAGGAGGGAGGGACAGAAAGAAGAAAGACAGAGGCAGAGAAACAGAGAAGGGGGGATGGGAAAATAAGATGGAAAGAAAAATATAGTAATCATAACTGTCATTGTAATGGAATGAACTTACCCATAAAATGGATGCAGATAGCAGAATTAACTAAAACCCCAAATCCAACAATAAGTTGTCTTTAAAAAATTCAATTGAAACAAGAAATACACAGAGTAAAAATTAGAGCCTGAGCAGAATCTTTTTACTTCAGCTGAAGTTAAAAAAAAAAAAAAAAAAGGTAGGAGTAATATCACAATCTCAGGCAAAGCAGAACTAAAAATAGACACAATTAAAAGGGATATTTCTATAAGTAATCATAGACAATGAAGTAATATTGATATTAAACATATATGCACCAGCATGATGTAGTATCCAAATTCTTAATGGAAAAGTTAAATCAGTTACAGAGTAAGGTGTTCCTGTTGTTTCTTGCTTCTCAGGAAAAGCAGAACCAAACCAATGGCTAGAACACTTGTTTTTTCATCTTTTTCCCGTTCCCTCACCCCTTTAAGAACATGGATAACATGGGATATATGTTTTACATGGGCTCTTATGTATAGTGATGAAATATTATTGTGTTATAAGAAATGATAAACAAGGTAGTTTCCAAAAAAATCTAGGAAGACTTACATCAGCTGACGCAAAGTTAAATGAGTAGAAACAGATAATTGTACAAAGTAACAGAAAATGTATAATGATCAACTATAAATGCTTAGTTATTTTCAGTAGTACAATGATCCAAATGAATTCCAAAGGATTTATGATGAAAAATACTATCCATCTCCAGAGAAAGAATTAATAATTATATGCAAATCAAAGCAACTTATTTCCTTTTTTTTTTTCCTGCTCTGTATTCTATTTTGTAACATGGTTAATATGGAAATTTTTTTTGCATGACTATACATGTATAATCTATATTAATATATTTGCCTTTTGAAGAAGGGAAGAAAAAGAGGAAAATAATTTGGAAAATTATAAAACAAAAAAGAATGTTAAAATGTATTTTACATCTAATGGAAAATATTAAAATATTATTTTAAAAATGTTTAATACAAAATTATTTTTTCAAAGAACAAAATCCTTTTTGCAAATGCTTATCAGTGGTTCTATAGCATAAGATGAGGACTGCATCATCTACAGAGAATCTCTTCAGCTGGAATTCTGTACTGGATTATGTTTATTACAATAGTAAACAACTTTAGGGGAGCACATATCTTCCTGTTTTATGCCTGATGAGATTATCATAAAGGGTTATTTCTATTATAGGTAGGTGGTACAATGGGTGCAATGCTGGACCTTAAGTCAGGAAAACTCTTCATGAGTTCAAATCTAGCCTCAGATGCTTATTAGCTATATGATACTGGGCAAGTTACTTAACCCTCTTTGTCTTAATTTCCTCAGCTATAAAATGAGTTGGAGAAGGAAATGACAATGCATTCTAATATCTTTGCCAAGAAAACTCAAAATAGAGCTACAAAGAATCAGACAAGACTAAAGACAACAATTTCTGTTGCTTTATCTCTTGAGTAAACTTCAATAACCTGATGGGAGAAACCTTTTTGTAAAGCGCTTACAAGACAGCATTTTGTTCTACCATAAAATGTTTTTTCATAATCCAAAAAATATTTAGATCTTATGTTTCCTACACATTTTGTTTAATTGTAAAGTGACAAAGATGTCCATTGTTGAAGATTGCTTGTAAAAGCCTGTTTATTCCCTACAAATACCTTCCTAACGATGCTCTCTTTTTGTATATAAATGAATCTCATAAAAATTTTATATAGATGGGAAAATAGGCATATATGTGAGTGGTGAATGGTATTTTCTTGATTATTTTTTAAAAATAATATTAAGGTCTGAGATTTTCTCCATGGTATTATTATCTTCCCCTCCTTGAACACTTTGAATATTAGTATTTCAGTACCCTCACAATTGTGTCATTTGCAGCAAAAATTTCTCCTTATATGTACATTGTTCAACTGGGCTACTTTTCTTGTCTTTGTTTTTTTTTTTAGTCAGGGTCATTACTACTTTTTCTCTAAACACATATAGTTTTTATTGTTATGTATAGAGAAAAGAGTTTGCTGAAATGATTTCAAATCTTTCCCCTTTTCTTTTTTCTGTTGTCCTCCTTCCATTTAATCCATAAATGCCCTTGGTATGACTTTGTAGAGTCAGATACCTTGCCAAGCTTTCTTTAAACTGGTTTTTCTCTCCTTTGCTTCTCTCTTGCTTTATGAGACAATAATGCTCATAATCATCCATTATTCTTCTTTGTAGGATTTAACAAACGAGTTTATATTCTAATCCTATGTTGCCTTTGGCAGCCATTTCTCTGTTTGGCAAGTAAGGCAGGTATTTGCTAACTTAGGTGCTTCCGAGGCACCAAAAAGTCTGCTGTTGTGACAATTCATTTACCTTTATTAAACTTTTTGATAAAATTATTGTGCTACAATAAGTTTTCTTCTATCAAACAAAAAATCAAACTAAATCAAATGAAAAATCAAGTGAAAACTTACTCATGGCTCTTAATTCTATCTAGGACTAATAAGATGAAATATAAATTTTCCTTATTCCAGTTTTTCAAATTCTTGGAAGATGGCTATCACCCCCCATCTTTTCTTTTCCAGAAAAAGCATCTCTATTTTCTTCTACCTTTCTTTGTAAGTATCATCCCAAGAACCTTCTCATCCTAGTAGAACAAGTTAAAAAGTAGAAAAGAGAGAGATAAATTTCTTTGTGATTCCAAAGAATATTATTTACAGGTGAAAATTGGGGATGAAAGGGATGGAGAATGTTCCAAGTCTTAAATTGGGGTCTTTAATCTATATCCATGAAATTATTTACAAATATTTTGATAACTATATTTTCATATAATTATTTTCCTCTGTAAGCCTATTATTTTATTCTGTGCATTTAAAAACATTAATCTGATAAATTCATGAGCTTCACCAAAGAAATTCGTGACTCAGAAAAGTTTAAGAACCCTCCACTTTAAAGTATGGGTGGGATTTGAACAGGCAATCATGGGTAGAATTCTCAGCAATGGAATGATATAAACAAAAGCAGAAAAATGTGGTTGTTACAGTTAATCTCAGGTAGTGTCTAACAGTGATGTTATCAGAGATGATACCTAGGAGAGAAGGAACTAGTATTTTAGACTAGGCTTATCCCAGAACATTGGTCCCCAGGCAATGTAACCTTACTAGACATTGTTACAGCATAAGGCACCCTAGGGAAGAGGAAGACATTTATATCTCCCCTGATCATGTTTCCAGGTGTTAAATCTGGGGGTGGGGTATAATATACTGACATACCTGTGTATCAGACAGTTCTTCCAGAGTCACACTTCTCCCAAACTCCTATAATTCACTAGAATCTTAAATACCTTCTAAAAGCAACTTACACTCTGATATAGCTCTGCAGGAATAGCCAGTCTATAACTATTAGCAGTTTCATCTGTTTTTCTTGCTTAAAATCTCCAGTACACAACACCCTGGCACTTCTAATGATAAAGGAATGCAGTTCAGTTTACAGGGAGATAGTGCTGTCTTTTGCAAAGTGCAGACTCCTCACGCAGTTCCCAGATACCCCCTGAGACACATCTAAGATTAATAGTGAGTAATCCGGGTAGGTTAGAGTATAGATTAAATAAAAAGAGAGTAGGACAAGATAAAACTGGAAAAGTGGATTGGGTATATATAGTAGAGAGTATTGAAAGTCAGGTTAAGGAGTATGGATTTTTTTCAGCAGGCAATAGGAAGCAGAGATGGGCTTTGGGGGAATACCACATTCAGAACTATTTATGAAAACGAATAATCTGATTTAAGATTACAGAAGGTATTGGGGGTAAGGAGACAGGATAGTAATTAAGAGACTACCGCTTTTATCCTTCAGTAAGTGACAATGAAGGAAAAAGAAAATGGTATTGTTACTCTAATACAAGTTTGGTGACTTCTTATTTAACTATGAGCTCAGTGGTAAAAAATGAGATAGAATGGATTTTTTTTTTGAACCCCAAACCTCTGTCACATTTCTGTGCCTATGCACTTCTCACCACAGATAGGAGAATAAATTCAGTCAGCAGAATTATATGCTTAGTTTGTTAGCTGAATCTACACCCTAGGTCACCTTTTCTATCTGGGGCACACAGACTGGATTATAAGCAGTGTAGTTACAGAATCATGGACTACAGCAGACACTGGGAAATGCATATAAATTGCAAATATTAGTGTTTATGTAGTACTTTAAGATTTGCTATCCCAGATAAGGTTTGCCCTCACAAAAATCCTATTCCCAATGCAATATTACTATACCATTCCAAAAGGTCAATGGAATGGCAGTTTCCATTGTGCTGAAAAAGGCTTAAAGTATAATAACAATACATTGTGTCTTCTTTCCTAGAACCAGCCTAGTTAAGTGTAGAGGCCCATCATCACTAATATACTGACCATCAGATGATGAATTATTTGATCATGACAATCCATAGAAAGGAAGAAAAAGAGAAAGGAACAAGCATCTATATAGCAACTATGTGCTAAGCACTTTTTTATAATTATAATTTCATTTGATTCTTACAGAAACCTTCTGAGATAGGTATGATATTAAAAAGAAAATATACAATGATTCTCATTCAATGTGGTCTCCTTTCACTTCTCCAGCAGCAGAAGCAGACTCGTGCCAAAATTGCTCGGAATCACTTTTTTAGACTATTTAACAGTAACTAACTAGTAGTATTCTAAGTTGTCCGCAGATTGATAAATAAACCAACTACTGGAGAAAATGAATTATATGAAACTTAACTTTTAGACAAGACCAATGGAAGTTGCAGCTAAAGGGAGGGGATGGCTCATGGATTTTACTTAGTGACACAAATAAAAAAGCTGGTAAAGTTGACTTCATTACATCTCCAAAGGCAACGAGAAAAATAATTTTGTAGAACACTTGAATACCTCATACTGTAGTACTTCTGATGAGCATTAAAAAAAAAAACAAAACCCTAATAGGAAGATAATTTGCACTTCTATCCCACTATCTGTTACAGAGGAAGAAAGACTAGAGAAATTGGAGTATATACCTCTATAAAAATATTATAAGACCCTTCAAATTCAACTAATATATTCTTTTAAAAATAGTTTTAGTTTTTATTGATATACTTGACCTTGACATCACCTTCATTTCTGAATACAGCACTCTTTCATGCCATCCCTTATAACAAAGGGAAGTCCTACAAAACTAACCAACACAACAAATGAGTCAATGTTCTACACCCACAGTGCCCATGTCTTCCAGCAAAAAAAGATAGGGAAGTATTTTTTTACTCTGTTCTTTGGTGCCATGTTTAGTCATTATAATTACATAGTATTGAGTTTCATTTTGTTGTGGCTATTGTTCTTTGCATTTGCATTATTCTGCATACTCTGTTTCAATGACATTGACCTCCTTGCTGTTTCTTAACACTGGCTATCCTTCCTCATCTCTGCTTCCTGAGCTTTATTCGAGTCTCAGCTAATGTCTTAATTTCCACAACAAGCCTTTCCTTTCCCCCTTAATGGTAGTGCATTTCTCCTGAGATAAGCTCCAATTTCTCTTAAATATATTTTGTTTAACTATTTGCATTTTTTTCTCCCCCCATTAGAATGTTAGTTCTTGAGAATAGGGACTGTTTTTGCCTTTCTTTGTATCCCCAGCATTTAGCACAGTCCTTGGTACACTCCAGGTACTTAAAAATTTTTGTTGAAGTGATTTTGTTTATTTTCTTGGAGTCAATCCAATAAAAATTTATTAAGTTCTTATTTTATACCAGAGGCTGTGCTGAACTCTGGGGAGACAAAGGCAAAGATAAAATAGATTCTGCCATCAAAGAATTTTATTCTACCAGGGGAATGTAATACCAATAAGAATGATGAATTTAGAAGATAGAGTGGAGGGAAAAAAGAAATGAATTTCTGAAAACACGAATATCAACAGAAGTTTAAAAAAAAAGTTCTAGTTGATCCAATGATATCTACATATAGTCTTCTTTGTTTCCTTTTAAAAATGTTTTATTGATACTTTCTCTTTCTGTATTGAAGATTCCCAATGACTACCCCCTCCCATAATCCTCTTTCATACATATAGTCATGCAAAACAAATCAACATATTAGCCTAAATCAGCTTTTTAATAGGGCTTAAAATGGACTCCAAATTTCTAGAAATACATTTCCATATCAGGTGTCAAGGTTACTTTATGAATTCTTGTTCCTAAACTGAAGACCTCCAGATATTAGAGAAATCATCTACATTTGCTGATCCAACAGAGAACACTCAAAGAAAAGTTCTAGTACAAATTCATAGACACCAATCAGCAGTGATTCAGTCATCTGGCCATAAAGAATTGTAACCAACTGTAGAGGGTCACAGGCAGTGGGGAACTCTGGGTGAGGTATGAGACCCTTCAGCCCAAAGGGAACCTGCTGACCAGGTCTGGTCCGGCTCCCCACCTCCCCTGAGGGCTCCCGGCCTTCCTGAGAAGTCAAGGGAAGGTGACCACCTGTGTGTGATTGAAGCAGAGTGATACCAGGTGGCAAAGAGTGATGTACATAGAACAGCAAGCTGTTTATGCGGTCCCACCATAAGCAGTGTATACTTAGCGCCTGCCTGGTGTGTTTGTTACATAAAGGTATGAGGGTATAAAAAGGGGAAAGTCCTTGGAATAAATGGAACTCCATATTTGCACCACCCTCAGGAGTCCTGCCTCATCACTTCTTCACTCAGGGGGTATATTTTAATCATCCTGGTGTGGGGCTCTAGAAAGTAATGGTACATTTTGTCACCCCAACTTGGCGGCTCTAGAAAGCAGGACACAACAATCAATAGAATGTGAAAAAAAATGACTCATTTTAACTATATGGATACCTAGCACCAGAACACCCCAGTTTGTTCAACTACAGAGACTAAAGCATTCTCATTTGATTTCTTATGCTATAAGATTCAATTATACTGTGGTATGAGTAAACTGGTTCCTTGTTGATACTCCATCTCTCAAATTCAAGGAAATTCTGAAAATTCTTTGCAAATTCTGACTCTGTGGAATTAAGGACATTGGTGAAAAAAATATATATATACTGTGGAAGGAAAAGGTTGAAAGAGTGAGTTAGAATCCAGAAAGAAGAAAGATAGCTTTTATAGATGTTAAGGTTTTCTAGATGCTAGTGTTTATGGAAAATATTTTGTTAACTGCATGAAATCACAGAACACTTCAGCTCTTAAATGAGTCCTGAAGTCATTAAAAAAATTTTAGCCTGGGGCAGCTGGATTGCGCAGTGGATAGAGCACCCACCCTGAAGTCAGGAGGACCTAAATTCAAATCTGGTCTCAGACACTTAAAACTTCTCGGAGGTGTGACCCTGGACAAGTCACTTAACCCCACATGCCTCAGTTTAAAAAAAAAAAAAGAAAAAGAAAAAAAATTTTAGCCTAATTATGCATACAGGAAAAAAACAGATAGATGAAAAATGACTTTTTCAGACTATGATATAAAATTAATTGGATAGTCCATAGTGCTGATCCATTGTTATAAACACATACACATACAAACAAATACACATATATGGTATGCCAGCTATAAATACATTTTGGAGTATATGTGTGTGTATATGTGTGTGCACATGAAAGATATTCAACAAATATAATGAACTGGGCCCATAATTGAATAATAAAAAGAAATAATTACATTTGGGAGATTATGGGGTGTTTTCCATGACTCTCAACCTTTCCTTGAAATAAAAACCCAGGTTTAACCCAAATATGTTTTAATAGTGCTTTATGGTTGTGAATGATGTAATCAAACTTTCACATCTTCCAAAAGGATAAGATAAGAAACATAGTTGGAATAAATACAAATGATGAATTATACACAAGGAATTATGTGAAAAAATGAAATTAAAAAGATGTATCGCTAGAAACTTAGGTAAGCCAATCATATAAAGAATAAGAGAAAGATAAACTATATATTGCACTGATACCCACAGAAGGCTCCTTAGCATACTGAATGGCTCCATTGTGGAGGATTTACAGGAAGATATAAACAAGAATCACATAGGTAGGATAAGAAAGTATGGAGGATTGAAATCTGTTTCACTGAAGGGAATACCAATATAAATGAACTCATAAAGCCATCAAAGTTTTTTTTTTTTTTAATTTTCAAAATGCTTTCCTTATTATCCTCTAGAGAGATGGGTAGAACTAATTTTTTTTCTAAATTCTGCAATTTTTAAAAATAAAGCTTTTTATTTTCAAAACACATGCATAGACATTTTTCAACATTCACCCTTGCAAAATCTTGTGTTCCAAAATTTTTTTTCTCCCTTCTTTCCTCCCTACCCCTCCCCTAGATGGCAAGTAATCCAATGTTATGTTAAATATGTACAATTCTTTTATACATATTAACACAATTATTTTGCTGTACAAGAAAAATCAGATCAAAAAGGGGAAAAAAAAGAGAAAGAAAATAAAATTCAAGCAAACACAATAAGAGTGAAAATGCTATGTTGTGATTCACACTCAGCTCCCATGGTTCTCTCTTTGGGTATAGATAGTTCTTTTCATTACTGAATAATTGGAACTGGTTTGAATCATCTCCTGGTTGAAGAGAGCCCCGTCTCTAAAATCATCTTGGGGGTCATTTCTTACAGAATATTCTATTACACTCATATGCCATAACTTATTCAGTCATTCTCCAGCTGATGGGCATCCACTCAGTTTCCAGTTCCCTACTATTACAAAAAGGGCTGCTACAAACATTTTTGTACCTGTTGGGCTTTTTCCTTCCTTTATGATCTCTTTGGGATACAGACCCAGTAGAAACACTGCTAGATCAAAGGGTATGCAATTTGATTGCCCTTTGGGAATAGTTTCAAATTGCTCTGCAGAATGGTTGGGTCCTGTTTACAACTCCACCAACAATGGCTTAGTGTCCCAGTTTCCCCATATTCCCTTCAACATTCATCATTATCTTTTCCTATCATATTAGCCAATCTGAGAGGTATATAGTGGTAGATAGGTAGAACTATTAACACTTCCATTTTAGAGATGAGGAAATGGATTCTCAAAAAGTTTGAGTTACTTTCCTAAATAATAATTATCAAAGGGACTTGTATCTAGGTCTTCTAAATAAAGAAACAAAAGTACCATTTGTAAAAGCCAGCTTGTTCTATTTCATACTTTCATCAATGATACTTTTAATATTTGCACATATTATTTTCACAAATATTGTATATAGCAATGGAAAAGTAAACATATGGGTTCATAGTTATTGATATTTTCTTGATCCTTGCTTTTGGTGATATTAAAGTTCTTGATTTTGTCTTCCAAGTATTTAGCATTTTCCCTTTCCCCCCCAAATATTTATTATCTTTTTTTTTTAATTTAATTTTTTAAATTTAATTTTATAATTATAACTTTTTTTTTTTGACAGTACATATGCATGGGTAATTTTTTACAACATTATCCCTTGCACTTACTTCTATTCAGATTTTTTTCCCTTCCTCCCCCCAACCCCCTCCCCCAGATGGCAGGCAGTTCTTATACATGTTAAATATATTACAGTATATTCTAGATACAATATATGTGTGTAGAACCGAATTTCTTGTTGCACAGGAAGAATTGGATTCAGAAGGTAAAAATAACAGTTTACACTCATTTCTCAGTGTTCCTTTTCTGGATGGAGCTGATTCTGTCCATCATTAATCAATTGGAATTGGATTAGCTCTTCTCTAGGTTGAAGATAACCACTTCCATCAGCATACATCCTCGTACAGTATCATTGTTGAAGTGTATAATGATCTTCTGGTTCTTCAATACTTGTGCCACCTCTAGGATACATCTCTTCTATATATGATTAATCAAGTCTATTTGCTCTTAAAAGTTTTATATTTTTAACATAATTTCCACTTTCTTAAATGGCATGGGGGAAGAGAGTGAAGCTGAGTAGAAATATGATGGTTCCTGTGGCATCAATGAACAAAAAGGGTTCTTTTAGAAATCTTAGATTTTTCAATTCTTCTCTGTTCATTGTTGTTTCAATTTTAATTTTACGAGATCTTAAGATGATTTGACTTACTTGGATTTCTTACTATGCTTGATTTTTCTCCACTGTTTCATATTATTTTATGAGATAATGCTGCTGATAATCTTCCATCATCTTCTTCTATAAGATTTTATAGAGAAGTTAATACACTAATCTAGTGTTACCTTTATTATTGCCATATCTCTCTACTTGGTAAGGAGGTCGAATGTTTGCTGATTGAGAGTTTCTAATTGGTTTTTTTTTTGGAGGGCGGGGAATTTCTCTCACTTCCAGGATGCTTTTTCTATAAATGCTTACATGGGATGAAATGTCCCATGAAATAATATTTATCACATTTGGAAAGGAGATAAAGCTAGTTCTTCCATTTTCTTTATTTGGTTCTCCAAAGACAACCTCCAAAGAGAATCTATCCTTCCATTTAGCTAGAACTTCTTTTGTCTCTTTTTACTTAGTGAGATTTTCAATATTGATATGATTCAATTTCTCCGGTAATATTTCATTCGCTCTCTTTCTTCCTTAATCCCTCTTCCTCTCTGTCATATATCCTCTCACAAATTCATACAGATATATACACAGTTAGAGTTTCAAGTTAAGATAGTAGAGCTTATGTGGTTAAACTCCCTTATTTTACAGAAGAGGAAACTAAAGCCCAGAAATGTGAAATGACTGACCCTAAATCGCACAGTAAATAGCAACTATGGTATTTCAACTCAGATTCTCTAACTCCAAATTAAATTTCCCTCAAATTATACTAATTTTTACAGATAATGTCTATGTTAGTCTAAAAATTATAACACTCTAAGATTCCCTCCCTTTGTTTCAATGTGCCATCCTCAGGGATCCCATGGGATACAGATCATTTTGTATTTTTGATAATTTTCTCCCCTAGGTTGTCAAGGCCAAAGAATCACCAAGAGAATAGCCTACTAGTGATTAGGTACTCCAGTTAGCTACTTTAGTCCTTGGAAAGCAGATACAGTCTGTTCCTAAGGCCACATTTGAATAACATCTGCCAATTCTCTGAAAGACACTAGGGGATGAACTAAGCTTCTCATATATTTTGCAAGAAAAACTAGATAGACATCCTCAGCAGGTCAGGGAAGGCACAGAATTATCAACAATTGCTTTCAGTTTTCCTTATCTCTGCTTAGAGCTGACTTGGCTGAAGTTTCATGAGAACCTGTTATAAAAAGAAGATATATTGCACCTTGTGGGACTGCTTGCATTCAAACTCTGTCATTCAGTGGGTAATTCAAATGTGAATGCTGCCTTTTACATTAAAATAAATCCCTGAGTGTTTTTGTGAACACTATGGATGTATTTCTATTAAACATGTGCCTTTACAGCAAAATCCCAGAACTACTCAAAAACCTTTTGCATTTTTGTTATTTTTAACAAAGATGGGTGAAGTGCCAAAATGAACAACACCCAGCCTGGATAAAGTATCAGACAGGATCTCAACAAATTTTGGCCCCTGGTGATTGACTTGTATTCCACTTTGGGGCAAGAATAAATACCTTTAACGTAAACTCAAATTTACATAGCAACTTACAAAGCACCTTCACCACACTGTAAGGTTTGTCATTTTATTGCCTCTAAGTTACTGATGAGAAGCTAGGGTTCCTATAAATTAAATCACTTGCCGAAAGTAATTCAATTGGTAATGGCAAAAGAAGGACTCAAATCCTAGTCCTCTGCCCAGGTTATAAGTGGCACAGGGACTTGAACCAACTGAGAAAATTCAAGTTTTTTTTTTTTTTTTTTTTTTTTTGTAAATAAACTTTATTTATATATTTAAGTAAAAACATTAATCTATCAAATTTAATTATTACAGATTTGTGAAATCAGCATTATTTAATGGAGCTTTATCTGTTTCAAGATAAAGGCTGAATTGTTTGATTCATACTATTGTTTGGAGAGAAGGAAGGGTAGGGAAGCAGGAAAGAAAGTAAACTTAATTAAGAATAAAGTTTTTCGATCAACAGGATAATTTCAGAGAGGCCTGGAGAGAATTTGCTAAGTGATGTGAGCAGAACCAGATCATTGTACATGGCAACAACAACATATGATGATCAATTCTGATGGATGTGGCTCTTTTCAACAATGAGAAGATTCAGGCCAATTCCAATGGGTTTGTGATGGAAAGAGCCATCTGCACAAAGAAAGAGGACTGGGGGAGCTGAGTATGGATCATAACATAACATTTTCATTCTTTTTATTGTTTGGTTGCATTTTGTTTTCTTTCTCAATTTTTTCCTTTTTGATCTGATTTTTCTTATGCAACATAATATTTGTGGAAATATGTACAGAAGAATTGCACATGTTTAACATATATTAGATTACTTGAAATCTAGGAAAGGGATTAAGGGGAAGGGAGGAAAAAAATTTGGAACACAAAGTTTTGCAAGGGTGAATATTGAAAATTATCCATGCATATGTTTTGAAAATAAAAAAAAAGCTTTAATAAAAAATAAAATAACATTTTAAAAAAGAATAAAGTTGTTTTTTTTTAAAGTTTAACTAAAACAGGAAATTCACAATTGTTCCATTTTCTTTTAAAATTTTCCATCAATTCAAAATGCTCAAGGTATATAATTATAAATAATGACCAGCCCAATGGGCTGAATCAGTCAGTCAAGTAGCATTTAGCTTACCAACATAATACTGCGGATACAAAAAAGGGGGAGCAAAAACCAGTTTCTGCTCTTAAGAAACTCAAAGTCTAATGGGGGAGATAAATAGAAAATAAACTGAAGACAATCTCAAGGTAAAACAGGCAGGAGGTGCTCTTTGGCTAGAACCAGAAGTCAGCAAAAGCTGGAGTCAGAGAGAAGGGAGAGAATTTCAGTCATGGGGGATGGTATGGCCAGTAAAAACACTTAGAGTCAGGAGATAGAGAGGGGCACGTTCTAGAAATAGCCTCAAGGCCAATGACTTTGGACCCCAGAGAATGTGGGGGGGGCACAAGGTAGAAACCCGGAAAGATAAGGAGGGGCCAGGTTATGCAAAGATTTAAAAGCCACAGGATTTTTGATTTGATTCCGGGGATAACAGAGAGTTAACAGAAGTTATTGAATGAGGAGGGGTGGTCATAAAAGTCAGACTTACATTTTAGGAATGCTGATTTGTCAGCACAAGCAGCAGAAGATGGATTGGAATGGGGCAGGCGGATAAACCAGTAAGCTATTGCAATACTCTGGGTGTGAGGTAATGAGGGTCTGTCAGAACAGTGCAATGTCAGAAGACAGAAAGGGGTGGACATGGGAGATGCCATGAAGGCAGAAATCAAAGCACCTGACATCTGAACGGACAGCAGGAGTGAGGGAAGAGGTAAGCACAACGCATGGTGAGAGGAAACTTAGGAAGAGAGAAGAGTTTTAGGGGGAAGGAAGCGAGTTCAGTTTGGGGTATGTCAAGTCCAAGATGTCCAAGGGACAGCCAGTTCAAGATGTCCAACAGGTGGGAGACTGTGGGTCAACAAAGAGCTTAGTGCTGGATAATTAGATATGAGAA
Source organism: Sminthopsis crassicaudata (assembly GCF_048593235.1). Classification (NCBI taxonomy): domain Eukaryota; kingdom Metazoa; phylum Chordata; class Mammalia; order Dasyuromorphia; family Dasyuridae; genus Sminthopsis; species Sminthopsis crassicaudata. The sequence goes on from NC_133618.1 coordinate 569,631,996, forward strand.
TCATTTGCCTAGAGATGATAATTGAAACCATGGGAACTGATGAGATCACCAAGTGAAATAGTCTAGGGGAAGAAGAGAAGAAAGCCCAGAGCAGAGCTTTAGGGGACTCCTACAGTTAGCAGGTATGAGGTGGATGCAGATCCGGAAAGGAGACAGAGGAGTAGTCAAACAGGTAGGAGGAGAGGAAAGAGCAGTCAGAACAATCCAGTTTTTCCCCTGCATTGTTGTTTCCCCTCATCTTTCCCAATCCCCCAATTAACTATCAAGATCTGGCTCTTTTTGGCCTTCTTCATAAACTGATCCATGTCAAGTTTCTCATCTCTATAAAATATTTATAAAATAATCTAAACACAAATTGAGAATATCCTTAATGAAAAAAGTGAAGAAGCTAGGCATATTATTATAGATGTATTTGTACAGCAGATCGTATCTTCACAATATATAATGGAGAACATAATCCTTTTCGTTTTTTAAATTACAAAAAAAAAAAAAAAAAGCATCTGATCTGGGAGAGCAAAACATAACCTTAAGGGGTATTTTCCAACAAGATGTCTCCCATTCAATTGGGATTTCTTCAAAGGTTCAATCACAAAGTTAATCTTATTCAATGATTTATCTGATTATTAATTAATATCAAATGAGGCATTTAAAAAGAGGTTAAGAAGGCTTGCCAAAGCTATTAGCTACAGTTACATATGTCACTCGGAACATTCCTCAACCTGTTTGGTCCCCCAGAACCTCCATTTTGAAGGAAGGCCCAAGCCATCCCTGCTTCATTCTTCCTGATTCTCTGGACTTTGCCATTATACTCATGTTGGGTACCTCAAGTTCCTTTTATATATTCTATTTCCCCAAGGAGGAAGTAACTGCTTTCTTTTTTCTTTTATTTGCAATCCCAGTATTTAACACAGTGCCTGGCATATAATAAATGTTTAATTTAAAATGCTTCTTGACTTAATCTGACTTGATAATGGAAGAACCCTTTAGCTAGTCTTGCTTGTAGATGACATTGTGCCATTTCAAGTTACAGAATACTACTGGGTTTTCTCAATAAGGTTCACAGCCATTCTTAAGAAATTGGCCTAGAAATCCACATAAGAAAAACCAAGTAGATAAAGCAACTGTCCAAACGATGACATGCAATTAGATGGACAATCAAGTTTATCAGTTCATGTATAGTAGACCAACAATGCTAATGGTCAAGGTTCTATGTTCAAAATTGAAGAGGAGGAAGAGAATGGTCGGGATCATATCTCAGAAATTATCCTAAACTTCTCCCTGGTAAACATTACTTCTTGGATCTTCCTGGTTAAGGTAGGGATCAGTGTAATGCTGGGGCCTGGATGGATTGAGGCAAGTTTGAAGTACATGCCCTCAAACCACCAGCTTTGCTACTTGCTATGGTTAAAAGATCTATCCTATGGACAGCCTAGCAATGAGCCTTGTTGAATTTAGCCAGGCTGGTTTTTGGAAATTCAACATAGAAACCATCATCAGGTCCCTAATGGGAAGGAAAATATTGTATTTCAACACAAGAAGCCTTATATATTAGAGTCAGTTTTAAATTTTTTGAGATTGGTTTTTCTTAAAGCATATTTAAAAGCCATTAAGATTTGAGGATGTTTTTGAGGAATCAGTAGCAAGGCTAATTCTACTGAGAAAAAAATAAAATAAAAAAATATATATGTATCTGGCAGAGCCATTTCCTGGTAAGAGGAAATAGTAGGCCAACTCCAAAACACTCCTACAGTTGTACAATTTTAGAGAGCGTGTAATTGTGGTTCAAGGTCAGATTATGGTATGACCTTGGCATGTTGAATTACTTGCCTCAGACTATTAGTCATTGGTTGAATTATAAATTGGCTACTTCCTGATGATATATACAAATGCCAGGCTTATTATCAGTGAGGTATCTTACTATAGAACGGGTATTTCCACATTTGCTCAAAATAATAGTTATTAAATGTCTAGTAGCAGCTAGTGAGGTGGCGCCTCAGTATATACAGCACTGAACCCAGAAGTCAGGAAGATCAGAGTTCAAATGTGGCCTTAGACATTTAGGCAAGTTATTTAACTTCTATCTGCCTCAGTTTCTTCATCCTTAAAATGAAAATAATAGTATCTACCTCCTAAGGTTGTTATGAGGATAAAATGAGATAATATTAGTGAAGTGCTAATACGTAAATAGTAGATATAATTGTTATACATCCAGGTGGTCTGTGGGTGAAGAGGCAATACAAAGATAAGATGTGGTCCTTACCCCTCTGGAGCTTATATATAAGACATATAAATAGAGCTATTGGTATAAGACAAGGTAATAGTAGGTGTAAAAATCACACAGTGGTTTGTTAGTTTAGCAGAAGAATTTACATTGAGTTTGGGAGCAGGGAAGGAAGATTCCTTGAAAGAGATATTTGAACAGTCTACAAGTATGGGAAGGGTTTCAGTAGGAGATGTGGACTGAGCTGGGCAGGTAAGACTTTATGGACATATAAATATGCAACTAGTCCTGTTTGGTCTGAGTTATAGGGGGATGAAGAGAAGCAAGTAGGGAATGCTGTTTGAAAGGTCAGTTGAGGTCAAATTATGGAGATCCTTGAATATCACTTTAATAAGTTTAACCTTTATTTGCTGGCAATGGAGAATCTGATGGTTTTTAACAGAACTGTGTTTTGGAAACACACACACACAAACACACAAACTATGGATTTATAAGGTAAGGGTATGGAGAAAGAATTGAGGAAGGAAGACTGAGTACAGAAGCTATTTATTTTATGATTTTATTGATAACTTTTGTCCTTATATCACCTTTATTTTTCATTCTATCCCTATTTCCCACGCAGAAAACTATCCCTTAAAAATAATTAAAAGAAAAAACCACATAAAGCTGTTTGATCACATAAAGCAAAATTGATCAATGCCTCTATTTTTTTATAAAGAATAATGAGGTATAGTTGGGTACCCTCCTGCATCTCTTCTTTGGGGCAAGACTGGTTGTTATGATTAATGACACAGGTTCGGCATCAGTTGTTATTCTTTCCTTTTACGTTACTGTAGTTGTCATGCATATTGTTTTCCCAGTTCTGCTTACTTCACTTTACTTCCGTTCATATACCAGTCAAGAAGCTAATTATAATTCCAGGTGTGCTTGTAGGATAACTTAGGGTGGAAGCAATGGAATAAGAAGAGGGGGTGATTCACTGGAAGGGTTTGAGCAGAGGCAGAATGACCACTTGTCAAAAATGTTTTAGAGTATGGTTCCTATTTACCTACAAATTGTGAGGTCTGTGAGATTTAGTGATTCTGTGATTGAAAATAAGGGTGAAAAAGTCCAAATTGGAGCTTACTTAATGGATGAATGTTGTGGGGAGAGGAAAAGGGTTGTCAGAGATGACTCTCAAGTTTGATCCTGGATTACTGTGAGGAACATGGTCCTATCAGCAGAAATGGGGGAGAAGGGAAGGGAATAAATAAATATTTATACAGTACCTACTATGTGCCAGGTTCTGTGCTAAGTGATTTACAAATATCTCATCATCTCTATCTGAAATGATGCTGGAAGGAAGAGCACATTTTGCAGAAAAAATGGTTTAAATTTTAGATATACTAAGTTTGTAGTGTAAAACAGTTGAAATAAAAGTCTAGGTCAGGGAAGAGATTGAGACTAATTATATAGATTTCTAAGTCATCCTTACATAATAATAACCCGTAAGGCACTTTATATTAACTCCAAAAGAGGGGGTTGGAAAGGAAGAATTATCTTTTCCATTTTACAGGAAACTGAGCTCAAAGAGGTTAACTGACTTGTACAGAATCACACAACTAACAAGTGGAAGAGAGACCATGTTTGAACTCCAGGGACTCTTCCTTTTTATCTTGCTGTCAATGGAGAGTATAGAATGAAAACTCAATTTTTCTATAAATAGACTGATTCATGTTCTCAATAGTTGTAGGTGGGAATTTACTGACTTGATCTCTAGATTTAGGCTTCTCTTTACTTTTGAAGCTAGAGCCCTGTCTATGATGACAATTGACAAAATCAATTATTTATCACTGATTTGGTTTAGAGTAATACTAAGCCCTGGGCAGTCATGTAGAAACTCTCACCTATATAAATATAGTCACACCTGGAAATCAATCTGAGGAATGTATCGTAAAGTGCACTTAGAGATTTAAATTAAACTCAGAAACTGTTCCATGTTGATTCTCACAAGAATAAGAATTTTTTAGAGTTTTGCCAGGGGCCACGCGTATGAGCCTGGGATCAACTTCATAGCGCATTGGATTTATAAATAGAATGCTGCAAAACAGACAAGATAAAGATTAGACGGCAATGGAGGAATTATTTTGTCCCAGTCATTCCTTTGTCTCCTATTCTTGCTCAAGATAGAAGTGTGGTTCTCCGCTTGAAGTGTGAACCAAAAAAGTTGGGGAGCCTGCTTTCTGTGCCTCTAATATGGGAAGAGACACTCTACTTAGAAAAAGTGTAATAATCCAATATTGCAAAATATCCTCCCTCCCTATGCAAACGTGTTTTTGCTCTAGAGTCCCATCAATTCATGAGTGTGCGATGAAGGGTCTGTCATCATCCTCATGCCCAGCTGGGACAAACTGTAAACAGCAGGAGCCAGTTAATTTGGAAAGAAAAGCATCCCCTGGCTTTACACTCCACCCGAAAATTAGGCTAAAAATTTGTTTTTGCTGCAGAATTCCCACTTGAGGAACCCTGGTGGTTTGTCCTTGCTCTTAGGAGTCTGGAATATATAGGGACTGGGAAAGATGAGCGCTCAAGTGCCAACTCCAGCAAGCACCTGGTACTTTCTGCTTCGCGTGACCCAGGGACATAAACGCCCCGCCCACCAGCTGGGTAGGAGGCGGAAGGTGCTGACTCTGCCGCGCCTGTCTCTTTAAATTTTCACTCGCCTGGGAAAGCCCAACGCGTCATAACCACGCCCCCCTCCGTGCCCGAAACTATTAGGTGCCTGGAACGCAGCTGCGAGTGGGGGTAGGAGTAGGACGTGAAGGAGAGGAAGGAGTGAGGAGGGAGGAGCTGAAGGAGAGAAGGATTGGAGAGGGGGTGGGAACTTGCAAGGAGGAGGTGGGAACGAAGAGGGGGAGGGAAAACGGAAGAGGGAGGGCGGGGGAGCGACGCTCCGCGGGTTTGGACCAATCGCCGCGCGCTCCGAGCCGTCGCCCCACCCCCACCACCCATCCCCCGTCCCCCGGCTCCGCCTCCGCCTGTAATAATTAGGCTGCGGGAGGGGGGCGCCGCGTCAGCGCCGGGCGTCGGCCAATCCCAAGGCTCTTCCCGGCGGTCGCGTCACGGGCCGAACAACCAAACAGAAAAGTTTAATAAACAGCGGACGGAGGGGCCGGCGGTGGTGGCGGCAGCGGCGGGGCCGGAGCCGGAGCGAACGGGGGGTTCGGCGGCCTCACCTGTCCCCATTCACCCGCGGCGGGGGCGGCGACGGCGGCGGTGGCGGTGGTGGCGGGCGCGTCCGGCGGAGGGAGCCGCCGCCAGGTGAGAGTGGCCCGGGGCCCTCGTCTGCTAGAGCTGTCCCCTCCCCCCGTTCGGGCCGGCCGGCCGGCTGGCAAGCTGAGAAAGCTGGCGGGCGGCGCTCGATCCCAGAGTTAGGCGCCTCCCTCTGCCCCTCCCGGCTCGGGTGAGGAGGGGGGAGCCGGAAGCGCCCACGCAGCAGGTGGTGGGGCCGGACCTCCCCCGGCCTCGTGGGTCTCCCACTCCTGGTGGGAGGAAGAGAAAAGAAGAGGGAGCGAGGAGAGGGGACGTTTGTGGGGGAGGGGATTCCTGGCCTGGGGGATAATAGGGGGAGGGGAGGGAAGAGGCGGGGGCGGGATGGTGGGCGGAGGCTTGGGCGAGGCGGTGCGTGTGGGGGGGATGGCCGGGGGCGGGGCGAGCCGAAGAGTGGGAGGATTAGGTTTGGGTGTGCTGTGGCCTCTGGGGTGGGAGAGGAGGGGAAGAAGAAGGAGACTCAGGGCAGCGCCCCGTTTGGGTGGGGTTGGAGTCTACTTTGTTTTTTGAAAGCTAGGTCAGGTCCTGGTTTTTGGCTTCTGAGGGTCCTGCACTTCTAGTGTGGACCAGTCCTGGGCAGCATTTTCTCGAGGAGAGGGGGCGGGGTAGGAGGAGGCTTCCATTGGGCAACTGATCGCTAATCGACCTGTTTACCTTTTTGGGTCGCTGGGTAACTCCTTTCTGGCCCGAACGTTCTCCGACCTCTTGTTGCCCTGTTAACCCTAATTTTATGCTACTGTAATGTTGGGAGTTTCTGTAGACTCTTGGTATGTGTACACATTTTAAGCACCTTCAAAACTGATCCTGTGCCTTTCACCAGTATTTCTCTATAACATCCCAAACTATTTTGTGTTATAAGAAGTTCCTCCTTTTGGATTGTCTTGTTTAGTGATTTGGTAACTTCTCTTTCTAGGGGTTGGGGGAGGACACATTTTTCTGCCCTCTGGCATGGAAGTCTTTGGTATTTGAGGTATTTGACGATCCCTCCCGACTTATTCTCACGGGGATGTAGCGACTTTGGCAGCGAATGTGAATTTGGTAGATCGGTGTCATTCTTTACACACAACTCCTATTAGATGCCCTACTCAGAATTTTGGAGTTTTTATGATCCTTTTATTAAAATACTGTCTTTCCAGGTCACATTATTACAGGCCTCCGATTCTAGTTGTGTAAGTTTAGTATTTTTCTCTCGTGGGAGAAGTAAGGCTTTTGATTTTAACTGATAAAAGATAATATAGTTGGGAACATTTCATCATTAGATACCTTCTAGATCAAAATTGAATTTGTAATGGAAACGATATAAAGATTTTCCCACCACATACCATCTAATAGGCAACCGCTATTATAATACAAGTACTTGTAGTTTGAGAATATTAATAGTTGGAATTCAAATATTGATTCTAGATTAAAATCATCTTTACATAAATTAAGTGTTAAAAATTGTTTCTAATAACAATACAAATGTATATAATGGATGCTTTACGTTAAATGAGTTGGTAAAGTGATTTTTAAAAACTTTTGAAAAGCTTGGATATTTTTAGTATTCAGGAATAAAATGGACTCTGTATACGATCTTTTATGAATTTATAAAAATACAATTACCAAATTGGTTTTATTTGAATCTTTAATAGAAGGTATCATAGTATGGAATTTTTTGTTTGAATCTTCAAAAGTATGTAAAAATAAAGCATCATAGTTATGTAAAGGATATTTGAGAAGAGAAACTATTAATGTTTTTCGATCTTGGCAAGCCGTGTGTGTGTGTGTGTGTGTGTGTGTGTGTGTGTGTGTGTGTGTGTGTGTGTGTGTGTGTGTGTGTGTGTCTGTGGGAAAAACTTAAGAGGCAACAAGGTGACTTCTGCAAAATTCCCCAAGTTCCTGCTGAATTGGTATATAAAGACAATGGATCTAGGAATAACACTGAAGCTTGATTTTTTTTTTTATTTTTTTTTTACGTTAACTTTGAAGGTAAGAGGCCATATCTCAATAAAGAAGTCTTCTTGACATACTGGGCTGTGAATCCCCTCTGATAGTCACTTAACTCTTCCTTCAGTGCTTTAGGCCATTTTCCAAGACTTACATTAGAGAAAACCTACATTTTAGAGGTAGTTTTTTTTAATCCAGGAATTTTAGTATACTATTGGCATAATAGGTTCAATTTCTATTCCTATTCATGAAGTAGAAATGGCTTAAACTATTGTCAAGACTTAAGAATTGCCTTTGTGTTCCACTCTTATTTTTCTCTCATTGGGAATGAAAGTGATAATGAGAAATCCCTCATTCTTAAGGATAATATAAATATTTAAAATAAAATATTTTATTGATTAAGCTACATAGACTTTCCTAGTAGTATACTTTTAGCAACATTGTTTTTTAACTTAAATTTTTTTTTAAATTTCCTGTATCATTTAAGAAATGATTTGCCTTAATATTATAAGTAACATAGAAAATTAATTTAATCTACCTTTTCCTATAGTTCTTATATTTATGGGCAGTGAAGGAAATTCTTCAGTGTTGTTCTTAATGAACCTCATTGAAATCTTTTTTTTGGAGGGGGGAATAAACTTCCTTCATAATAACCTTTCCTAGTAATGATTTTTTGGCTCCATCGAGGTGACCCAGTAAGGCCTGTCTAGGCTCTGGTGATTCCAAATGATTTTAAGAAGTGTTTTTGATAGACCTGTGTCTGCAGGGAAATATGTCTTTACAAAAATCTGAATGGCTTTTAGTCTCCTCTTCAACCATAGAAATTGTACAAAAATTCTCTCTGCTCCACATAAAAATTAACTACTCTGGTTTGGGGCTATTAATATATTGGCTCTTGCTTTTCTTGTTAGAAAAACTAGATATAGTTTATTTTTCAGCTTCTTTCTGAGATGATTATATGGGAAAATCTCTTGGATTTACATGATAAATATACATTCTTAGATATGATTATATGTTTTTTGAAAGTGGAGAATGTCTCATCAAATTGGAGACTTTATTTCCTTGTTTTGGTAAAGATATTCCCATCATGTTGTTAGTTCATTTATTAATAATGGATTTCTTTGTGACTTCCCTTTTTAGTTTACCATGCAGTTTTCTAAATTGATCTTTCTGAAGGGGATTTTCATACTGGAATAATCAGTTTTTTGAGTACTTTTTATACCTGGGAGAACTTTTTTTGGGGGGGTCAAAGCTTTTTTCTTTTTTTAGGAAAACAAATATTTAAAAATTTATTTTGCAGTTTATGAAATTGAGTTTTGTTTTTTTTTTCTTTTTTTTTATTGAAGGTCCTACTTTTCTTTAGTTTTTATTTTCTAACTACAGGTTGGCAGGTGTTTTGATGACATCCTGGTTGAGCAGGATTGCTGAATTGTAACCTATATCTTATAATGCTTATGTCTATTTCATACCAATAATTAACTTTTGTGAGTGAAGGATTGTGGTCAGATCAAAGGTTGTTTTGTTTTGTAACTGCAGCTATTTGTTTCCAATTTCATGCCTAGCAAAATTGTTTGCCCTTTGTATCTCTTGTGACCCCTAAAATTTATTAGTCACATACACACATATGCAGTATTGTATATTCTTTCTTTTTATTTCATATGTTTACATAGTACTTTGATGACTTTACAAAATTTTTCCCCAAGAATAAATGGGAAGTTAGGTTAAGAAGAAAACCTAATGAACTTTACTCTTGTAGTACTGCCCATTCAAAGCACTGAGTTCTTGCAAAGCATCTTGGGACTAGAACTCTGAATTGGCTCTTTCAATTTGTACACTTAAACAGCATAATAGATTATGCAGCTGTCTGGGCTTCTTGAGTTTAGCATTTTTCTTTTTTCCTTTATTGCCACTTGTTTGAGCCTTAGAGACAAATATGTGAATTATGTTTTGTTAAAAGATCTTCATTTAGTATTCAAAGCACCTTTGTATGTGTTTCTTTAAAATAGCTACTATCACAAAAGAATTGTTTTGCTATGGCTTGACTACTGCTATCATGTTTACAAAGTTTTAATTCCTTGAACTACTACTAAAAAGGATGTTTAGTGAACTTTTAAGTAGGGCAAATAGAAAACTTCATAAGAAGTTTTAAAATTGGTAAGTTGTATAAATTTTAAAACTTATCTTCAATCTCTTTGTTGATAAATTCATTTGGCAATAACTTCTTAATGGAGTTCCTTTTAACAACAGCCTTTAGGACCCAAAATACCCTTTAAAGGAGGAATTCTTGAGAGGAGTAAAAATAACATTGATCAGACAAAAAAAAATGAAATAACTTGATTACTAGAATAACTTGGGCTTTGTTATAACATGCAATAACTTAAGCTAATTAAAAATAAATAAAAATGGCATGTCAATGTCAGAGTGACTCCCATATAACATTTTCCTCAAGTCTAAAGTATGATTGAAAACCTTACTATAATTTTGTGATGTTGAGTGCAAATTTGTCTAAAAAGGTAGAGATATTCCCAAAACTATTTTTAGTATTTTAATGATGAGTAAATCTTCAGAATGACTTTCTCCATGGTGGGGATGTTTTGGGTATCCAAACTAGTTAAAAGGCAGAAAAGCCGAGAATGTTGCTGAATCATTTCCTAAGTTAGGAGATTGAAACTAGTCGAAACTTTTCAAAACGGAATAACCAACTTGTTATTCTCTACCAAATGAGTTTATTAGTTTTTCTAATTTCAAGTTAGTATCTTATTTGTGTGATTTTAATTCTCCCCTTTAAAAGTTCCGACCTGAAGAAATGTTCAGGGTAGGAGGGTGAAGGAACTTCGTAATTTTTAGACAAAATGAAATTAAGTAAATTTCTAAAAAAAATTTAGCCAAATTTTCAAGGTCCGATTCCAAAATTAAAGCATTGTATACTGAATGGTTTGACAGCATTGAGATTCCATTAAAGAAGTATGTGGTACTCTGCATGATCTTCCTTGATAGGCCATTCAGTTTTATTTTCGGAATGGACAAAAAAACATTCGATAGGTTGGGAGAAACTGAACCCTCATTACATACTGTTTCTTTAAGGAAGCTGCTTTTTCAGGGTGTTTTAACATGCTTAACCTAACCTGCTAGCTGGTAAAAGTTCTTTAAAATAATAGATATTAGCTTTAACCAATCAAAATGAAGAGATTGACCCACAGGGAGGAGATTTGACTCTTCAGCCACTAACCTCGAAGAAGGCGGGGCTTCGTCTTCAGGGTTGGTTGCTTTGGAGTACAGCTTCAAGTGAAGTTAATCTGAGGTGAAGCAAACAGAAAATTGGGGAGGTTTTTGGTAGGATTTTTGTTCTCATCTCATAATGTTCCTCTGTTTCACACTCGTTCACCTTTAGATTTCTGTGTATGCCAGATTTTGCCATTGTTTTATTTTCCATTGTTAGCTGAACATGAGAATTAAGCAGGGAAGCAGAACAAAAGAGCTGTTTGGACAGGAAATAGGGTGCAGAGAATACAACTTGACTTTCCGTGACGATTTAATTTGATGTAGTGTCTGTCTAATTTGAAACTAGTCCCCATCCATGCAAGAATTTTGTCGTGTATTAACTCATGTGAAGAATAATTCCTTAATAAATAAAAAAAAATGAGAACTTTAGGTTTGCTTGACTTCCGAAAATGCTAATTTGATTTTAAGAGATTTAAGTAGCCGAGCAGTATATATTTAATAGGTTTTATCTTAAAGTATTGAGGTGGTGTAATTTCCTTTGTGTTTTAATATCCTTTTTTACTTAAAGTTATATGTAAGTGCTGAAATAGGAAATTTAGAGTTTAAAAAATGTTTGGCACAGTTTCATCTTCTTGAAAAGGTCATTTGTTTTCTTTTGAACAGAAACAAAACAAAAAATTACTTTTCACCTCGATTCATTGAAAGACCTTTATTTCTTTGAAGAGTAGGTATTGAAATAGGAAATTTCCCCCCCTTCCCTTATATAAGCAGGTATGTTATGATTGGAATTTAAGTGACATTTCAAAAAAATATATATTATAAAACGATACAAGTAGTCTTATCAGTAGAAGTTATTTGATATTTCTTTGTTAAAAGTACTAATTTTTTTTTTTTTTTTAAGATTGTTAACCCAGAGGACTTTTTACTTTAATTTACTTTAAAAGAATGGCTCCCTTACTTTTAAGGTAACACCTATCCAGGGGGCTTAAATTCTTAAGTAGTTTTGCAGACTCAGGTTTATTAAGGTACCTCAGTAAAATTTCACTCCTTATTGTTAAAACTTTTTATTTCAAAATAAGAAACTGAAAACTTTGGTTGTTTTTTTTTTTTTTTTTTTTTTTTTTTTTTTTTTAATTAGGATCAGTGAATTAAATGCGATATTTGAATAAATGAAATGAAATTAATAAAATTACTTTATGAATATATATATATATTTGAATTTAATGCCTTTGGTCTCAGATTTCCTTTTGTGTTTTTTAAAAGTTTTCTTCCATATCCGTGTGAAGGAAACTGAGAAAAATAATTTCTGGCAATCCAGAAACATCATTAACTATCCATTTTTCAGTAATAGTAGTTGGTTTCATACTTTGACTGGATTTCCTTTTATTTAGACATTTTTTATGCTTTTAAATAATCATTTAGGAATCTAAAAAAGCAATTGAAAAGTAATTTTCCCTTCCTTCACCTATCTGACAAGCCACTCTACATATAAATCTCATGCTACTGAAAATATCTTTTAATATGGGCTTCAAGAACTGCAAAAAAAAAAAATTGTTTTCAGTAAATAATACTAGGTCTAGGTTTAAAATTGGTATCAGTACCCGTCAGTGTTTTTTTTTTTTTTTTTTCTTTAATGACACTGGCTTACTCTTAATTGTATATACTATATATAGACAAGTATTATATATCTCTTTGCCTTTAATAATTCTTTGTTTCCTGATGACTTGCTGATTATATGTATTCATCATTACAAGTCATTCTGTGCTAAATGAGCTAGATTAGAAACAGTTTGGGTTCTTAGTCTAGACAAAATGTTGATTCTTTTTTACCCTGCCCCCACTCCCCAAAGAAAAATGCAAAATAAATATTTAAGTTGTACTTCAAAATGCTATTTTTACCATTAAAAGTACTTATTATTAATCCTCATTTTATACTACTTGCTGCTTTTAGATAGTGATTGTGTGTTTTGTATTTCTGACAGTTTTATAAAAAAAAATTTTTGTTATGATGGAAAAGTTCTGTTTTTCTTAGTATTTGGATTTTAAAAATTTGTACTAGAGGATAAAAATTTAGTTTTCATTATTGAATATGGACTTCAATCATGCTTATCTAGTGAATTAGTTTCTTTGAAGATCTGTTATATATTTGTATTTTAAGTTGCTTCTTAACATGTAAGATCTCTGGTGTTTTCTACCTTTTTATTAATAATAGAATAATTCACTTTTTATTTGAATAATTGAATTCACACTTCCATTTTGTCTCAGTTGATATAAAATATTTACCTCATTCAAAATTTATGAGAAAATGAATTTAATTTTCATTCTTTTACTTTGATGGAAAAATTAATTTAATTTCTTCCATATTACTTTAATTTACTTTAAAAGAATGGCTCTATTAACTTTCAGACAGAATTATTTTAAAGTTCTTTACAGTTTTGTATATGGAATCTCAAATAAGGACTGCCAGCTTCTCATTATACTATAGGAAGATCCAAATTGGTGATTCTTGATCATTTATTCAAATTTCCAGAATATGGAAACTTCTATCTTTTGTAGACATTCTATATTGTACAAAATAAAAGTTCACGATGGAGTCAGAAAGCAAAATGTGAATAATTTTGTTTTGATAGGGGAAGAAGTCAGGAATAAGACTACATGTTTCTTAGCTTCTTTAATGGAGACCAGATGTGTTTATTAATAGCTCTTTTGATGCTTTTAAAATGTACAGATCAAATACTAGGTGACCAATGTATGAGATGATTTTAACTTTTTATGATAAACCTATAAATGTGTCATGCAGTATAATATCATGGAATCATAGATTTAGAGCTGAAAGAAAATTAAGAATTTTTTAGAATCCAACCAACTTATTTTACTGCACAGAAAGAGAAATTGATGTGCTCCAGAGAGAGAGAGAGAAAGAAAGACAGATAGACAGACAGACAGACACACACACACACACACACACACACACACACACACACACATACACACACGGAGGGAGGAGAAAAAAAAGTCAGGGAGAGAGGGAGGGAGAGAAGGAAAGAGAGGAAGAAAGTGGGGAGAGAATTAGCTACCTTGATTGAGAAACTGAAGCCAAGTCATCTTGACTTAAAGTCCAGTACCCCCATGCATTACAGTATAGTATGCTCTCCTTAAGACCTTTATTGACTAGGAATTGAACCCAGGAATTAGCAGCAAGGAAAACACAGAATCCTGACTAGTAGACTATCAAGAGAAAAATCACAAATTACTACAAGTGTTTTTCCTGTTTTTCCTACTGACGGTCATTTTTGGAGGTCATTACTTTGAATTGCAACTAATGACCATGATTTAAGAAGTTTTTTAATTGTATAGAACTTAGCTATTATAGTCTTACTATAAAGTAGTAGGGTAGATTCTTTCCTTTTTGTCTTTACTTTGAAAGCAGGAAATGGTTTAGTATATGTAACTTTTGTTCCTAATTCCTGAGAGGTTGTTAATCATCTATTCCCAAATCTGTTTTTGAATGAAATCTGTTTTCTTATATATTCTAATAGTTAGAAACAAACTGGAAGAAATATAATTGTGGGTCATAAGAAGCTAGGGGGCGGGCAGTGGAAGGGCAATTGGAAGAAAGTCAATTTCTATTAATTACTTGGTTTTATTTTTGTGTCTGATTAAAAAAAATCTAACTTAAAATTACCCCATTATGTGATTTTTCACTTATGTTAGGCATGACTTCAATTATATATACAGATAACTGGCATAGGGGATAGAATGCTGGTCTTAGAGACAAGAAGACCCGAGTTGGAATGCCGTCTCAGATATTTAATAGTTGAAGAATTTAAAGTCATTTAACTTATCAGCTTTATATTTCTTATTTGTAAAATGAAGACCACCACCTGCCCTTACAGGATTACTGTGAGGATTAAGTGATGGTAACATGTAAAAACATTTTAAAAATACACATTTATGTACTACTAATAATATTACTACTAATAATATTACTGAGTCTAAGACCTGAGTTCAGGTCTCTTGATCCTGTTTCCTTATTTGTAAAATGAGGAAAAGAACACTTCTGCTATTCTGTTCCCCCCCCCCCCCCCCCAACTTGGTAGTGATTTAATTCAATGATACGAAGTATTACACTTATTGTCTAAAAAATCTAAGCTGCTATTCTTTTAAGGCTACATTGAACCCTACTTTCTTAAAGCCCCTAAATAGTTCCAAAGATAATTTTGAGATTTTTGAAATGTTATAAAAGGCCTGTTTTCTATTTGTATTGGAATTAGCAGCTACTCTGTTCCCTATTTAAGTTACTAAATCCCAGAGCTGAAATGGTGTGAAGAGAGATTAGACAATGTGTGAAAGCACTTTATATAAGTCCCTCTACTGTTTGAAATACTAATGTCTTAGAATTCATACTTAATCACTTCTGCTTTCAGGTATTTTGTTACCTCTTGAATTATTATTATTATTATTTTTTTTTTGTTAGATTCTTCATCACCACAATAGTCATAGATATTTTTGGTATTCCCTTGCATATAAAAGTTATGTTTACATATACTGAAGCCTATTTAATCTATAATGATAATATGTCTGAAAAACCAATATTCTGATACATTAAAAAATACCTTGATAAAAATTGCTAGCCATCATTTGAGCCTACATAATCTTTTTGTTTGTTGTGTGGAGACTCTAACCCCATAATGACTGAGTCAGAGTTATGGTTACTGAAGATTGGGGTGGGTATGACAATTTTTAAAAATAAAGTTAACAATAAAGTGTTGACTTAATTTTAGTATTGTTTGTCTCTCAGAGAATTGGGGGCCCGAGGAGAGAGAGAGAGAGAGATGGGACCTGAAGTCAGTGGAATAATCAGAACACACATTATCATTTAAGTTGGCAGTATTAAATGGGTTTGTGGCACCCTAAAAGAGTTACAGTAGTAACATCAAAGATCAGTGTAACAGACAAGATAAAAGATCACTGATCACAAATCATTATAACAAGATAATAATGGAAGTTTGAAATATTTTAAGAATAACCAAAAACATGACACCAATACCATGTTAAGCACATGCTTTTGGAAAAATGGGTAGGCTTGTTCAGCACAGGGTTTGTCACAAACCCTTTATCTTGGAAGTGCATAAAGCAAAGTGTAATAAAATAAGATGTCTGAATATGAAGTATCCATCTTTGAATATAGCATCTTGGAAAGCAAATTTGGAAATCTTGGAAAGCTTTTAAAATAGCTTTACCCAGTTACTTTTCCTTGCCCCCTAGCTTTTACCTAATTTAGATTTTCCTATACCTTCCTAAACTCCAACCCTCTTCTTCCCTAATTTTCTTCAGCGCAAAGTACAGTTATCATCATATCTTAGGCAAAGTGACTTGTGGGATAACTGTGATCCTATAAACTTCTGTATAAAGACTCAACAGATGAAACTGAATGCTCTTGCTATCCCCTAAAAACACAAGTGTTCTCTCTATAGATATGAAAATTCAACTTTTCTCACTATGCCAAATACTAAGAAAAGTTTGAATGAACTACCCACAAATTTAGAAGTTTGAGTAAACTCTTGACAATTTACTTTCAAAAGGGTTTTTAAATTCTTTGCCTAAAGTTTGTTTCTAGACATTTTTACCTGTTTAAACTTATTTTTAACAGACATAAACCTTTTCTTCAACATCTCATATATGAAGCATTTTGTTAAGTACTGAAGGATATGTATGAGGAAATGAAAACATACAAAGTTCTTGACTCTAGGAGAAATACAATGTGGTGGGAGGAGGGAATAATACGGTCAAAATTTCATGCAAGATAAATTATGATAAAGACTTAGTAATCTAGACATGGTGTCAAACTCAAATAGAAATGGATCCTTGCAAGCTTCATACTGATTTTGAGAAAGACAAATTAACATTGTTATATTTGTTTGTATTTTGCTAACTTTTTCTCGTTTTAATCTGATTCAGGCCATACTGGGAACTTTTGTAAGTAATGAATGTACTTATCATAGAAGCTCTTGGATCAATAAACTGGAACCTCAGCTGCTAACTAGAACTATCTTTTCATTTTACATATGAGGAAAAGGAATAAAGGGGACTTGTCTTATGGTTACATTATCCTTGGCAATAATATGATTCCAGAGACTTTTCCCATATTACAGTTCTGGTTTTCTTTTTGTTTGCAGTATTGTCCTTCACTGGCTCTGACTTGGTGGCCACATGAATAGAGCTGAATGAATAACCAGAAAGTAGAGCTAGTAGTCTTTTCCTTATGAAGCTCCCTTGGCTTTCTTCCCTGCATAGTACACTTTTCCATATCATAAACTTAACTTTATTGCCATCCATTAAAAGATTGGTGAAGTCCTGTTTAGGTGTGAGCTCTTTAGGCTTTTGAAAATCTGAGTGTTAAGGAAAGTGAGGGATAACTTTTTAGTTAAAGAAGATGGAGATTTTGAATTTTTCTTGACTCTTCAAGGCAGATTATATTTGCAGTTTCTTCTAAAAATGGATTTTTTTTTAGGATTTAAGATTTGAAATTGTTAATGGCAAGAAGCAAAACCATTTCTGCTGCTACATTTTTTGATCAGAATTCACCTTCTCTTCCTTCCAATTTACCCTCTGCCTTGCCCAGCCATCCAAGTTGAAAAAGAAAGGAAAAACTAGGCCATTCTAACAAAGACATAGAATTAAACAAACAAACAAAAATTTCTCACTGGTCATATCCAGGAGGGAGGGAGAGAATAAATATGTATGTATGTATACATGTGTGTGTATATATGTTTTTAATATATTACATATATACATATAAATGTGTGTGTACATACATATGTATGTACATAATATACACATATGCTGTGTGAGATCATCACCTATTAGGATATGAAAGGTAGAATGTTATATCATTACTCCTCTGAGATCATGGCTAATCATTGTGTAGGTCAGAGTTCCTTAGCCTTACAAAGTAGTTTGTTTTTATCATGATATTATTGAATAAATTTCTGGTACTGTTCATTGTAGTCTGCATCAGTTTGCATAGGGCTTGCTAGATTTTTCTTAAATTGCCCCCGTTATCATTTCTTACCGCATAATATAGTATTTAATCACATTCCTGTATCAAAGCTTTAAACATTTTCCAATTCTTTTCCACCACAAAATGACCTCTTTGTGACCCTGGGGAAGTCTCTTAAAACTGCTTGCTTTCCTTTCTTCTGAAAGGAGCTGGAGAAGAATTGGCAAACCCCTCAAAGATCTTTGCAAAAAAAACAATCCTCCCTCCCCCCAAAAAAAAGTATCATGAAGAGTCAGACATGACTGAAAACTAGCTAAACAACCTCATCTTGGAGTGGGGAGAGCAGGCAAGGTGGTGTTACATAGATCTAGTAATGGTATCACCAGATCAAATAATTGTAATTTAATAACATAGTGGGCATGGTTCTAGATGACTTTTTGAATGACTGGACCAATTTACAACTCCTCCAACAGTGTATTAATGCACTTGTTTTCTCACAGCCCTGCCAACATTTATCATTGTTCCTTTTTTTTTTTTTGTCAGCTTGTCAGTTTGATCAGTATGCGATAGATTCTCAGGATTGTTTTTAACAGGCTTCTTTGAAATAGTGATTATTAACAGCATATTTATGTATGGTTTTTGATAAAATGAAAACTGAAAATTGAGCTGTTCATAGTCTTTGACTATCCATTAATTGGACAGTAGTTCTTAGAAATGTTTACTTCTGGAGAAATGCAAATGAGCCGTCTTAAAAAAAAAAACAAAGCTGGAATCTGTTTTAATTCTTTTTTTTTTTTTTTTTTTTTTTTTTTTTTTTTTGCTGAGGCAGTTAGGTTTAAGTGACTTCCTCCTGACTTCAGGGCTGGTACTCTATCCACTGCACCACCTAGCTGCCCCATGTTAACCAAATCTTATAGGTGTGAGGTGGTATCTCAAGGTTGTCTTAATTTGCTTTTTTCTAATCAGTTATGATTTAGAATATTTTTTAACATAACTATTGATAATTGATTTCTTCTGAAAATTGCCTGTTAATATCCCTTGACCACTTGTCATTTGGGAAAATTGCTTTTATTTTTGTAAATTTGTCTGTTTCCTATATATTTGAGAAATTAGGCCATTATCAGAGAAATGAGCTGTAAAATTATTTTTGGAATTTCGTTTTCCTTCTAAATATGGTTGTATTAGTATTGTGCAAAAGCTTTTTAATTTCATGTAATGAAAATTATACTACCTATGAACCTTTCCACTTTTTTTTTTTTTTTTTTTTGAGGCTAGGGTTAAGTGACTTGCCCAGGGTCACACAGCTAGGAAGTGTTAAGTGTCTGAGACCAAATTTGAACTCGGGTCCTCCTGAATTCAAGGCTGGTGCTCTATCCACTGCGCCACCTAGCTGCCCCTCCACTTTTTCTTTAAACACTTTTCTATTTCCTTAGACCTAATAGGTAAAATTTATATGCTCCCCTAATTTACTAATGATATCACCTTTTATTTCTAAATCATGTACTTCTTTTGACCTTAAGTTGATATACATTGTGAGATACTGGTCTATAATTTCTGCTAAACTGCTTTGGAATTTTCCTAGCAATTGTTATTAAATTGAAAGTTTCTTACCTCCAAAGCTTGGATCTTTGGATTTTTCAAACAGACTATTCGTATCATTTACTACTATGTATTATGTACCTAATCTGTTCCACTGTTTCATCAGATTGTTTTGATGAATACTGCTTTGTAGTATAATTTGATATCTAGAATTGCTATACTGCCTTCTTTAGTCATTTTTTCCCCTTTCCATTGATTCTTTTAATATTATTGTTTTTTTTTTTTTTTTTTTTGTTCAGATGAATTTTGTTACTATTTTTTTCTGGTACTGAGAGAAATGATTATTTCTTATTGATAACCAATTATTGAGATTAAATTTTTTTCTATTTTCTTATTTGGAAATTAATAATTCTTATTGATACAACCAATCTTTGAAAGATCTTACTGACTTTGCCCAAAATTTACTACATTTAAGACCATTTTATATAGGTGGAATTGTTTTAAAACAAAACAAAACAAAAAAAAAACCTCCCCCCCCAACAGTTTGCAGAACTTTAAAAAGAAAATCCCATCTAAATGAATTCCAGTCTTTTGTGTTCTGAGGCTTGGATGGGAATAAATGCTTTCTCTAGATTGCTTTAGGCAGGGATTGTCTGGGAGTAAGAGTGACTTCCTAATCAAAGCCCTGGTCCCCCAGCCTCTCATTAGAATAGGCTTCATTATAATATTCTCATTAATTATTAATCAGAGTTGATTGTTACCTGTTAGTAATGCCCACTCTTCCAAGGATATATGAGGTCAAGAGATCTCAAGGAGGGGACTTTGATTTATGAAAGATAGCCAAAGACCATCCTTTTATTATATTATTTGTTAACTATAATTAATTAATAATATAATTAATCAACTACCCAGAAACTTAAGTCTCTCAAACTTCATTAGTCACAAGCTCTATAGGAAATAATTATTTGGTAGTTTGACTAGTATAATACTAAAGAAATTTAGTTATTTAGGCCCTGCTAAACCAAGCAATGAATATTTTCTATAATTGTTTAGATCTGTTTTTATTAGTGTGCAATGTGTTTTATAATTTTGCTCACTTAATTTCTGGGTTTGTCTCGGCAGGTGGAATCCCAGATAGTTTATGTTGTTCTTGATGGATTTTGTTGGTAATGTATAGGAATAGATTTATTTTATATTCTGAAACTAAAGTTGTTGATTGTTTCAGCTAGTTTATTAGTTGATTTTCTAGAGTGCTCTTAAGTATGCTGTCATGTCATCTGGAAAGAGTGTTTTTTTTTTTTGTTTGTTTTTTTGCTGTTGCCTATTTTGTTTCAATTTATTTTTGTCTTCATTGCTCTAATTGTTATAAACTAGCATTTGTAGTGCAGGATTGAATAATAATGGTAGTGGACATTCTTACTTCACTACTGATTTTATTGGGAAAGGTCTCAAGTTTATCCTTTTCCAGTCTGATTTTAGATAAATGCTACTTAAAGAGGTTCTATCAAGTCCTATGCTTTCTAATATTTTAACAGAAATGGGTCTCATATTTTGTGAAAGGCTTTTGCTGCATTTCTTGAAATAACATTACCCTCCCCAAAATACCTAAGCACAAAATAAAGAAAAAATTCAAGGAAATGAATAGAAAATTAAGATATTTCTCCTTTTGAGAAAAATTAATGGAAATAGAAAGTAGTATGTTTTCTTTTTTCCCTCCGGATGTGCATGGAAGCACATGCACTAACCATATATTAAGGCAAATCCATTCTGACTTAAGGACTGATGCTCCACTGCACCACCTAGCTGCCCCTTATTATCTTTTTCTATTTGACCAATTCTGATTTTTAAAAAATTCTACAGTGGTAGGGATGTGTGTGTGTATGCGCATGTGTGTGTTTTCACATCTTTTAATCTTAACTGTCACCACAGTAACTTTTTATGGTCAGGTTCTTTTTTTGTTATTTGCTCATTTTCCCACCTCTTGATTTTGAACTTTTTTCCACTATGGGGAGCAGAGGGAGGTGTATCTTAAACTTCAGACTTTTTTCTGCACTGCTGTATTCAGACCTGGTTTTGGGAAATTGGAAGTTTTTAGTCCTTCCAAGGTGGTGTACTTTTGGCACTGTCTTCTTGGTCTGAACTCTGATTCTTATTCAGGAAGAGTCCCTGATTCCATACTGTTCCTGTTTTCTACTCCCTCTTGATTGAAAGTGCTCCTTTGTGGCTTGAAACAATGACCCAGAAATAGGTATGTGCAGTGGAGTTGTTGAACAGCAGCATTAGGTCTACACCCAGTGCTTAGCATAAGAGTTCTCTGAGTCTCTTTTTTTGATCAATTGCCAGTTAATCTTTCTGGCTCTCCCAAACCTGGTGCTGTTTTCTATTGCTACTGCTCTTTTACATACATGGGCTCCAGGCCATCATCATCCTTCTCCATATCACAGATTTTTCCATACTAATTAGTTCACAGTTCCCCTGACACTATATTAGTGTATCCTCTTTAGCATTTGTTTTCTTTGTTATGTTTGTCAATCTTGAGTGTAAGAGGTGGTACCTCAATTTTTTTTTTATTTTTAAATTTATTTTGGTATTTCTCTAATTATTAGTGTGGGGCAGTAGATAGAGCTCTGGACATTTATTAGCTGTGTGACCTGGGCAAGTCACTTAATCTGATTTGTCTCAGTTTCCTCATCTGTAAAATTAAAAGAAATGGCAAGCCATTAATATCTCTGCCCAGAACATCCCAAATGGGGTCATGCAAAGTAGGACATGTCAAAACACAATAATAAATTTTTTAGTTTAGAACATTTTTTCATATAACTACCAATAGCTTGAATTTCTTAGAAAACTACCTATACATATACTTTAACCATTTATTAATTGGGAAATGGATTATATTCTCATAAATTTGTCTTAATACCCCATGTTTTAGGAATGAGATTCTTATAAAAGATTCTTATTTTTCCTTGTTTTCTTCTAATTAACTGTATTGGCTTTATTTGTGCAAAAAACCTTTTAAATCTTGAATAATCAAAATTATCTGTTGCACCTCCTGTGAAATTCTACCTCATTTTCAGTCACAAACTTCCTGTACTCATAAATTTGACAGGTCATTTCTTCCTTACTCCATTAATATTCCTTTCTTGTGTAAATAAGTACCCATTTTAAGTTTTTTAAATGGAGTGATATGTTGGTCTGTGCCTCCTTTCTGCCAGACTACTTGCCAGTTTTCCCAGTAGTTTTTTTTCCCCCAGTAGGTGAGGTCTTTGACTTTATCAAACGCTGTTATGTTGTCATTTGCTTCTATATATTGTGTACTTAATCTGTTCTTTGGATCAAGGGAATCTTGATCGACCTGGAATCCATTATCTTTTTAACCTAATAACAAATTGGTTTTGAAGATTACAGCTTTGTAGAATAATTTGTGATGTGATACTGCTAGGCCTTTTTCCTTCTATTTTTTTTTTTTTTTTTCATTGGTATTTCTACAGATAAATTTTGTATTTTTTTTTCTAATTTTATAAACGTAATCTTTTGGTAATTTGATTGCTATGACAGAATAAATTAAGTTAGAGTATTGTTATTTGCATTATATTTACTCAGTTTATAAATAGCAATTAATATCTCTCCAGGGTCACACACAATAATATTATTTAGATCTGTGTGAAGAATGTTTTGTAATTTTGTGTTCATATAATTCTTCCATGTTTTGACAGGTTCCCAAGTATTTTATATTGTCTATAGGTATTTTTAAATGGATTCAACATAATCTTAAAAACCTTTCAATTTTAGGGAAAATTTATCCTAATTTATTAATGCTATCATTAATACTTCAAAATAATTTTTCCTTATATCACTTTTAACAACATTTTCTTGTGCAAAATAGAAAGATTTTAGTTTTTCAATAGATCATATAGACTTTTAGGTATTTGGAGGCATGATTTTTTTCCTCAGCACAGTTTCTTAGCTCTTTGGGCATAGTTCCAAATTGTACTCTCCAGAATGGTTGGATTAGTTCACAATTCCACTAACAATGTATTAGTGTCCCAATTTTCCCATATCCCCTCCAACATTCATCATTATCATTTCCTGTCATCTTAGCCATGTTTTATTGATTTTTGACATCTCATTCATTCCATCATCTACTTTGGTGATGGCTGGAGGCTGAAGCACAAGCCCGAGGACTCAACCAGATTCATTCACTTCATCTCACATCATGGTGGCTGGCCTCCTGCACTTCCCCCACTGAGACCAAGTCTGAAAGGCTCTCCTGAAACCTGGCCCAGGCCC
Source organism: Sminthopsis crassicaudata (assembly GCF_048593235.1). Lineage (NCBI taxonomy): Eukaryota > Metazoa > Chordata > Mammalia > Dasyuromorphia > Dasyuridae > Sminthopsis > Sminthopsis crassicaudata. Next base: position 569,655,505 of record NC_133618.1, read on the forward strand.
TAGGCAAGGAAACTAGATTGTGAAGGAGATAATAAAGGATTTGGACTTCAACATCTGGCTATTGGTGATTACTCTACTGAAAAGAGGGCTGCCTCAGAGACCTCCAGAAAACCAACACTACAGTTAGTAGATTTTTTTTTTCCATTTCACAAATTGTTTTTCAAGGAGTTTTCTCAAATCTGTTTTGTAAGAAGTTACATGCTTTTTCTATTTCACTAAATCTATTTTATAAGGCATTTTCAGATAATTTCTATTTCCTTTTCTTAACTCTGACAAAGTTTTTATTTTTCTCCCCCCCATTTTTTCCTTCTCTTTTAAGATCCTTTTTGAATTCTTCTAAGAGAGCCTTGGGTATGGGGACCAATTCCTAGCAATCATTCTTTGGGCTTCATCTGGAGATGATCTGCTTTTTGTGTCCTCAGGGTTTATAATTTGTTTTTCTCTTTCTCCATAAAAACTATCTATGGGTAGAGTTCTTTTTGATTTTTTTGCTCATTTTTTTAAAAGGTTGAGGTTCCCTTTTAAGGCAAAGGGGAGATTGTCCAAACTTCATCTACAGGTGTGACAGTGGCTACACTTGAGTCTAGTGCTAATTTCCAATGCTGAGTGGATGTGGCCAGGTCCCTTGGGTTTTTTTTTTTGTTGTTGTTTGTTTTTTTCTTGGGGTTTAGGAGTTCATTATTTGCCTTTTGTATTTGTGTTGGGTGTCTTATAGCTAACATGCTAATTGACTGGCATAGAGTAGCCAACGCTGTTGTATATTTCCTGGCTCGCTCGGGGTGCCCATACCACCCTGGGTCTCTGTATTGCCTGTGCTTCACCTGCCTCCCTCCATGCAGAACTGAAGCAGACCTTTTCTGAAATTCTTCCAAATTATCTTCTGTTGGAAGTAGATTCTGTCACTCCAAAACTAGTTCAAAAGCTTGATTTGCTGTAATTTGAGGAACATCTGGGAGAGTTCAGATAAAGTTGTGTCTCTTCACCGCCATCTTGGCTCTGTCCCCTCTTACCTATTCTTTATGTAATTCAGTTCTTTTTATGTCAGATATAACTTTAATAAAGATTTTGTTGTAAAAGAATTTTTCCTTGAAAAACTTAACTTTTTTCTCCTTTCTTCTGATCCTTCCTGCTCAGGGATTTTTGATAGATATCTTAGATGTTATGCTTATTAATTGGGGGTATATTCCAAAGGCTTTTGCCCTTTCCCTTTCCTCTCTATGCACTTTTCAGAATGCCATAATGTTTTTTTTTTTTTTGTGTGTGTCCCCTATTTCAATCTTGCATTGTCCATTGCCCTTTGGACATTTCAAACAAGATGTGCCTCAAGCAGAATTCATTGCCATACACTAAGCCTTTTTTTTTTTTGAATTTGTTTATTTATATTCTGTCAGGTTTTCAGCTTTGACATTGTGCTCATTTCATCCTCATTTTCCAGTCATTTGCCAAATCTTGACTTTAAAACCCTACATACCACTCCTGACTCTTTCACATCAACTTAATTCAGTCCCTCACCATCTCTTACATGCACTATTGCAATTCCCTGCTACGTGGTTGACCTTTTCAATTTTTTAAAGGCTTTTCAAACCTTTCTCTTTTCCAACCTATCCTCTACACTAATTCTATAGCAATTTTTTTACTTAAGTTGAAATTCACTATAGCACCTTCCTATATAATCATCTGCACGATATCTCTGTTGTTTTGCCTCTAGGATAAAGTATGAACTTTTTTGTTTGGCATTTTAAGGCCTTTTGCAACCTGGTTATAATCAACTTTTCTAGCCAAATTGGTCATTTTACTGTTTATTATTCACAGACTTCATCTCCCTTCTTTGTGCTTTTGCACTGGTTTTGCTTCTGGTACCTGGATTGTACTTCTTTCTCCTATATTTCATAGAATCATTTGTTTTCAAATCAAGCACCACTTTCTATTGAGACCTTTATGTATTTACCCTTTCCTCCTTTATAATATACATATATATATATATATATATATATATATGTACATATATATATATATACACATTCATTTTCTCTACTAGAATGGAAGCTGCTTGAGAACAGGGGTTTTTTGTTTGTTTGTTTGTTTTATTTTATATATGTATATTTCCAGTGCTTAGAGCATAGTAGGAACTTAATAGTTGCTTGCTGATATTTTTCTTGCTAAATACTTTTGAAGTATATAAAATAAGTCTAGCATGTGTTTTTTCCATGAGCAACAGTAATTATGAATCCTAATTATAAATGCAGTGGATTATATTTCCTGGATTTGGATTTTTTTTTTCTCCTGTATTTTTGCTAACCTATCCCTTTTGCTTCCTAGTTACAGCTGCTTCTTAAGTGGATTTTTTTCCTTCATACAAGTTATATTCTTGCCTCTTGAAAAAGGTTGCTATTTCCCTTTAGACAATAGAAAAAAAAATTAAATGGCAATTTAATTTTACATTTCAATCAGTTGTCTATATTTTCTCATATTACCTATAATGATTACTTGTGATTGTTGTACCCTATTTGGTGACATATACATATACAAGATACCTTGTTTTCCTGTATCATTCAATTGCTACACTATATTCTCAATCCATTAGAGCAAATTCACATGTTAGTTTAATCTTTGTTAATTTTGACCCTTGTTTCTTTGAAAAAACTAAACAGTTTTTTGGGAAGTTCTTCTTGAAAATTGCCAGCCATTTTGGTTATTGCTTCTTACAGGTCACATAGTTTGGAAAATTCTGGACTAAGAAATTTAGAAACAAGTTGTTGGAGATTACTAAGGCCTAGCTATCTTCTGTTATTTTCAAAGTAATGGTATGAAATTTATGGTACTTCTTAATATATTTTGCTAGGTTTATATGCAGTTTTTATAAGCAACTTATTATGTAGATAAATGAGTAATTCTGTGCTAGATAAAATGTCTACATGTTGAATTGATCTCCCTTTAATCCATAAAATGTGTATTGGGAAAATTATTTTAGGATTAGAAAAGAAGAAAGGGTGAACTTGTTTATAGTCAGTGAGAAAATAGTTTCTACAATATTTGTCCTTTGTTCCTTCTGACTCTTAAGAGTTAGAACAGATGAAAAGGAATCCAGTGAGGTTGAAAGAATATGGGCAACAAGAAATAATTGTACCCCAGGGTTCTTATAAGTTATTAGCCACGGCTGAGTATCTTTTTTAAAAATCCCATGAGGTCTAATTATTTTATAGCACTCATAGTTATCTCAGTTAAGCAAAATTGAGAGTGAGGGGTATTGGCATTATCTTCTTAAACTTAATACTTAATCGAAGTACACTCATGGTTGACATTTTAAAAGGGGGAGGGGAAGAAACTTGGAAATTTGTCACTATACTTTAAACTTTGGCAAATTTTGAACTATTCAGGTTAATCCAGTTATAGTTTTATCTCTGAAGAGAAACATTTTATTTACTTGTTCCAAATATTTAGTGAGAAAATTTGTTCTTCTCTGGTTACTAGGCTCTAGGACAGCCCTGAACCCCTCTTGAGGTCTTGAGGTACTCCAGAAATGCCCTGAAATAGGCCCTAAGCTGCTGAGGAAAGATTTTTCCAGAGAGCATATGGGCAACGGGAAAGGAGTAAGCATTTATTTAGCAGTGCTTGGCTTATAGTAGGTACTAAGCACTTTACAGATTATTCTCATTTGATCCTCACAACAACTCTTTAGATAGGTGCTGAAATAATGTATAAAAAGGAGAGGCTGGAAACAAATTGTTGAGAATTTAAAGTGCCAAAGAGAGGGGATTAAGACACTCAAATATAGTGTTGATAGCTGTGTAAATGAGTCTAATTCTTTCACAGTCTTCATGGATTTGAAAATATGCTAGAGAGTTATTACATTTTGACCTAGAGTTCTCACTGTTAGCCATATACTCCAAGGGAAGTCTAAAAATATATTTTAAAAAAGATTCATATACACCAAAAATATTCATAGCAGTATTTTTTTTTTTTTTTGGTAGTAAAGACCTGGGCCCAAAATAGATGCTTTTCTTCAGATGATATGGTACATAAGTGAAAAGGAGTGAAATAGTCAATAAAATAATTCACAGAATGACTGAAAAAGTATTTTTAAATACTCACTATGTGTTAAGCATACTTACTTCTAAATAGGAGAATATAAATAGAAAAAAATGAGCCCCTTGCCAGCCAGACTTGAGTTTGATGGGAACAACAAAAGAAAGTTTAGTTGTAGGTTAGATGTAAGGTAAGCCTTAAAGGTTCATCCAGGGTCACTAAATGATACTAGGGCTGCTTAGTGACTTTCAAAATGCACATTAACATTATGGATATTCTGTTATATTTTTATTTTGTTCGGTATTTCCCAATTACATTTTAATCTTGGTGTTTGACACCTCTAAGCTACAACACTAGAAGAAATAATTTCTAAGCTATATGAGCCATGAAGTAGCAATGGGAAAGAACACTTAGGTGGTGGCAGATCTTTCTACTGTTCCATATGGGTTTTGGGCTGTCCTGGGGCCTGGCCAGTAGAGAAAGAAGGATCTTTTCACTACTTGATTATAGTGACCAAGCTTGGCCCCTCCTCCCTCTTTTTCAGATATTTGAGACTGTCGATGTGGGAAACTGCATATGCTGTCAAACTTGGTGATGTATTAGTTTTGCTGAACTGTTTTTTTTTTTTTTTTCCCCTCTTTGTTAGATGATATTGCTCACTGGATAGAGCAGGGAATATATTGAGAAATGAAAGTGATAATAGAAAATATATAGAATTTTTAAAAGAAACTTCTAAAAGGACAAATGGTAGTTAGTATTTTATTGTAAACAAAATGAGGAGCTATTGAAAGTTTTTCCAGCAAGTTAGATCTTTATTTAGTAATATCATTTGAGGAGTGCCTGGAAAATTCTCGATGGAGGGGCTATACACAAGGAAGCCAATTAGTATGCTATTGCAGGATCACAGGCTCAGATAAAAATCATGAGAGCCTAGTCTTGAGTTATAGATGTTAGAGAGAAAAGGATGGATGGAAGAAATGTTGATGAAATCAAGAAGACATGGGAAATTATTAGAGGCAGGTTGGTGAGAATGAAGAATTGAGAATGAACTTGCTTTCAGATGGTTGAATGTGAAATGAATGTAGAAGAAAAGCTGTCCAGCTTTATGGTGATCCAATATAGATTTAAAAAAAAAATCTTACCAAAAAAATAATTAAAAAGTCTTTAGAAATCATAATGCATTCTGCTAAACCAGATTAGCATTAAGAGATGGCCAGAAACCTGTTACAACTTGGGGAGAGATCCAGATAAAACAGCCCAGTCCAAGGTATGCTCATATAGGAACCTTCCAGCTTGGGTATTGGAGATGGGGATAGATAGGCAGGTGACACCTAGAGTCTAAAGCTTTTATAATGTGACATGATTTAGTCAAAAGTTTCTGAAACTGTCACTTTGACTTGGAAACTATGGAGACATGGGGAGTGAACAGCAGACTACCTTATAGTCAATCTTACATATGCTAGCACAGTAATTAGGTTTTTTAATTACCTTCACATCATTTTTTTGGGTCAGCTGTAACAATGAAGAAAACCCCAAACAAAAGCTTTCATGAACATCATAGCCAAAATATGGAGCTTTCAGTTAATAAAGAAAAAGTTGAGATACCAAGGATCATGACTGCCCAAAGCTTAGTAGCTAAAGAAGAGAGTTTAGAATACCATGTGCCAGAAAAGATAAAAATGTTTAAAATCAGACTAATGTATAAAATTGAGTACAATATAGGAAGAAAAGGGGAATGGGAGAAAAAAACAAGCATTAAATACCTATGTGCCCATGTATTGTATGCGAAGCACTTTAAAGATATCTCCTTTGAGTGAAGTATTATCCTCACCACAGTCCTGAGAGATAGCTTATAACCCTCATTTTTCCATTGGATACCAAAGCAGGCAGATTGAGTGACTTACCCAAGATGATGACTGGTAATACCTAAACTCCTAGAAGTATCTGAAGCTGGATTTGGATTCATATCTTCTAGATTCTGAACCTAGTAGTCTTTTATCTACTGTGCTACCTAGCTGCCAGCAGACAATGGACCTTTAATGAAATGGAGAATTTTGAAATCTCTCCGAAGAAGAGACCATTTTTGAGTAGATTGTATTTGAAATACAAGAGAAACATGGAAGAAATTCAAGAGACCATTTTTGAGTAGATTGTATTTGAAATACAAGAGAAACATGGAAGAAATTCAAGATTGTATTTGAAATACAAGAGAAACATGGAAGGGTAAAGACATTTGAACAATTAGAAGGAACTAGATGGTCAAGTATTTATATTTCAATAGGCAAAGAAGAAACATATTGAGAGTCTCATCATAGAAGTAGTCAATAAGTCTAAGGAAATAGGAGTAGTAGTTATATTTTGATGACCTTAAGAGGGAAAAAAAAAACCCTAGGGAAGAAAAGAGGGAGAGGGTGGAACTTATTTCATATAATTAAAGTGTGGGAGGAGCCTATACAAATATGGAGGAACGGGTGCTGATGGGAACTGGAAAATTGGGGGAGGGAAAGTTGAATACACATAGAATTTAGTGTGAGACTATATTAAATTCAGCAGCAAATCTGGACAAAGTATGACTTTGTGTATTTTGAAGGAGTGATTAGTCATAAGCAAAAAAAAATTCTCTTTGGAGGATGGATCTTGAAGGGGAGAATAAGAAACTGGAAAGAATCTATCAAAGACTCTAGTTGAGAAATAGTGGAATAGAAGCAGATAGGATTAAATATAGATCAGAAGTGTTAATCACATTATTTTCAAAACCTTTGTAAAGAGTTTGGAAGCAAAAAGAGAGGAAAGAACAGAATATGAAGGATTCACATCTGTGAAGCCGAATGGTATAAATCAACTCAAAATGGAGAGGAGGGAAATAGCATGGATGAGAAAGTAGAATCCAACATTTTGCTTTTGGTTGTTTACACAAATTTGTAGGATGGTACCATCGTTTTTGAGCTGGAAAAGATAGTAGAAGCAATTGAATCTAGTCCCTCTTTTACAAATGAAATTCTTGAAACAAAAAGATTCACACAGTTAGAATAAAGCATTTCAAATGAAGTTAGAAAACAATGTAGGAATCATGCTTTCTGACGAGGCAACAATAAAAATAGATTGGGTTAAAAGGTAAATGGGGAACATGTTTAAAGATAATGTAGGCAGCAAATTAATGTCAAAATATGCATTGAATGGCATAAATTAAAGGAAAATAATTACAAGAAGATAATAAAATTATAATAGTGGGGGAAATCTCAATGTACCTCAGACATAGATAAATCTTAAAAATCACCTCCAAAAGTCAAAAGTTAAAGACCTGATGTCTCTTTGATAACTAAATGGGGCCAAAAAGCACTATATGCATTTTCTTTATTTTTGTATGTTGCTTTTACAAATATTAACAAATTGCAGAAAGCAGTTGAAGATAACTTGTAGGTTGTGACTCTTGGCGAATAGATGAGTGATATCTTCAACAGAAATGGGAAAATTAGAAAGTGTGGGTTGAGGAAGGGAGGAGTGTCTTTTAGTATTCGCTAACATAGAAAGTTCTCAGCATTTCCAAAAAATACTTTCTAACAATATGGCAACCAACACCTACATTGACAAATTCGAGATTATCCTTAGAAATTGGGACAGTAGTAAAAGAGGTTGGCTGTTAACAGCTGATGTTACTGAAAATAGCATATTACTTGTGATCAAAATTTAGGCAGTATTTCCTAAATTTTCAAATAGGAGTTTCCTGAATTTTAAAATAAGAAATTTGCTTGTCTTAACTCTCTTACTCATATAAAATGTTTGATGTCCTCAGAAAACTTGGAAAATGTTGGAATTCATCTGGTTCGTCTGTTAAGGGGTTCTCTGAACTTATATTTTTGAGTTACCATACTTTCCATAAACTCTGGGCCCAGAGCATCCTCCTGGAGACCCTGAATGTGTTAAGGAGTTAAGGACAATCCTCCCCCTGAGCTGACAGTTTGTTGTATATCTTTGGGAGGCAAGGTAGGCAGTAGGCAGTCTATGCCAAGTTGGAATAATGCTCATGTAACTGAGGTCCTTTGCAGATGAGCAAACTAGATCCTCTTACCTTGTAGTCTAGCAGTGGGAAAGAATGAGGTTTTTGTATTACCTTGTTCCTCACCCTGAAGAGTGATCTTTTTTTTCCCCACTGAAAGTTCAGTGATTCCCTGTCCCATGACTCATCCTTTCCTGATATGCCCTGTTTCTCCCTTTGTCCTGCTGTTATAAAATATAGATTTCTGTAAAGACTGAGAAGGAACCCTTTTGCATGTTTATTACTCTTGTAATAAAAGTAATTTTGTCATAAGTCTTGTGATGTCATTGCCTGTTGACATTTCCTTATTCTATCTAAAGATTCCCTCAAAAATCAGTATAATTTTGTATGTTATCTTGGAGTTGTTTGGAGAGGTCACATGGTCCAGATTTTTGATTGGCAGTCAGTCTAGAATGCCCTTGAATACTACCTCTCTGGGCTTTACTTTTTTTTATCTATAAGAGGAAGAGTTTATATGAATAATTGGAATTGAAGACATAAGGAAGACCTGGGTTCAAATTGTGTATTCCTGAGCAAGACACTTAACTTTGCTTTGCTTCATTAATATGGGGAAGTGGATCCATTGGCTAAGGTCCATTTTAACAATGAATTTATCCTCTCTAATGAATTTTCTGTTTCTAAATTTTAGAAGTTGAACTTATCTTTGGGAAGTCTAAAATGTTCACTAAATCATCTAGAGATAGCTCATTAAGTTTGGACACTTACTGGTTAAGTATTTTTAATATGAAGCTGAAATTTAACCTTTTTGTCACAAATCTCTCCACTTAGTTGTTTTTAGTTCTTCACTTTGGGCAAATTAAAATTATTGTTTGAGGTGCTGTCAAGGACATTCATGTGGAAATCTTAGTTTTGGATCTGGGATGAAGCTCTATCTTTTTCTCTTGATGTTCTCTACCCCGCTCCCCACTTTTAGTGATTTCAGGTCTCCTGATTTCAGTTATTTCTACACTCTGCATGGAATCTTTCCTGATTTCCTCCTACCTCACTTGCTAGTTTCTTCTCTTTTTATTTTCCCCTCTAAAAATTATTTTTATCTATTTTATGCATATATATATACACACATATATATATAACATGATAGGCATGTTATCTCTCAGATAGAATGTGAGAAATATTCTATTTTTTTAAATTAATTTTATAATTATAATTTTTTTTGACAGTACATATGCATGGGTAATTTTTTTTTTTTTTTTTACATTATCCCTTGTATTCATTTTTCCAAATTTTCCCCTCCCTCCCTTTACTCCCTCCCCTAGATGATAGGCAATTCCATACATTATTTAATGTGTTACAGTATAACCTAGATACAATATATGTGTGTAAAATCAAATTTCTTCTTGCACAATAAGAATTGGGATTCTGAAGGTATAAGTAACCTGTGTAGAAAGACAATACCGTAAACAGTTGTAAGAAAGATCTTAAAAGGCAAGGATTTTATTTTTCTTTGTTTTTTCAGCACATTGAAGATAGCTAATATATCATTCATTATTCAGATGACTTACTAATTCTGTATATCTTGCTCTTTTTAAAATCCCTTCTCAGTTTTCATCCCAGTAACACATCCTCGTGGATGTCTTTTCAGTATTTTTAACTTAACAGTCTTTGATCTTCCTCTTAGCCCCCCTTTCCCACCAAAGTCATACTTCCTTCACACTTAATGATTTCCTTTGAAGGATCCATGATCCTATATGTATGTAGTTGTCAATTTTTGTATCTTCTCACACAACACCTTCACCATATGTACCTTTTTGCCTGTTATTCCTAGTTCAGACTTTTATTATCTCTATTGTATGTCTTTGTACTTACTTATCAGGATGACCACTAAGACCAGTTTTATAATTCTCATGTAGAAGGGATTATTGTGTACAACATTATTTTCAATTAAGGTCATTGACTTTACATAGCTACTTACTTCACTTTGTAATGATTTATAGAAACCTTTTCATGTTTCTTTAAATTCTTCATATTTAGTGTTTCTTGAAGGATAATAACATTCCATTTCATATCATGTATAGTAAATTATTTAGCCACTTTTGCCAACTCCTTTAATTCTTTGTTGAGAAAAATGTTTAAGAACATTTTGGTAATTTTTCATTTTGTAGAAAAAGAAACTAGGTCTAAAAAGTTAAGAAATTCACTGGTCAGGCAGGTGGGATCCTTCTATTGAAGGACTAACATTTAAATTTAGGCCTACCTAATTCGGTCTGCGATTTAATGGAGCATATTTGACAATGACAAAATAAGGTTATGAGGTCTTAAGTATTATTGAAAGCTTTATGGGAGAAGATGGCATTTAACTGTGTTTTTATATTTATATAGGAATTAATAGAGAAAGAATAAAAACTTCCCTCCATAAAGAACAACATGAAAAAAAAAAGTATGATGGTAGTAAAATTTGAGGCATATTATTTTGAGGGCAATAAGTCTGATTTGACTAGAGTATGGAGTAAGTAGATAGGAATAATAGGAAATTACGCTTGAAAGGTATAATGATGCTAGAATGTATAGAGCACTGAATTCCAGGCAACACAATATGAATTTTTCTCCAAAGGTTATGACACTGAAAAGTTTTGAGTAGGCGTGAACTTAATCTTACTAAAGAATCAGAGTCTCAGTAGTCTCAGTATATCCATGTGACATTTTTTTCTACAAAATGCCTGACAAATGAGTCTTGAATTAGAGAACCTATGATTTGTAAATTGACAATCTGGATCAGATACTAATAGCCTCAAATATATATATATATATATTTGCAATCTTTTAAATGATTTATTATTGTTGTTGTCATTATTATTAATAATATATTGTGATATATATATTTATTTATTTATTTATTTATTTTTTAATAACATTATCCCTTGTATTCATTTTTCCAAATTTTCCCCTCCCTCCCCTATGTGTGTAAATCCAATTTTCTTGTATCATGTTAAGTATTAGATTCCAAAGGTATAAGTAACCTGGGTAGATAGACAGTAATGCTAACAATTTACATTCACTTCCTAGTGTTCCTTCTCTGGGTATAGTTGTTTCTGTCCATCATTAATCAACTGGAAGTGAGTTGGATCTTCTTTATGTTGAAGATATCCACTTCCATCAGAATACATCTTTATATAGCATTGTTGTTGAAGTGTACAATGATCTTCTGGTTCTGTTCATTTCACTCAGCATCAGTTCATGTCTCTCCAAACATCTCTGTATTCCTCCTGCTGGTCATTTCTTACAGAGCAATAATATTCCATAACCTTCATATACCACAATTTACCCAACCATTCTCCAATTGATGGACATCCATTCAACTTCCAGTTTCTAGCCACTACGAAAAGAGCTGCCACAAACATTTTGGCACTTACAGGTCCCTTTTCCTTCTTTCATATTTCTTTGGGATATAAGCCCAATAACAGCAATGCTGGGTCAAAGGGTATGCACAGTTTGATAACTTTTGGGCATAGTTCCAAATTGCTCTTCAGAATGGCCGGATTCTTTCACAGCTCCACCAACAATGTATCAGTGTCCCAGTTTTCCCACATCCCCTCCAACATTCATCATTATTTGTTCCTGTCATTTTAGCCAATCTGACAGGTGTGTAGTGGTATCTCAGAGTTGTCTTAATTTGCATTTCTCTGATCAGTAGTGATTTGGAACACTTTCATATGAGTGGATATAATTTTAATTGATTTCATCATCTGAGAATTGTCTGTTCATATCCTTTGACCATTTATCAATTGGAGAATGGTTTGATTTCTTATAAATTAGGGTCAGTTCTCTATATATTTTGGAAATGAGACCTTTATCAGAACCTTTAATTGTAAAAATATTTTCCCAATTTGTTACTTCCCTTCTAATTTTGTTTGCATTAGTATTGTTTGTACAGAAACTTTTTAGTTTGATGTAATCAAAATCTTCTATTTTGTGATCGGTAATGATCTCTAGTTCTCCTCTGGTCATAAATTCCTTCCTCCTCCACAGGTCTGAGAGGTAGACTATTCTCTGTTCCTCTAATCTATTTATGATCTCATTCTTTATGCCTAAATCATGGACCCATTTTGATCTTATCTTGGTATATGGTGTTAAGTGTGGATCCATATCTAATTTCTGCCACATAGCCCCAAATATTAAAAGACTCAGGAAAACTTTCTCCATATTGGGTGGATGCTACTTGGGTAGAGTTATCCCCAGACCATGGACAAGAATCTAGGAGATAAAATGTGACTAATGAAAGGAATGTGTGCAGCCATAAAATCAGATATAGTGAGATAAGTCTGTTTACTATGCCATTACCGGGGACTCCCTTACACTTAAAACTTTTATTTGATCTTAACCTATTACACACTTGTTGTACCAGAACATTTAAGATTAGATTATGTTGCAAAATCAAATGCTTTTTTGGGAGTGGGGGAGTTTATTACCAAACAATTCACTTGGGATTTTGTGTTCTCTGCTCCTCAAAGTCATTTGTGTAATTCTCTATAATTGTCAATTGTAAAGGAACATGGTGTTCTGGGGACAGTACTAGTTCTAGGGTCAAAGTATTTGAATTATAAAACTGACTCTGGCCCCCAACTACTTTTGTGACTGGTGGGCCTGTCACAACCCCTCTGTCCTTTAGTTTCCTCGTCTGTGAGGATGGTGAACCTCTTACATTACAACCTTAAAGACTACTCATTCTACTTCTATATAGTTAATTGTTTTTCTTATCCTCAAGCCTAAATTTGTTCCTTTGCAATTGTCATCTTATTACTCAGCTCTGCTCTCTTGGGCCATGTAGGATAAAGCAGAGATATCCCTTCCAGGTAATGGTACTGAACATACTTGAAGAAAGCTGTCATTCTACAATCCTTTTTTCTTTAGACTTCTTGAGGTTAATTTCTCTGAAATTCATTTGTAAGGTGAGAAAGTTGGGCCAAATGTATTTTTGTCTAAACTTTTTCTAACTTTAAATCCATGAGCTATAACAAGAATCGCACCATAAGAAAGAATTCTCCAGAAATAGTAAAAAGAAGAGAGTGGAGACAAAAATAGACAACAGAGAGTTAATTAATCAGAAATAACCCCAAGGTTGTGAATATGGAATACTAAATGAATGATGATAGTACACTCAGAAATAACATTTGCAGAAGGAGAAGCTAATTTAGGAGGAAAGATAAGCTTTATTTTAGGCATGTCAGGGTTTGGAATCTTTAAAGTTGTTATCAATCTTCAGATTGATTGAGCACTGTGCCACTGTAGCACTCAGTGAGTATCAACTAACTACTCTATATACTAAGCATTTATAATATTTGCTAGGTTTACTTTTATATCTTGTGTACTTAATCTGTTGGATAACTTTTCATTTTTGTTTAGTGCCAATTTTAATGATTTTTGTTTTGTAGTATTATTTGAAATCTGACATTTCTAGGTTCCTTTATTTCCTAACTTGTTACATCATTTCTAGAGATATTTGACCTTTTTTGTTTTCTAGATGATCTTTGTTTTGTTTTTTATTTTTGTTATCAATTGCCCTTTGATAGTTTCATTTCTGTGATATTTAAGTAAATTAAGTAGTATGGTCATTTTTATCATATTGGCATGGTCCAATCAACATTTATTATTTTTAAATTATTTCAGCTCATTTTTATTTCTTTAAAGCTTATTTTGTAATTGTATGCAAAATGTTCCCATGCATATCCTAGTAGGCCGGTAGGTTTCCAGATTTTTTTTTTTTTTTTTTAAATTTGTTTTGAAGTCTTTTGAATGGTTTTATTTTTCCTCTCTCATCTTGCTAAGTTTTTTTTTTTTTTTTAAATGCATAGAAAGATTGTTGATTTATGTGGGCTTATTTTGTATTCTGGTTTTTGTTGATCCTATTGTTAAAAATGTTTTTAGTTTATTCTCTGGAGTTTTTAAAGTAAAAGATGTTTATTTATTTATTTATTATTCATTTTTCCAAATTATCCCCTCCCTCCCTCCACTCCCTCCCCCTGATGGCAGGTAATCCCATACATTTTACATGTGTTACAATATAACCTAGATACAATATATGTGTGTAAATACCTTTTTCTTGTTGCACATTAATTATTAGCTTCTGAAGGTGTAAGTAACCTGGATAGATAGACAGTAGTGCTAACAATTTACATTCGCTTCCCAGTGTTCCTTCTCTGGGTATGGTTATTTCTATCCATCATTGATCAACTGGAAGTGAGTTGGATCTTCTTTATGTTGAAGATTTCCACTTCCATCAGAATACATCTTTATACAGCATTGTTGTTGAAGTGTACAACGATCTTCTGGTTCTGTTCATTTCACTCAGCATCAGTTCATGTCTCTCCAAACATCTCTGTATTCCTCCTGCTGGTCATTTCTTACAGAGCAATAATATTCCATAACCTTCATATACCACAATTTACCCAACCATTCTCCAATTGATGGACATCCATTCAACTTCCAGTTTCTAGCCACTACGAAAAGAGCTGCCACAAACATTTTGGCACTTACAGGTCCCTTTTCCTTCTTTCATATTTCTTTGGGATATAATCCCAATAACAGCAATGCTGGGTCAAAGGGTATGCACAGTTTGACAACTTTTTGGGCATAGTTCCAAATTGCTCTCCAGAATGGCTGGATTCTTTCACAGCTCCACCAACAATGTATCAGTGTCCCAGTTTTCCCACATCCCCTCCAACATTCATCATTATTTGTTCCTGTCATTTTAGCCAATCTGACAGGTGTGTAGTGGTATCTCAGAGTTGTCTTAATTTGCATTTCTCTGATCAGTAGTGATTTGGAACACTCTTTCATATGAGTGGAAATAGTTTCAATTTCATCATCTGAGAATTGTCTGTTCATATCCCTTGACCATTTATCAATTGGAGAATGGTTTGATTTCCTATAAATCAGGGTCAGTTCTCTATATATTTTGGAAATGAGACCTTTGTCAGAACCTTTACTTTTAAAAATATTTTCCCAATTTGTTACTTCCCTTCTAATCTTGTTTGCATTAGTATTGTTTGTACAGAAACTTTTTAGTTTGATGTAATCAAAATCTTCTATTTTGTGATCAATAATGATCTCTAATTCTCCTCTGGTCATAAATTCCTTCCTCCTCCACAGGTCTGAGAGGTAGACTATTCTCTGTTCCTCTAATCTATTTATGATCTCATTCTTTATGCCTAAATCATGGACCCATTTTGATCTTATCTTGGTATATGGTGTTAAGTGTGGGTCCATATCTAATTTCTGCCATACTAATTTCCAGTTTTCCCAACTGTTTCCTTTATTCTTAAGCTTATTGTTTGATTTTCATTACTGAGTCTATAACCCAAAAAGATTATAGAAGAAGGAAAGGACCCATATTTGCAAAATGTTTGTAGGAGCTCTTTCTCTAGTGGTAAAGAACTGGAAATTGAGTGGATGCTCATTGTGGGGAATGGTTGAATAAATTATAATATCTGAATGTTTTGGAATGTTATTGTTCTTTAAGAAATGATGAGCAGGCTGATTTCAGAAAAGCTTGGAAAGACTAACATGAACTTATGCTGAGTAAAGAAACCATAGAACCAGGATAATATTGTACATAGTAATACGCAAGATTGTGTGATGATCAACTATGATAGACTTAGCTCTTAGCAGTGCAGTGATTTAGGACAATTCCAATATATTTGGGATAGAAAATTCCATCTACCTCCAGAGAGAGAATTACGGAGACTGAATGTGGATCAAAAGTATAGTATTTTTACTTTTTTGTTTGTTTGCTTGTTTACCTTTTTCTTTTTTTTTTGTTCTGCTTTTTCTTATACATGACAGATGCAAATATATTTAGAGGGATTGTACACGTTTAACTCTGTATTGGATTGCTCTCTGTCTTGGGGAGGGGAATGAACAGAAAGGAGAGAGAAAATTTGAAACAAAAACATCTTGAAGAAAGGAATGTTAAAAACTATTGTTGCATGGAAAAATAAAGTTGTATTGAGGAAAAAAATTGGCTCATCCTACACATGAATAGTTGGTATTTTGAAGTTATAGATCTGTCTCTATTTGTGTGAATAATGTTTTATAATTGTGTTCATATATTTCCTGTATGTGTAGTAGCACGTAGACTCCCAAGAATTTTATACTATCTGTAGTTATTTTAAATGGAATTTTTCATTTTATCATTTCCAGCTTGGTTTGTTTTGTTTTGGTAATATAGAGAAATGCTAAGGGTTTGTGTAGTTTTATTTTATATCCTGCATCTTTCTTATTACACTTAGTTTTTTTAGTGGACTCTCTGTCATACAGAAAATGATAACTTTGTTTCCTCTATGCCTGTTTATTCCTTCCATTTTTTAATATTGTTTATATTATTGAATAAATATTAGTGGAAATGGACATCTTGTGCGTTCCCTCCCCCATCTTTATATAGGCATATAGATAATGATGCTTGCTTTTGAATTTTAGATAGCTACTACTTAGAATTTTATGGAAATTTTTTTATTTTATTCCTGTTTTCTATTCCTGTCTTGTTTTAACAGGAAATTGGTGTTGTATTTTGCCAAAAGATTTTTCAGCATCTATTTTTGTGGGTTTTGTTATTGACATTAACATGGTAAGGTACACTTAAGAATTAAAGAATAAATCCTGCCTGATCATAGTGTAACATTTTTGTATTGTATCTTGATAATTTCCTTGCTGGCATTTAAAAAAATATTTTTTGCATTAATACTTCTTGGTATTGATCAGATTTGTGTAATAGAAGAAATTTAGTAGGATTGCTTTTTTCCCCTCTCTCCCCTTCTCTTCCTTAGATGGTTTGTGTATTATTGGTATTAACTGTTTTTTTTTTTTTTTTGCTGAGGTAACTGGGGTTAATTGACTTTGCCCAGGGTCACACAGCTAGGAAGTATTAAGTATCTGAGGTAGGATTAGAACTCAGGTCCTCCTGACTTCAGGGACTCGCTCTATCTGCGCCTTCTAGGTGTCCTTGTATTAACTGATCTTTAAAGATTTGGTAGAATTCATCGACAAATCCAAATATCGGCTCTGAGGTTTTTTCTTAGGGTTAATTCATGTCTTGTTAAATTTCTTCTTCTTTCTTTTTTTTTTTTCCCCCTGAGGCTGGGGTTAAGTGACTTGTCCAGGGTCACACAGGTAGGAAGTGTTAAGTGTCTGAGACCATATTTGAACTTGGGTCCTCCTGAATTCAAGGCTGTTGCTCTATCCACTGTGCCACCTAACTCCCCCCCAACCCCCCCAGTAGGGTTCTTTGAATAATTTCCTGTTTGTTATTCTGGGCAACACAAATTTTTTTAATCTATTCCACTTAAGTATCAGTTTTTTTGATGTGTTTGGCAGAATTATTCATAATAATTTTATTTCTTAAGTGGTTGTGAAGTCATCTTATTTTTCATACTACTTTCTTTTTTTTAAATCAAGTTAACTAATGGCTTATCTACTTTATTTTTTCTTCAAACACCCATTCCTAACTGTAATTATTACTTCAATTTAAAAAAAAAAGTTAATTTTATTACTTTTTCATTTGATTTTTTCAGTTGTATGTTGGCTTAGTTACATTCCCAATTTGTTAATCTGCTCTCTCTCTTTTATTGATAAAAGTGCTTAGAGGTAGAAGTTTTCTCCTAAGGGACTGCAATTGGTCCACGAATTTTAGTTCACTATCTCATTTTTCTCATTATGTTTAATGAAATTGTTGTTTGTATTCTTTTGACATACCTGTTCTTTGGGATTAAATTAGTTACCAAGTAATTTTCAATCTATGTTTCAAAGACCGTTTTAAAACTTCATTATAGTTAGAAAAAGATGCATTTGATATTTGTTTTTCTGCATTTGTTAGGTTTTTGTGCCCCATGTTTAGTCAAATTTTTGTGAAGTTTCCATGCACAGCTAAGAAATAGATATATTCAGCTCAGCTAGGTAGTTCAGTGGATAGAGCACTAGCCTTGAAGTCAGGAGGACCTGAGTTGAAATTTGATCTCAGACAC
Source organism: Sminthopsis crassicaudata (assembly GCF_048593235.1). NCBI lineage: Eukaryota > Metazoa > Chordata > Mammalia > Dasyuromorphia > Dasyuridae > Sminthopsis > Sminthopsis crassicaudata. The sequence goes on from NC_133618.1 coordinate 569,673,541, forward strand.
TTAACACTTCCTAGCTGTGTGACCTTGGGCATGTCATTTAACCCTAATTGCCTCAGCAAACATAAAATAAAATTAGATATACCTTTTTTTCCCCCCTATTCAGTATTTTCCAGAGTATTATCATTTCTAAGTTTTTAAAAATTGTATTTATCTCCTTAGTTGAGATTTATTTAAGTTTAAGATTGGGTAAATCTAGGTCCCCCATGAGTCTTATATATTTCTTATAAACTTTTTTTTTTTCCTGAGGCAATTGGGGTTAAGTGACTTGCCCAGGGTCACACAGCCAAGAAGTATTGTGTCTGAGGTCAAATTTGAACTTGGGTCCTCCTGTCTTCAGGACTGGTGCTTTATCCACTGTGCTATTTAGCTGCCCCCTTATAAACTCATTTAACTTTTTCTTTAAAAATAGATGAGATACCAATTGTTCCACAAATGTTTAATGTATTGATTCTAATTCATTGTGTGTGTGGTACCTTGTAGCAAAATGTAGTTTCCCTAATTTTTTATTTCAGTTGAAGCATAATAAATTATACTCTAGCCTCTTATTTTTATTCATGTGTACTTTTCTGTTGCAAATATATTTCTTATTATAAACAACATATGTTGGATTCTGGTTTCTAATTCATTCTGAAATCCTGTTCCATTTTATTGGATGAGTTTATCCTATTCATGTTCACATTTATTGCTAGCTATGTATTTCCCTCCATCTTCTTCTGTTATGTGTGTTAATTTTTTTTAACCCTGTCCTGTGTGTTTTGATTCTGATTATAGACTTTCTTTGTAATCCTTATTGCCCCCCCTCCCCCCTTTTTTAAACTGCTTTGTCTCCTACTTTATTTGTAGGACAAGATGAATTTCTGCATCTAACTTTGTGTATGCGTATTCTTCCCACTTTGAACCCCTTTTCAGGAGACTGAATTTGTGTGCTTTGTGCACCCCTTTTCTATGAGATAAGTTTATTCTTTCTCTCTATTTATCTCTCTCCCAGTGCATTCCTCTTTATCTTTCCTTCTTCCTTTGTGATATCCAGACGTAATGATGGTTGGTTAGATGTAACATTTCCACATATCAGAATATTAATAAGACCTTTATGATTCCTTATTCATATTTAGTTTTTTTTAATGCTTTTCTTAACTCTTGAGTTTGAGTGTAAGATTTTTCTTTTCACTTCTGGGCTTTTCATCAAGAATGCTTGAAAAGTTCTTTTTCACAAAATGTCCATTTGCCTCACTTTTTTCTAGATCAATTTTTCTTGGTTGTAATGCTAGGTACTTAGCCTTTTAGAATATATTCCAAGCCTTTTATACTTTGAAAGTGGTGACTGCTAAATCTTACGTGATCCTGACTGTGTCTCTTTAGTAATTGAATTATTTCTTTCTTACTACTTTCAATATTTTCTTCTTGACCAGGGAGCTCTGGGTTTTGCCTGTAATATTCCTTGGAGTTTTCATTATGGGATTCCTTTCAGGAGATGAATAGTAGATTTTTCCTCCCCCTCCCTTTCCCCCCCTTCCTTTTCTTCCTTCCCTCTTCTTTCCCTCCTCTCTCAGTAGTATCTGCTGCTTCCAGAAGGATGTAATTTGAGTAAAGGTGTGTTTACTGCCCCTGTAGTTTTGACTCTATAAATTCCTGACTCAGATTTGGATCTGTTGTCTTACGTGTAGTTGAATTTCAGTAGACTGCTATTGGACTTAGTTGCTACTGGCCTGCTTAGAGGTTTTGGAGTTTTAGAGCAATGGAACTATTGGCTCCCTTTATTGATCTAAGTCTCCTACCCTGGTTATTCCATTTCAGGTATATGTACAGCACTCAAGATTTTACAACTAAGTTTACTGATAAGCTTTTAGGCTCAACCACACAACTAAGTTTCTAGAATTTGTTCCTTCCTTGTTACATACACTGTGCTCACCCATGATCATTCCTTTCTGTCCTGAATCTGTGACCTGAAAATGGACAATGGATGACAGAGTTGCCAGATGGAATCTATTCTTGCTCTCAGCAAAGATCTCCGAAGTCTCCTGGGATGTTTTTACTTCTCAGGTGCTCTATCCTCTTTCTTTAGCCATTAGAATGTTCTTTATTCTTACTCACTCACTCATTGGAAAATGCTGTGCTGTTTTCATAGATATCCCCCACTCCAATGTCCCTAGAAATCTAATTTTCCGGATTGGGCAAAAAATAATTTTATTTTTCTAAACTATTTTTAGTGAGAAAAATAAATCATTGTGTAATTTTTTTTGGGGGGGGGGACTTTCCTAATCAGAATTAGGTGTGGTACATTTTCTAGGTTAAGTTTGGAGGAGATGACTCAGACTTCTCTATCTTGTCTCTAGCTACTGGACTGAATTTGTATGATGAATTTTAGGAAAGCAAATTTGATAGCTGAGTTTAGAATGGACTCTGGAGTGTGGACTTGAGGCAGAGAGACTAGCAACTATTGAAATATAATATAGTTCAGGAGTGATGTGGGTTTTTTTTGTTTGTTTGTTTGTTTGTTTGTTTGTTTTTTAAAAGGTCCTAGAGAAAAGATTATATGAAAGTTCAAATCAACAAGACTTTAGTAACAGAATGATACCTAAGTTTTGATCCTGTTAAACGGGGAAGATGGTTATACCCTCCAGAGCAACAGAAAAATTAGGAAGAAAGAAAGATAACCTACCAAAAATGAATTAAATTTTGGATATATTGAGTTTAATATATATCCAGTTTGAGAGACTCAGTAGGCATGTAGCTATGGGAGTCTGGAGATTAGGAAAGAGGTTAAGATCTGTTAAGTAGATCTGAAAATTAGCACAGAGATAATTGAATCCATGAAAGCTAGTAAGATGACTAAGCAAAGTTGCACAGCTAATAATGAATTCTCTTAAAGTTGTCATATTGTTTGAATTCAAACTACATATTTTCATTAGAAACAGTTAACATTGTGCATAGTTATGATTTTGAAAAATAGAATTTAAATATGTGTAGCCACTATGGGGGAGTCATTATTTGTACTAATCAGAACCTAGCTGGTGAAAAGAGAAAAAAATCTTAGGACAGAGATTTTGCTTTTTTTTTTTTTTTTTTTTTTTTAGGCTGAGGTTAAGTGACTTGCCCAGGGTCACACAGCTAGGACGTGTTAAGTGTCTGAGACCAGATTTGAACTTGGATTCTCCTTAATTCAGGGCTGGTGCTCTATCCACTGCACCACCCGCCACCTAGCTGCTTTTAAGAGATAATTGATAACTTGGGAATGAACATTTAATTTTGTTATCAGATTGTAAACCAGAAGTAGGCAGGTCTTTCAAGTCATTTGACTGAAGAAGATGAGAGAGATTGATAGATTTTAATGGTTGGAGGGTTTAGTGGAGATTATTTTTTTTAATGGATTAGAAACTTGGTTATGTTCAAAGAAAATACAAAAAGAAACCAATTGATAAGTTGCAGATTCAAGAGAAGTGGAAAGAATTCAATCTGCTGGAAAATATAGAACTGGACAAAATACTTAGGACAAAGAAGAAGAAGTATCTTTGGAGGAAAAGAGAGATGTTATGAAGGGATTTTAAGATGAAAAAGAGGAGAGCTTTACAACAAACATGATAAAAGGAGAAATATGAGCAGCATTGTCACCTGTGCTTTTCATCTGATCTTAAACCCTGATAATTGGATTTTACACATTTTTGTTCATCTTCATTTTACCAAACTCTGAAGTTAATTTGTGTATGATTATTGCATTCCTAACCTGCCTTCCTTCTATGGAATTGAATGTATTTCTATTACAAACTCTCTCTCCCCCCCCCCCCCCCCCCCACTGAGCACTTCCTTCTCTTATTCTGTTCAGCAGGTTGGGGATACCCCCTGGAATATTTATAGGGTGAAAAAAACAGGTTTTTCTGTTCATTTTGACTTAACTGTGCCCATGGGCACTGGTGTTTTTTGGATATAGACCTAGGCTAGTTGAGGGTACTTGTTGATCTTGAGTTTTCTTTTATCATAATTTGACCTGATGTCTTTTCCTAATGAAAATATATTTCCCAGTATTCCCTCCTATATTCCCTTTAAAATTAAATATGCACTATTATAGAACATGTAAAACACTCTTCTGTGCTTATATTAATCATTTCTTAACAGAGGCTATGAACTAGAACTGATAAATTTTATCTTTTGATCAAATTCTGTACTTACTTGACTCTCTTGTTGTTTTTAACTTTTGCCTGTATAAATGTACAGATATTTTTTCTTCCACCCCAGCTATACAAAAAAACCCCCAAAGCAAAAAAACCTCAAACTATACTATCTTTTAGTTTTGTTATAGAATTCTGCTGTCCCTTTCCAGGATACATTAATTCATTCTATATCTTCCTCATTCCTTTCCTCTTCTACTATGCTCTAAAATCTGATATTCCATTTATGGGAGCATATTTCTGAAAAAGAGACCATAGACTTTACCAGACTGCCAAATGGTTTCATGAAACAAAAAAGAATTTGAGTCACTGCTTTAATTGATCACTTTTCCAATTTATCTTTCTGCTATTTACAAATCATCTTAATGTACTGTTTTGGTAATGTCATCTCTTTATTAAAGTTCCTTCTTGGCTTCCCAGATAAAAAAAATTAATTAATTTGTGATCTAAACTTTTGCGGGCCTTCATAGACTACATCAAACCTATATTTTCAATTTTTCACACTGTTTTCCTTGTATTCTGTTATAGCCAAATTAGACTTCAATTGTTGTAGACTTCAATTAGACTTCAGTTGTTCATTGTTTATACTTACCTCTCTTGCCTGGCTCTTCTTTTTTAAGTATCTTTAATTTTCTAGACTAATTTATTCCTTCCATTAAGTCTGCTCTGACTTCTTATTCTCCCTTGCACCTATCACACCCTTCCTTAATCTCAGTTATTTGTCTGTTACCTTTCCCCATTGTATCATATTGAAATCTTGAAGAGTCTGATTTCTTTCTACTGTCTTTTGTAGTCTTAGCCCTCAACAAAGGGCTTTCTGCATAGTTGCTTTTGTAAATTTTTATTCTATCAAATCTATCTAACAGTAATATTAGTGATAATTATCATCCAACAGTTGTGGGATTACAACCTAATTAACCAGGTTTTCGCTTTCCAAATTTTTCTTTGCCACCATTGTGAGATATAAAATACTTAAGAGCTTCAAAGAATCCTTTATTTTATAAATTTTATAAATGAAAGATCCAGAGCATATTAATATTACATTCGCCATTAAGTTAGGTAAATTGTATATTTTATTATTCTTTTTTTTATTATAGCTTTTTATTTACAAGATATGTGCATGGGCAGTTTTTCAGCATTGACAGTTGCAAAACCTTTTGTTCCAACTTTTATTTTATTCTAAATGACTTTGGCCTAATCAAAGTTTCTTTTATTTGTGTAGTATTGTCAATTTTTCTCCCTGACTAGGATGGATTAGTGAACTTTTGTTCACTGTACTTTGAAAGAAAATTAGATTTTTTTTTCTGCTTGATTTTACATGAAAACAATCATCTCTATAGTCATCTGAGTCCATGTCTTTTGAATTCTCTTGATTTTTACCCAACTATTAGGTGGTACAAGCAAGTGATTGAAATCTGTTTTTGGAGTTTAAAAGACATCAGTTTAAATATTGCCTCAGATAGTTATTAGCTTTGTGATCCTGGGCAAGTCACTTGGCATTTCTGAGCCTTAGTTTCCTCTTCTGTAAAGTGAGGGAGTAGAAGTTGATGGCTTCTGGAGGAATTTTCAGCACTAAACATTTGATCCCTCTTGATCTGGACTTCCTTTGTCCCTTTCTAGATTGGAAAAGTCCTGTTGGTTGTGGCTGTTCGTTGCCCATAGGCCTTTTTCTTGTCTGATTTGTTTTTGAGTATTTTGGGTAGTCACAGTAGCCCCATCAACTTGAATGGTATAGCTTTTTTGAATTCTCCCCCCCCCCCCCCTTTTTTTTTTTTTTTAAAAAGCATAACTTTTTCACTTAACCTTGTGAAAGGTTTTGTGGGACTTCAGTGAAATTTAATAGTGAAAAGAGATTGACTGTGATATTTGTAGGTAGATATATGGTGAATTGAGTACAGTTTCAAGTAATAGTTGTCTTGACCTCTTGTTCCTTATCTTACTGAGTATAAAACAGAAGATGAATCCCTAAATCTGAGAATTTGGGATTATTTACAGAAATTTGGTCTGTAATCTAGAAAACTGAAGATGCAAATTGTTACAGAATTCTGTAGAATCTAGTCACATTGTTAGTTTATTATAATAGTTATTAGACTAGAGAGTTTTTGAAGCTCTTGTTACTTTTTTTTTAAAATTGGTATATTTCATCTAGGAGTACATTTCACACAAAAAAATGGGACAGCTGGTATAAGGTTTATTGTTTCTATAGAAATGAAATCTACATCTGGATGTCAGTTGTAGATTGGTGTCAGTGAATTCCATAGTACTTCAAAAAATTCTAATGTGTTATTTCTTAAGATGTTGCAGTGATATTGATTTGTTTTAAAAATCAAACCAAAACAGGTCTAATGGTTTTTAAAATAGTTTGGAATTTACTTTTTTGGATCTTTTCAATGTATTTCCTAATTAAAGTGTAAAGAGTTTACTGAACTACCTAATAAGTCAAAGATGTAAAAGACATTACAATGATTTTCTATAGCAGACAATTTCTTTTTGCTTATATTTAATATCTTTCTTCAATTTTGTAAGGAAGGGGCTGGTAATAGGTAGAATTAGTCAAAGGTCAAAAATACTTCTGCAACCTTCTTGTGTGAGCATAAAGGTATGGTCCTTAAAGAACTGCTGGCTCATTTATTTGGGAGGGAGAAATTGGAAAAAATCTATCTTTGACTTTTCCCCCCTAGCATTGTATCTAATCATCTAAACTTTGCTAGGGCTAGCTACAATTTTTAAAAATAGATTTATGTATAGCTGTATCTATAGCACCCACTCTCTTTTGTGTTTGTGTGTAAGTAAAATATCTTTTGGTTTTATATTGCTTACATTTCCCATTATATTCCTTCTGTTAAGTTGTTTAAAAAACTAAGAACCAGGAAAAAAATAATAGCAAAAAAACTTAATATAATGAAAACAAAAACTAATGTGGAATGTAGTGTTCCATATCTATGAAATTCCCACCTCTGAGAAGTTAGTGATGGGGTGAGGATATCTAAAATTTTTATAATTTTTCAACATTCTGTTTTCAGTAGGTTCAATTCAGTTGAATGAATTGGAAACAAATTCAGTTGTGTGTGTGGTTTTTTTTTTTTTTTTAATTTACATTGTTGTGTTTATTGTACATACTATTTTTCTGGATCTGTTTACTTCAATGTGCTTTTAATCTTAAGTCTTTCCTGTCTTTATTAAAAGTTATATTCTATTGTGTTCATGTAGCACTGTTTAGCCATTCCCCAATCAAGAGACTTCAACTTTTTCTTGCCTTTTCTACCACAGAAAATGCTGCTAATAAAAATCTGCTCTATTTGGAATCTTTTTTTGTTATTGCTATCTTTGAAGTACATGCTTAGTAGTGTAATCTGTCATTTGCTTGAAAAAAATATTTACATTTAATATTGATTGTTATGAACCAAAAAATGGAAAGTAGAAGAGAACAATATGACTGAAAAATGTGACTCCTTTAAACTATTTGCTTTTAAAACAGAATGCAATTTGACATTACTTTTAGGATGTATTTGTGTTTCCTGTCAAAATCAGTTGTCCTCTGCATTTTAAAAAATGCTTTTAAAATTTTCTTTCCTATTCTGAGTCACTTTGAAATAAAACAAAGAAAAACAGCCCCTGTAGTCAAGCAAAATCTAACCATTGGCCATATCCAAAAATATATATGTTTGTGTCCCTTGGGTTTATCATCTTTCTGTCAGAATAGGTCATATGTTCCTCATCTTTCTTCAAAAATCATGTGATAGGTCATTGCATTGATCAGATTTGCAATCTCAATGATGTGAAGATTTTTCTATTTGACTATTGATCATCTACTACCTGTCTTCACCCCTCAGATGAAAGAACATAACAGGTCTAGCACAATTTTGCAACATCTTTGGAAATTTTGTCTTCTCTCCTTATTTGTGATTCACTATTTTACCCTATGACTTAAACTAAACTTTCCCTTTCCCGCTGAAATTTAAATTTTCTGTCATTCCTATTCCTAGTTCATCTCACTATCTCTAGTTAGTCCATGAATGCACTTGTGGTTGTCAGTGGTTTTTAAAGGGTTAATACACAAATGGATACAATACTGCAGATACTGGTTTGGAATATAGTAAGATTATTATTTCCTATGGTCTGGAAATTCTGTTTCTTTAATGCAGCTTGATTGTATTAGCTTGCTTAGCAATTGCCTTTATACAACTGCTTCAATACGCCTATAATTAATGCCCAACTTTATTTCACAGACCTAGGTTCTTCTCAATTATTTTAATAATTGTCGTCTTTTTAACTGAAATGTGACTTTTCATTTTCCCATTATGGCTCACTTATTGCTCTAGCTTTGTTATCTTCTCTTTCAATAAATATTTTGTAGTTTTCCAAGTAATGATAAAAGCAGTTGAGTAGTTTAGGCATAAGGAAAGCACTCTAGAGACTTCTCTCCTGACTGACATGGAGCTGTTGATAAGTTTTGAATATGTTTAACCAGCTGATATTTTGTTTTATTCCTGCATATTCTTATTAGAATGACACTTTACAAAGATGTAACAAGTTACTTTTCCCTTTAAAAATCTTTTAAAAATCACTCTTTGGACCCAAAATTCCCAGATTATCTTTTTTGGAATAATTTGAGAGTTTAGCGTTAATAGAGCATCTTACAAAGTTTTGATTCTGCTCACCTCCATGGAGGAAGGTGGAAAGTGTTTATAAATTGCATGTTTGTAGTCAGAGTTTAGTATTTTGATCAACTTCGTGAAGTCTTATGCTTTTCTTTATGTTAATCCTTGTAAAAAGCCAATTAAGTGCTTTCTATTAGTGAGGGTAACTAAACTACCTGTATTTGCTAATATCTTTTTTCTTACAGGATATAGAACTATTTTTATTGGTGTATAAATACCCAATGTACTTCTTCATTCTACTAGCATTATTTATTAGTATTCTGTTATTCTACTTTTAGTAGAAAGTATTGGTTAGTTACCTGAAGTGATTCTGTATATTAATCTAGTTAACATATTATCCTACTTTTTTAAAAGTAGTGAGATGTTTTGAAATCATCTGGTTTGCCTCATTATACAGAAAACATTTTTAGATAACTTACCACATTTAAAATGTAGAGCATCAAAGGAAGTTTTCTTTTAATAGTCCTAGCCATCTAAAGAATGTTTTGCACAAATTTAGGGCTAATTCATTTTGTTTTACCAGTTAAGATGGATAGTAAAAGTCAAACAGATGTTTGAGATTAGTGTGGTTTTAATATTGCTGAAGCACATTTTAAAAGAGTTTAGAAATCATAATTGGTTAAAAGATGGTCAGATTATTCTCATCAGGTTTTGGTTTATGTCTTTCAGTGCTATAAATCAAATCTATATATAATATAACTTATATTGTAAAGAAACTTCAACTCAGCCTGTGAGTCCTTATGTAGCAACTAGCTGAAGCAATAAGAAATAGTGTAGTGAATAGAATGCTAGATCTGGAGTCAGGAAGATCTGAGTTCAAAACCAGCCTTAGATATTTAATATCGTGTGACTCTGGGCAAATGAGTCCCCGAATCTTTTCTTAGCCCTAGTTTCCTTTTTGTGTAAAATGGGGATAATAATAGCACCCACATCACAGGATTTGTAAAGCACTTTGTGAAGATCAAATGACATAATGTAAACTCTAAAGCTCTATGTACATGTTAGCTATCATGTTTCACTATCATTACTCAGCTAGAGAAAGCATGAATGCCAACCAAAAAAGCAAACAGATTCCTGAAGGCAATAGCTATAACTAGAGGAATTGCTTTCTTATCTTGTAGATATGGTATTCTTGTCCATCAGTGTGGTTTTAGAAGTAAACTTTTTGTGGTATTAATAAGAAATGAGGGATTTGGTGTTAGAGGCCCTGAATTTAATATTTACTACCTGTATGACATTGGGCAAATCATTTAATTTCCTTGGATCTTGGTTTTCTCAACTCTAAAATGAAGACCTAGACCAGATCTACAGAGTCCCTGCTTTGACAATCTTCAAGTCTATCATTTATGGCATTTTGATTGAGGGATGAAAATAAAATTTTAATGTACCATTCTAGAACAATATGAAAAGAAAAACAAATCAAACATCTTAACCTAAAACTCTGACCGTTGATCAAACTGACCCTGGTATATGTGTCTGTTGTTTATGTATATGTCTTTGTATCTATTGTTTAAATAAAACTTAAAATAAGATTTAGTAATTGTGCAAAAGAAATTAAGTCACTTTGTTGCCACTATGATATAAAACTCTTACAATACTTTCAATATTTAAATCTCTTTTTCTTGGTTCATAAATAGTCTTCCTTTCATTTCCTTGACCCCCCAAAAAAAAGAAAATTGGGAAGTTTCTTTGGAGAGAAGGGGGGGAGAGCAGAATAAATTTAAGACTTTATTATATACTGTTAAAGATAGATGTTATAATAAAACATTAAGCATAAAGAAAGAAAAGTGGAGAAATGCATGTTGTTATTTTATTATAGAGCACTTCCTAAATTTGCAGTTTGTATTCCAAAACATTTTGAAGTTAGCTGTTTAAAATTCAGAACTCATTTTCATCTGGAGAAATTACATAAAATGATATGGTTAGGATCCCAAGCCTAACCCGCACCTCTAGCAAAATCTATTTAATTTATAATGTACCTTATAAAAGCTGTCATTTTATAGCATGAATTATTCAGGGAAATGTATTCCAAATCTCAATATGGCATATCTCTGGCCACTGTCCCTTTCATCCCTACACTCTTACTCAGATAGAAAATTGATTTTTCCCCATCCATAATCTCCAAACATACTCCAGGAAGTGCAGATAGAATGGGAACTTCATGTATCCCTATATGAATTTTTGGTTCTAGATCCTAGTACTTTTTTTGATAATGAGATCTTGCAAAAATCAGAGACTGTGTTAACTCAGATGAATGTACCAAGAGGATGAGATGATCTGCTTATTTTAGTATTCACACAAACGATGGGAACACTTTATTGAGAGGGTTGACAAATAATTTCCAGAATATAACTTCTGCTCCTGATCTTTACCAGACAGAATAGGAATATTTTTGTATGGAACTTTTTTTTTTTTTTAACCTAAATATAGCCATAAATTTTATTAACTGCCTTATGAAAGACTTCTGTTGAACATGGTGAATCTTAAGAGTTGGCGTGTATGTGTGTGTGTGTGTGTGTGTGTGTGTGTGTGTGTGTGTGTGTGTGTGTGTGTGTGTGTGTCTGTCTGTCTGTCTGTCTGTCTGTCTGTCTGTCTTTTAAGATGGTCACAACAGATCACTTCTTAATGAGTATAAAATACTAATGAAACTATTCCTTAAAAGTTTAGAAAATTTTAAAAAATGTTCCTAATGGATTTTAACTATTTCAACTCTTTCATATTAAATGTGTTACAGGAATGAAACTGAAGTCTGCTGCAATAAAACACTGAAGGCTTTAAAATGTTTTCTTGCATAAAACTCAAACTTTAAGTAGCTGCTTATGAGGATAGGGAAGTCAGGAAGCTAATGTCTGTCTCAAGATACAGGACAGCTGTTTGTTCATCAACCTCAACTGTGTGAGTAGAGCCTTAAGCCTGTAACCCTGCTTAATTGGACATAACGAATAAATTTTTTTGTCTTGTTTATGAGAAACTGTAGTTAAATCAAGATGATTAAATATTTTGAAAGATTTGCTTTTCTTCCCTATGCCCCCTCCCCAAGCTGCCATCCATAGGATATTGAGGGTGGATTGGGGAAGTGATAGTTTTAAAGGGTAATTAAAAAATTATTGGCACAAGTATTTATATGAACATTAAGACTCATTTCAAAATTATTCTAAATCATAGGGATTCTCTCTCTTAGAAAAATAGCCTAAATTGTACTTAGAAAGATGTGACTTTTTTGCTTAAGATTATGCTCCAAGCAGAATTGACTGAATAAGTGTGTGTATTTCTCACTCACACACACACACACACACACACACACACACACACACACACACACACACACACTTTATATCTTAAAATATTTTGTAAATGTATATTCTCTTTTGTGTTAGTGAAAAACAGGATTTCAGGAAATAATGGTTCATTTTAATTTTGAACACTCTTTCTCCCCCCCCAGGCAGTTGGGATTAAGTGACTTGCCCAGGGCCACACAGCTAAGAAGTGTGTGAGGTCATATTTGAACTTTGGTTCTCCTGACTGTAGAGCTGGTACGCTATCCACTGTGCCACATAGCTGCCCTTTTTGAACAATATTTTGAAAAGAAAAGACATTATACCAAAAGTTACGCTTCATCTTTGCATCCTTAATTTAGTCTAGTATATTAAATTCAACAGTAATAAATCCTTAGTTAAAAGAAACATTGATTACATTGAAGTAATTGTTTCTTAATTAAGCACAGTTGGAATTATGTGATAAACTGGTCTGAAATGTTTGTTTTTTAGTGTTTTATAATAGCCTCTCCCTCTGTGTCTGTGTGTCTGTTTATTTTACTTTTCTAAATACATGTAAAGATAATTTTCAGCATTCATTTGTGATAAACTTCGTGTTCCAAATTTTTCTGTCTCCATCTCCCACTCTCCAGAACAGCAAGCAATCTGATATAGGTTATGTATGTGCAATTCTTTTAGACATACTTCCATAGTTGTTGTGGGGGGGAACAGACCAAAAAGGGGGGGTAGAAAGCATTAGAAAGAAAAAAGTGAAAATCCTATGCTTTGATCTATATTGAATCTTCATAGTTCTCTTTGTGCATACAGATGGCATTTTTCATCCCAAGTCAGTTGGAATGGCCTTGAATTGTTTAGAATAGCCAAGTCTTAGCATAGTTGATTGTCATGTAATCTTGTTGATGTGTACAAAGTTCTTCAGGTTCTGCTTGTTTTATTTTAGCATCAATTTGAGTCTTTCCAGTCTTTTCTGAAATCAGCCTGTTCATGATTTCTTATAGGAAAAAAATATTTCATTACATTCATACAATAACTTATTCAGCCACTCCCTGGACAGATGGGCATCCACTTCATTTCTAGTTCCTTACCACTAAGAAAAAGATGCTACAAAGTTTTTTGAGCATGTGGGTCCTTTTTCCTCTCTTTAGGATACAGACCCAGTAGTGACACTGCTGGATCAAAGAGTATTCAGTTTGATAACCCTTTGGGTATAGTTGTAAATTGCTCTCCAGAATAATTGCATCATTTCACAACTCTGCCCACAAAACAATAGTGTCTCAGTTTTCCCACATCCCCTTATGTGTCATTAGCCAATCTGAGAGGTATGAAGTGGCACCTCAGAGTTGTCTTAATTTCTATTTGTCTAATCAGTAGTGATTTAGCATTTTTTTCATATGATCAGAAATTAATTTCATCTAAAAATTGTTTGTATCATTTGACCATTTATGAATTGGGGAATGACTTGTGTTCTTAAAAATTTGAGGCAGTTTTCTAGGTTTTAAAAATGTTTTATTCATATATTTAGAATTGTGTTTTAGAAATGAGCCCTTTATTAAAAATACAATCTAGAGATTTTTTCTTAGCTTTTTTCTTCCCTTTTCATCTTGGCTGTATTGGCTTTATTTGTGCAAAACCTTTTAAATTTAATATAATTAAAATTATACATTTTCCATTTCATAGTGTTCTCTAGTTCTTTGGCCATAAATTCCTGCCTTCTTCACAAATCTGACAGACTAACCTTACTGTCCTAATTTGCTTATGGTATTACCCTATATGTGTCTATATTTTGACCTTATCTTAGTATAATGTTAGGTGTTGGTCAATGCCTAATTTTTGTCATGTTTTTTTTTCCAGCTATTTTTGTAAGATAGTTCTTTTCCCAGAAGCCAGGAATCTTTGGGTTTATCAAACACTAGATTACTTTAATCATTGACTATTGTGTCTTATATACTTCACAGTGATCCACTGCTTTTTCTTAGCTAGTACTAAATGGATTTTGATGACTTCGGCTTTATAATATAGTTTTAGGTTTGGTATATCTTTTGCCTTTCTCTCTCTCTCTCTCTCTCTCTCTCTCTCTCTCTCTCTCTCTCTCTCTCTCTCTCTCTCTCTCTCTCTCTCTCTCTCTCTCTCTTTTTTTTTTTTTTAGGCTGGGGTTAAGTGACTTGTCCAGGGTCACACAGGTAGGAAGTGTTAAGTGTCTGAGACTAGATTTGAACTCGGGTCCTCCTGAATTCAAGGCTGGTGCTCTATCCACTGAGACACCTAGCTGCGCCCCCCTGCCTTTCTCTTTAAAAGCAAAATGTTAATCCCATTTAAAAAAAATTGATTTGTAAATTTCTATTTCTATTCTATGTCTTTTATTCATAAATTTAGTGGTAAGACAATCTATGTCCAAGAGTAACATGGTATTTATAGGATATTTCATAGGCATTATATTAAAATATAAAATATTACATTTTTAAAGTAATTAACCATAACCATACTTATTGGTGAAATTATGTAATTACACCATACAGCTTTTACTTGGCAGTATCAAAACTGAAATGAAGGCAGTCTTCATTCCATGTCTAATGCCATTACCCTTTTAAGGACATACAAAATGATGTCCTATTTTCAAAGTATTCAATGGAAAGGAGGCATTTAGCAATTCTTATCATACACAAAATGTGTACTTTGGAATTTATCTTCTGTCTCTCCTACTACAGTTTAGTCCTTTGTTTCTAATCAATGAATATCAAAAACAAATGGTCACAAAATTTAATACAAATGTACTTCCTGGATCCTATATGAACCTGGCAGGGTGTGTGCCTTTCAAGAAGTTGACCCAAGACAAATTACCTTTAAAGTTACTTAGGAAAGATTTTTTATATGCTTCATATACTTATAATTCTACAAATAAAGTTGGTGTTAAAATGTGAGAGGACATAATTAACTTTTGTATTACTGTCCTCTCTTGATGACTTGTATGTATTCCACTTTTTTTGTGTATGCATTTAATCTTAATTTTGTTTTTTCTCAATTACATGTAAAACAAATTTTTAGCTTTCATTTTTGGGAGTTATGAGTTTTCAAATTCTCTTTTTTCCCTCTTTTTTGAGAAGACAAGAATTTGATATAGTTTGCATACTTGTAGTCATGCAAAGCATTTCTATGTTAGCCAGATTGCAAAACAACCCCCCACCCCCCAAGGAATAATAAAGTTTTTTTTCTTTTTAAAGAACTGTTAAGAATCTGTTAAAGAATCTGCTTTCATACACAATCATTTATTTTTCTGAATGAATAGCTTTTTCCCCCCATAAATCTTTTAGAATTGATTTGTGTTATTTGCTGTTGAAAATAGCTAAGTTATTTACAGTTAATCATTGTATAGTGATACTGTTACTCTATACAGTATTGTTACCCTGCTCATTTCACTTGGCATCAATTCATGTAATTTTCCCCAGGTTTTTCTGAAACCATCCTGTTTGTCATTTCTTATAGCATTGTAGTACTCCACAGTCTCATAACTTATTCAGCCATTATCTAATTGATTGGCATCCCCCTGAGTTGCAATTCTTTACTACCATTAAAAAAAAAAAAAAAAAAAGCTGTTGCAATTTTTATAGATCTAGGTCTTCTCTCCTCCCCCCTCCTTTTGATTTCTTTGGCATATAGACCTAGTAGTGATATTGCTAGGTTGAAGGGTCAAATACCTAGTTTCATAGCTCTTTGGACATATTTCCAAACTGTTCTCTAGAATGGTTGAATCAGTTCATAATTCCATCAACAGTGCATTAGAGTCCCTATTTTACTATATTCCCTCCAACATTTCTCATTTTCTTTTCATATTAGCCAATCTGATAGATAAGAGGAGTTGTTTTCATTTGCATTTCTGTAATCTCTGTGATTTTGGTTCCTCCCTTCCCCCTTTTCACATATCTAATACATATGTCTATATGACTATAGATAGTTTCGGTTTCTTTGGAAAATTTTTTCTTAGCCTTTGATCATTTATCAATTGAGAAATGATTGTATTTTTATAAATTTGACTGAGTTCTCTGTATTTGAGAAGTGAGGCATTTATCAGGAAAATTTGTTGTAAACTTCCCCTCACTCCCCTTCTTATTTTCCTTCTCTTGGCTGTATTGGTTGTGATTGTACACAAACTTTTTATTTTAATGTAAGTAATTAGGATTATCCATTTTACATCTTAAAATGTTTTTCATGTTTTGTAGGTAGTCTGTTTTTAAAAAAAGGTTGCCTAGCTGTTTTTTCCTTCCCTTGAATACTTTTGACATTTATTTTAAAAATAATTTGCTTTGCTTAGGACAGCTAGATGGTGCTGTGGATAGAGCATGTCAGCCCTGAAATCGGGGGACCTGAGTTCAAATTTGGCCTGAGACACTTAATACTTCTTAGTTATGTGACTGTGGGGAAAGTCACTTAATCCCAATTGCCTCAGCAAAAAAAAAAAAAAAAGCTATTATTTTAATAGCTATCCAATTGCCCAGGCTTTACAATCTTATATGTGTTATTGTTTGAATCATTGTATACCATTTTAAAATTAGAAGAGTCCAGAACTAAAACCAAGATCTTGTGTCTCTCAGGTCTATGTTTTCTTGCTTTATGAGAAATTAACAATGTGCCTTATTAGAGAGCTAGCTTTTCAGTCAGGGAGGCCTTTGTTCAAATACCTTTCAGAGCCATATTTGCAAGCCATATGATCCCTCTGGGCCCCCCAAACACTTTCTTAAAACTCTTTAAGTTGCAGAGTAGCTGTGGATCTGCATTGATGGTGAGAGGAAGCTCTCCCTAGAAGCTCCTTACAGAGAACAAATCACAACAGGTGTAAGTATATATCCATATCCATATGATATTTTAAGTATTTTAAAAATATAGTTACATTAAAAACCCATTTATATTCAGGAAATCTTGATTAAATTAGTTTATATTGTAACTTTTTCAAGTTTGTTTTTAGTTTTTCTCATTTGAAAACAGCTATTCAATTTCATAGTCATAAAAATTACAGAAACTTGAAGTTAGAAAAACCTTTAAGTTTGTATTTTGTGGCTTTTCCTTTTGATCATTTTTTTCTTTAATACACAATCTTAGATATTTATAGACTTTTATAATAGCTTGATACAGTTATGTCTATTATTTGGCAACCTAGATGCTTCAATGGATAGATTAAGGAGCCTATAATCAGGGAGACTTGAATTCACTGTGGCCTCAGAAACTTACTAGCTAGATGTCTCTAGGCAAGCCAAAGATGAGGATAACAGCAGCACCTACATCCTAAAATTTGCAAAAATCAAATAAGATAATAATTATGAAGCACTTAATATATAACACCTAACACATAGTAGGCACTGTGTAAATGTTGTTGTAGGACTATTTTAAATTTAGAAGCCATATCAGTTATATGTGTCATAAAAATCATAAATTACTTTGATATTTGCTGTTGTCAGTTCCCTTTTTTTTCCTAAATAGTTTTCTAAATATTGGGTTTTCTTTAAAGTTATTCTGCTCTAAAATATTTATATACTAAATGGTTAGTCTTAAGGCATAGAGAAGTTCAGTTGTTCATTCGCTGATCTCTCTCTATACACTGCTTACATACAGCTTGATAAATGCTCATTTAAATTTAACACTCCTCCCCAAGAAATGATAGTCAGCATATATATTATATGTAATAAATGTTGCCTAACACAGTTTTTAAAATAGCTTTTTATTTACAAGATATATCCATGGGTAATTTTTCAGCATTGACAATTGCAAAACCTTTTGTTCCAACTTTTCCCCTCCTTCCCCCCACCTCTGTCCCCAGATGGCAGGTTGGCTAATATATATTAAATATGTTAAAGTATAAGTTAAATACAATATATGTATACATGTCCATACAGTTATTTTGCTGTACAAAAAGAATCGGACTTTGAAATAATGTACAGTTAGCCTGCGAAGAAAATCAGAAATTCAGGTGGACAAAAATAGAGGGATTGGGAATTCTGTGTAGTAATATAATTTTTAATAAGATGCACAATATATATTATGTAGCTTTGTAAACAAAGTTAAGAGTTTGTGTGATAATTAAATTTGAAATTGCTGTCAGTTACATTTAGGTAATTGTTTTCAAAAATTGAATGTTTCAGAGGAAATAGGCATGCATAACTATATGGTTTTTTGTTTTTCCTGAGGCTGGGATTAAGTGACTTGCCCCAGGGTCACACAGCTAGGAAGTGTTAAGTGTCTGAGACCAGATTTGAACTCTGAATTCAAGGCTGTTGCTCTATCCACTGCACCACCTAGCTGCCCCCAGCTATATATTTTTAAGACCAAAAATTTAAATGACAGATAATTACTTACTTAATTTCTGTATCAGCAGGATCCAGTGATTTTTTTTTTCCCCTTTATAGGTTAAAATTGAATTTCATGACAGGAAAGACCTAATGGAAACAATACTAGAATAGAAAATGAGAGTTGAGTTGGGATCTAGTTTTTATCATAAAACTAGACTAGAAAATGAGTCAGGTTCCCATTTTTACCATAAAGTAGGTACTGTGACCTTGAGAAAGTAACTTCTCACTTTCCCTAACTTTGTAAAGTAAAGGAGTTAAATTAAAGCCATAAGAGCCCTTCCAATTCTGAAATTCTGTAATGACTTACAGGTTAGATACTCCCTTCAAGTATTTGAAACAGTAAAAGAGTAGTTTCAAAAAAGTGTATTAAAGGAGTATTGATTTAACATTCTTTTTTTCATGAAAGTAGAGAAAATGAAGTAAGAAGTTTGAAGTTACATATTTAATTAGATGCATGTATGTGTGTGTGTTATATGTGTATGGGAAGTGGTGGTTGGGATACAAAAATGATTAAGGACGTCCTTTATACATTTGGAGAAATTCTTTCTCTTGGAATAGAAATTCCCATTGTTTTTCACTAGACAGAAACACAATATATTTTAAAAGCCCACTGACTTTTAAAATAAAGACATTAAGTTAACAGATTGAAAATAATTATAGGTCCTGCAGATATTGACTGTCTCAAATAAGTCTTTTTATATAGTGAGGAAAACACAATTGGTGATCCTAATTGTTGAGATTATGATCATTTATTCAATTCAATAAACATTAAGTATCTATGATGTTCCAGGCACTGTGCTAAGCACTTGAAGATTCAAAGAAAGAGGCAAAAGATAAATATAAATGAATGTATTAAACTCAAGCTATACACAGGGTAAAGAGAAAATAATAGAGGGAAGGCATTGACATACTTATGAAACATGGTGTAAAGTATTGTATATGTGGTATACACCAATAGAAGTGTATTTGAGTAAACAAATATTAGTTTGTTTAAGGGAGGAATTAAGGCATCCAAAGTTATATATACAGGGGGCTAAAGATAATTTGCCCTTTGAGTGTCTGAACTTTGAGTATTGTTTCAAATTCTCAGGGACATATTTTAAAAATAATTAAATATTTGTTGGATATTTAATAAATTTCTATAATGTACAATTAATATACATAATATACAATTATGAAAAATGTGAGGATTTTTGCCCTGAAGATTTTATAATTTAATTGGGGAGACTGGATTTAGAAACAAAGAATGATGTCTCTGTATGTCATATACTTAGTTATATAATTATACACACAGATATATCTTTTTGTGTGTGTGTTTATGTGTGTGGGCTAACAAAATGGGTAAAGTAAAATAGAATGACTTATCTCTTTGATGGTAGATAATAAATATGTAAGGGCATGAGTGAGGAAGGGAGAAGTCCAGTAAGAGAGATGGAAGGAGGGAAGAGAGAACAAGAAACCACAAGCAGTATGGTTTGGATGGAAAAGAGGCATTAAATTTCAGATATCCAAGGTGAATAATACTTGTAATATTGAATTTTGAGAAGTAGTTAAGTTAGTTTGCAGTTTTAAAGGTCTGTGAAGTAGAGAATGGCGAAAGGACCTGTGTTCATATTGACATATATGCTTGAAGTTTCCACAAATAATAGTAAGATACATGGGGGAAGGAGGAAAACAAGCTATGAGCCACATGCTAGAGTTATCTACAGAAAAAGAAAGCCTTAAAAGATGAATCCTTAGAAGCAATGATAATTTCAAGCAGTAGTGTGGTAATGGTCATGTGCATACATAGCTGAATAGAATAAAAAAATATATCTACATTTCTGTTGCTTAAAAACTAATATACCTGATAATTCAGGGTCTAGTCTTGTTTTCCTAAAATCCGAACCAAAGGGATTATTCTCCAAATAGAGATAGGGGAAGAGATCAGCTCCCCACGACTCCCCATCCCTACACACACAATGGTAGAGCTACAGATACTTTTTTTATCCTTGATATTCGTTCTCTGTTCTTGCAGAGGAAGCAGGGGTGCTCAGGTCATTGTGTCCTTCAACTTTACCTTACTGAGCTCTTTTTCTTGTCTTTTCCAAGAATGTATAGTAACTTTAGGCTGCCTTTATTGTGTCTTCAGATTTTCCATCCATTCCCCACTTAAGGCTCAACTTTTTCCCCTGAACTTCTCTCACATTTCATATTTTCTATTACACCTCTTTCCTCTACCTTCATTAAAACCCTGATTAATAATTATAATAATAGCATTTATAAAGTACTTAGTGTATGCCAGGTACTGTGCTGAGTGCTTTATAAATATTATCTTATTTGATCCTCACCTACCTACAGGAGGTAGATACTCTTACATCCCTATTTTATGAGAAAACTGAAGCTAACAGGTTAAATGACTTGCCTAAGGTCAACTACAGCTAGTAGTTGTCTGAAATTTAAATTCAGGTCTTCTTATTCCAGGACTGATGTTCTCTTCACTTGCCACCCAAGTTGCTTATTGATTCTGTCAGTATTATTGGTCTGAATTTAATATGAAGAAAAGTTTTAAATTTATTCTGTATGGCACTTACATAATATATAAAACACTGTGTGAGATGCTAAGTATACAAAAAGAAAAGTCAGAAGACCCCTGTTGTCAAGGACTTGACATTAGAACGTAGGAGATGATACTTGGAAAGTGTCAGCTGCAAATCAAATGGAAGATTGGGGTGCCAGGGCAAAACAGATGGTAATAACTCTTTAATACTATTTGCACAGAAATCTCAGTTTCTGTTCTGGGGTTGAGGCATCTTTATAGCATCAAGGATTCTGTTACTAAGGGATCTGTTACTATGGCATCTTCTTCCCAGGATGGTGGCTGAGAGCAGTGGTCAGAAAACGTTGCTATTCTAAATGCTCTTTTTTTTTTTTTTCCTGAGTTGTCCCATCAAGATCTGAGAGACATAAAGATTATGGTAGTGGTTTGGCTTGCCTGACATATGCTGC
Source organism: Sminthopsis crassicaudata (assembly GCF_048593235.1). Classification (NCBI taxonomy): domain Eukaryota; kingdom Metazoa; phylum Chordata; class Mammalia; order Dasyuromorphia; family Dasyuridae; genus Sminthopsis; species Sminthopsis crassicaudata. Next base: position 569,694,963 of record NC_133618.1, read on the forward strand.
CTCTTTGTACCTCAAGTTGCCTAGATTGAATGTGGCCTTTCCTTTGTGTTGTAGTGGAGAACTCATACAGGGCAAGCACTCAAAAGTTGTCAGAAAAAAGTGATACAAGGACGCTCTCAAGGTCTCTATTAAGAGCTTTAGAATTGATTGTATGACATAGGACTGCCTAGCATGTAATGCCTTTCTTAGAAAAGGGGCTGTACTTCTCTATGACCATAGAGACATTACGACATCACACAGAAACATTTTGGTCCTCCTCAAGAATGAAGGACAACAACCAACTAACCAATGAGTGAAGCCATTGAGAAAGAAAGGATAGGTAATCCCTTTTTGTCTTTCCTGGATTGTAGCAGAACAGATTGTTTGTACTAGAACAGTTAACTTCTGTATGTATCTCTTTGGACAAATGCCATAAAATAGGAGAGGTTTTAGAAGGTGGGCTAGAAGAGATTTTATTTATTGTCCAAATCTTTAGGAATCTTCAAAGGTGACTCAGAGCAGTTTTCTCTCCCCTCACCACAGTATCAACTTTAAAAATGTCCTAATCTTAAGATTTTTATGACATTTTCATTCTCTCCAGACCCAGTTGTTTATTCCTTTTCTTGATTATCTTAGCGATCCCATAAAAGACATAAAAGAAAGCTAAAAATTTCTTGTTGAGATAAAGGGAAGAGAATAGCCTTGGATACAGAGTAAAGGAAGTTTGGAGGGACAGGGGAAGGAATTCCTCCTATATAGGTAGCCTGGGTGCTTTCGTTAAAATGAAAGATCTGGGGGGAATCCACCAGTCTTGGGAAAGGGACTGCTGGAGCAGAATGTGTGTGTGAATCCCAAGATAAAGTGAATTTCAGCTTTAAGAGGATAGTGCTGCCTTTTTCCTTTCACTTCCAATCTTGAGGAATTGGTAGCTAGGCCTGATTCTGTTGTATTGGGCTCATTTGAAATATTAAGAAGTAATTTTTCTATTTTGTTGTAATACATTTTGTGTCATGCTCCCAGAGAGCCTTGTAAGAAAGAATGAACAAAAAAATATAGGAAAGGGAAAAAATAAGTTCAGCAAAACTAATCATAGTAGGATATTCGAAGTTGAATACGAAGTTTGTGTCTCCTCACATCTCTTCTTAGGGGTTAAGATTGGTTATGATTTTACAGCATTCAGTTCTAATTTTTAAAAAATTTGCATTGCTTTTGTTATGTATGTAGTTAGTCTTCTTGATTGTCTTTATTTCATCCCATCAGTTTGAGTGTCTTTTTCATGTTCTAGTAATGTCTTTATGAAGATAAATTGAATTCAAATGACTTTTTTGATTGAGAAAGTAATTGGACATGTTGATTTTGAAAAATTCAATTTGTCAGACATTTTTTAAGTACTTAGCATTAGCACAATGTTTTTATATTAAGCCTTGATAATGCAAAGACAAATAATGATCCTTTCCCTCAAGAGCTTTTAACATTTTACTGGAGAGACACTGTAAATACACAAATGGTACTGTACAAAATAATTCATCATAGGAGTAAACATTAACAATTAACACTAATAAAAAGAGGATGATATGAGGATCAAGAAAGAAGAGATGGTGAATGTAAGGTATCAGATAAAAAGTTAGTGAAATCTATGGAAGAGGGAAATGGAATGTCAAATTCAGAAAGTAGCTAACAGTCTAATTTTGCTAGAACATAAAGTAAATGAAGGGAAATAATAAGAAATAATGTTGTTATATAAGTTATATAGGAGTCAGAGTATGATGAGCTTTAAATGCCAACCTGAGGAGTTTTATATTTTATTCAAGAAGCAGTAAAAAGATAATACTTGCTTTTTTTTCTACTTCATATACAAAAGGTTTTTGAGCAGAAGAGTGACATTGTAAAACAGGCTTCTTCAAAAGACTATTTTGAAAAGTAGTTTGGATTAGAGAGATAAATTAGGAATTAGGAAACTGTTAAAAAAGGATCTTGATAAAAAATACATTTAAAATTTGAACTTGGTTGTGACCATGGGAGTAGAGAAAAGGGAACAGTTCTTGGAGGAGCTTTGAGGAATTTTTTTCTAACAACAGCAACAACATTTTTGTGTAATTTTAAAATGTACAAAATATCTTTATCATAATTATCTCATTTTTAATTGGGGGCAGCAAGAGCTTGGCACATAAGAAATAGTTAAGGGATATGATAACCCTTGAGCTGAATCCTGAAACCTAAGATTCAAAGCAGCATCTCAGGAAACAGTCTGAAAAGGCATAGAAATTGAAGATGATAGAGTGTCTTGTGTGAAGAAGTAGCCATTTTGATATGCTATACTTGCAGTCCCTTTTCACCTGAGAAAGTTTTATGCGACTCTGGATATATAGGTATGTAAAATAGATATACAAATCAGATGTTTCCTGATAGTAATTCATAATTTCACAACACTCAAATTCACTTACATCACCCTCTGTGGGATCACAACCCAAAGTTTAAGAAGCGAGTAGTTGAATGGAAGTGTTGATTCGGCTGGAAAGATATTTGTCTAGTTTTGCAGGGTTTAAAATGTTAAACCAGAAGAGTTTGTGTCAGAGAGAAAGCTACTGGAGTCAGACTAAAGGATCATGACATCGTCTGAGCTATGTTTTAGAAAACTCATGAAGATGATTTAGAAAGGAAAGAAATCTTGAAGCAGGAAATTAAGGAGTAAGCTATTGCAATAGGCCAAATAAGAGATGCTGCTAGAGTTGTGAAAGTAGGAATAATAAGACTTGGCAGCTAAATGGATATGGAGAAGAGGGAAAATATGGAATCAGAGAAAATTCTGTGAGGTTTAAAACTTAACAGAAATAGTTAAGAAGATGGGTATATTTGGGGACTTGAACAAGTAAAATAAGTTTCATTTGAGACTTTAGTTTGTATTGGTAATAAACCAGTTTTCTTTTTTTTTTTTTTTATATATCTTTTTATTTTCAAAATATATGCAAAGATAGTTTTCAACATTAATCATTAATCCTTTCAAAACCTTGTGTTCCAAAATTTTCTTTCCCTTCCTTTCAATGCCTCCCCTAGACAGAATCCAATATTTGTTAAACCTATATAATTCTTCCATACATATTTCTACATTTATCATGTTGAACAAGAAAAATCAGATCAAAAAAGGAAAAAAAATGAGAAAAAACAAAAAGCAAGCAAACAAAAAAAGGTGAAAATACTAAGTTGTGATCCACATTCAATCCCCACAATCCTCTCTCTGGATGTAGATATTGATCACTTCTCATAGAATAATAATATTCCATTACATTCATATGCCATAACTTATTCAGCCATTCTCCAACTGATGGATATCCACCCAGTTTCTAGTTCCTTACCACTGCAAAAAGGTGTGCCATGAACATTTTTGCACATGTGGGTCCCTTTCCCTCCTTTAAGATCTCTTTGGGAAGCTGCTGGATCAAAGAGTATGTGCAGTTTATTAGCACTTTGGGCATAGTTCCATATTGCTCTCCATAATGGTTAGATCAGCTCACAACTCCACCAACAATGTGTTAAGTGTCCCAGAATAAATCAGTTTTCAGAGATACTAATAGGTACTTTGTCCTGCAGAGACTGGATCTTAGGAGAGAGAATAGAAAAAAAAAAAATTCAAAATAATATTGAGGTATACCCATGATAAGTTTGGGATACTCTATATGAAATTCATCAGGAAAACAAGTGGTAATAGGGAATGTGGCTTTAAAGAGGAGGTTGTGTGGATGAGTAGGGGAACTGCCACAAGTGAAACAAATTTTCTGATCTTAAAGGAGGCATTAAAAGGAAAAGGTGGGGTGGGAGAGTAATGTGAAAGGAAAATCAGTTGGGGAATAGTTTTATGTGAATATAATGGAATGTTTCTCTGAAGACAAACAATGAAAGACATGGATGACTTTAGAGTACCTTGAGTAATAATAACTGAAGCACACAGTAAAGTGAACTAAACAAAGAGAACACTTTTTACAAAAACAAAAAGTATTGTGAAGGAAAACAACTTTTAAAGATTTAGGAAGCTTATCAGTCAGTGCAGTGACTGACCATGTTTCCATAAGACTTAGAATTAATCCTGTTATCCACTTCCTGACAGAAAAGTTATGTACTCCAAGTGGTACATGTATGGACATGGCTAATGTGTAGCTTTCTTTTGCTTCACTATGGTTGTCAGGATTTTCTTTCTTTCAGTTTTTAATTAGAGGGAAAAAGTAATAGTAATAATGATGCCTCAAAAAAAAAAAAAAAAAAAGGAAAACCATTGAAACATTTTCTGAAATGTACAGAAGAAAACTGAAAAAAATATTGAGGGGAGTACAACTAATATATTTTTAAAAGAAATGTTTTAATTTTGTATTTTTAAAAAGCACATGGTTTGAAAGGGAGATTCACATATATACTTATTGTGTTCTGATATACACACACACACACATGAAAATGATCCTTTTAGTTTTTAATAATGAAATATAAAAGTTTAAAAACTGTACTTTTATATTTGATCTGAAGGTAATTTAGAAAAAAACAACCCTATAGTTTATTATGTAGGTCGGTGAGACAGATTTATGCTTTGGAAAAAGCACTTGAAAAGCTGTGGTGGTTGAAGTGGGCAGAGAGGTTAATTAGAAATCTGTTGTAATCGTTCAGGTGAGAGGTATTGGAGGTCTGAAATGGGGTAGTTTCTTAGTGAGATAAGGGAATGTATAACTAAAGATGTGACAAGTAGAAAGATTGGGCAAATTAATTGGATATGTCAGAGTGAAGACTTGAGAGTGATACAGTTACACCAGAGTTACACTTCAGTGACCAGAAAGATGTAATAGGGAAATTTGGAAAAGGGGAAGGGAAGATTGCTGGAGAAATCATTTCTGTTTTGGACTTAGTCTGCTTAGTCTGAGAAGCCTAAAGGACATACATTTGGAGATGTCTGATAGGCAGTTGGTGATAAGAGTATGAGAACTCCTGAAAGTAATTAAGACTGAAGAATTGTGTGCAAAAATGGTGTTTGAATTCATGGGAACATATGTGGGTTCCATGATAAATCCTTAGGACACACATAGTTACTTATTGATTGCTGCTTCAGCAGTCATTAACAATCCTGAAAATCTAGCAAGACAGTGGAGAAGGTATTCTAAAGTATCAAATGGTACAGAGGTGCCAAAAAGGATGACAATTGAGAAAATATCATTAGGTTTGGCTGCTAAGAGATCATTGTTAACTTTATGGAGAAAATTATATCTTATTCCCAGTATGTTTATTGAAGTAATGCTGTCCTTATGTTCTTTTTTTGTTAGAAGAAAATGGACTTGTTAAATTATATAATCAATCATCAGCAAGTATTTATTAATGATTTCATAAATGCTTGTTAAGTAACACTTTTCTTTGGCACTCTGTATATAAGGGTACCAGATGATCCAGTTATCTTTTTTGACAACATAGTGACTATGAAATCTTTTCTAATCTTAATCTTTTGTGTGATAAATATATTCCTATGCTATTGTTGTTCACTCATTTTTCAATCATTTCCAACTCTTTGTCTCCCCATTTGGAGCTTTCTTGGCAAAGGTACTGCTGTGGTTTGCTGTGGTTTTCTTCTCCATCTCATTTTATAGATGAGGAAACTGAGGCAAACAGAGTGAAGTGAGTTGCCCAAGTCACTTAGCTAGTAAATATCTGAGGACAAATAAAAAATAAATATCATGGAAAATTGAGTGTTTTCGATTTCAGGCCCAGGATTTTTTCTACTACTGTTGTTCAACTGCCCATAATATTCCTGGGTAGGTGTGTTTAAATACTGTATCAAACAAGAAATAATTTTCCAAAGCTTCGACGTGCATTAGGTTTGGATTTTTAGAAATTCCACAACTAATGGGTCACGTTTGACTTTTTCCCCATGTCACGTTAACTTGGGTCATATGAGAATTGGGGATCAGTGTGCTTTCTTTCTCTAGTAGCCTACTCAGTAATAGGTAACTGCTATGTTCTTATATATGTAGAATATATTATCAAGTATGCTGTTATGGTCTTAATTACAACCTTGGTAGCAAGGTAGTAATGGAAAAAGGAAGCTAAAGTGAGCTTTAATATTCTCATCTACTTTATCTGTAGTTAAAATTTGGGAAATGAATAGATTATCATTGAAAAAAAAATTGATTCATGAGTCTTCTATCCACATCAGCCAGATGTAAACCTTTTTTGTCTTTCAGCCCAAGCTGCAGAGGGAAAGACAACCTGACATAGGGAAGTGGGGACAGCTACACAGAGAGAGAACTGCAAAACATCCTCAGTACAGTAGCAGGCCTGTACTCCAAATCCAAAATCCCTATACTTTTTCACCAGAGTAAGTAACATCTTTTCTTCCTTTATCAAAGCAAGTCATTGCAGTGTTTCTTAGCTAATTCCTTTCCTTTCTTTGACCTCCACAGATAATTTCTTGCCAATTTTCCTTTTCCCTTAAGTCCATTATTTCTGTCTCTTGACTCTCTGATTATCTCTTTCTCTCGTCAACCAGCTCCTGCCCTGCCACTGTCCCATGTGAAACTTTAATATGAAATTAGTTCAGGACAAACAATTGTGGTTATTTGTCTGTCTGTCTCTTTCTCTGTCTCTCCCTCCCCTTTACCCACTGTCCCTTGTGAAACTTTAATATGAAATTGTTGGCAAATAATTGTGATTAATTATGTTCCTTTAAAAGACATTATTGCTCTGCTCTCTTCTGGCTTCAAGAGGTTACTGCACATAACTTTATTAGTAAGTTGTCAAATAAAGTCACTATTCAATTGGCTGATTTGTTTCAAGGGAAAAAAAGGAAATCTTATACATAATAAACAGTGTGGTCATAGTCTTCAGATGTAAAGTAACTTTTAATTTAGCATTGCTAATATGCCTACCATGAGTTTTTCCTTGTTCTCCAGGAGATCACATTATAGAAAAGTCGTTTTGGATACCAGTTTGAAAAGAAGAGATTGGTTTTGCCACAAGATATCTAGTATTATTATTAAGACAGTTTATCTGTAGGAAACTATTCTCTGTAGGAGAAACACAAGTAGTTGTAATGAAATTCACATTCTTAACTTCCTGGACAATAGTTAGTAATCCTTCTACTTAGATATCTACCTATAAAATTGAATTTTTAAGAAATAAGCAAAAGATATGTTCATGTTCTTTGTGACTTTGTATCTAAAGAGGAAAGGCTTTTGTTTTAATAAAATCTTAAATATTTTTAGAATTGAAATAAAAAACTTTATTTCAAATATGACATATTAGCATTAATCTCATTTTTCATTCAGTGAATATTAATGGAATACTTAAGATGGACAAGCATGGTGGGAGTTTCTTTGTTGGGGAAATACAAAGGAAGTAAGTTTTGTTCTCAAGTATCTTATAATCTAATTGGGACAGTAAAACATTCATTTAACAGACATTTATTAAATACCTTTATGAAAGGTATTCTGCGATATTTGCTAAGGAAGTAGATTTATAGGTAAAATAAGAGTCCTTGCCTTCAAGGAACTTTAATAGAAACATATAGAAGTTAAATAAACATTCAAGGCATACCATAAGATATGACATACGTGAGTGATATAAATAACTTTTTTCAGATGGAGCTGTGGTTTCAAAAATTTTCGAAATATCCTTCAACTCATCCATACCTGCTTATTCTGTGTAATTTTGACCAGTGTTTTACTGTAAATTCACCAGTGTATGTAGGGAGTGGAGGGATAGCAGTTTCTTGCCTTCTCTTGTTAAACAAAAAATATAAGTATATACAGTAATGACTACTGAGCAGAGACTTGTGTTAAGAAATGAGAATTTGAGTGTTCAGATAACAATTGTTGAGGTATTTGTATTTTAGGAATGAGGGAGATAAAATTGGATAGATTGGTATCAAATTAAAGAGTTGAATGCCAGTCTAAGGAGCATTTAAACTTTATATTGATAATTAGGTTCAGTTAGCAGATTTTTGAGCAAGGAAATGAATGACATAATAATCTGTGTTTTGGAAGTTTTATCTATATAAATAAGGATTTATAAGAATGGATATAAATATGTCCAAGCATATGTATGCTATATAAAATGTAGATAGATAAGATATATATTCTATGTAAGAATGGATTTAAATAAGACGAAGCTACAGACAGGAAAATCAGTGATAGCATCAGTTGATAAGTGGGTTAAACCAAGGCTTCTCTAACTTTTTCCACTCATGACCTCTTTCTACTCAAGAAATTTTTGTGTGACCCTGAATTTGGAGGTATATAACACAGGTATACAAATCAAACATTTACTGATTATAAATCAAAATTTCACTATGAGAGCCCTTATAAGACCCCATATGGGATAATGAACTACAGTTTAAGAAGCTTTGTGTGAGACAGTACTAGGTAGTGACAGTAAGAATGGACATAAGTGGGATGATGCCAAGAACATTTCAAAGGAAAAATTGCTAGACTTTGGAGATGGCAAAGAAAAATAGCTAGTGTTGAGATTCTTGCATACTAATTGAGTCATCTTTCCTGTGTTTCTCTTGAAAGTACATGGCACAAGAAGTTGGAGAAAGAGTTTGAATTTTATCTCAGCCATTTATTTCCTCGTTGATTTTTGAGTAAGACACAATCCCCCTGGGCCTTAATTTTCTCATTTATAAATAAGGAGGTTGTATCCTCAAACAGACATTCAAGGGTTTCTTCAAGCTCTCTGTGATACTAAATTGTAAATTTAAAAATATATTTTGTAAAGACATTTGAATTTTCCTTTAAATATCTAAATCATAATTGGAATGAGCTAATTGTTATGGTCCAAGAAATAAAGTTAGAATAGTCACAAATTTAACAAGCATTTTCTTCAGAGTTCTAAATTCTTTAAAGTTATAAAATCATCTTAGAATAAAATCTTTTAATATGGATTTTAGAAAAATATATTTCAAAATTCAGAGGTGTAGTGATTATTGAATCATAGGCCTTCATTTTATAGATGAACAAATTAAGGTCCAGACATTAAGGGATTTAACCATATTCTTACCGGTAGTGGCAGGAATCAGGCCTGTTTCTTTGTTCTCCTGATTCCTAGTGTCCCATGCTAATGAGTCACAGATCTTTTTTTTCTCTGATTACTTGTCAGTTTCCTGAGGGTTTTTTTTTTTTTTTTTTTTTTTTGTTTTTTTTTGTTTTGTTTTGTTTTGTTTTGTTTTTGTTTTTGTTTTTTCCTGAGTGTTGTGGCTGTAAATGCTAGGGAGAGGAATTGGACTGGAGGTTTCATTTATACAGGAAACTTCCACTTTTAATAAGTAGATACATCTGTATTTATAATACTAGAGTGTTGGTTAGAGCAATGGTGTCAACCCATAGAAATGGGTAGCATAGGTTATTTATTGACTTAGAAAACCACATATTAATGTTATTTATATTTCCTTGTATTTTAAAATATTTTGTTAAACATTTCTGTTACAGTGTAATCTGATTTGGATTGCACTCAAAAAAAGTATGTGAGCAATTAAGGATTTAAATTCCCTTCTTATTCTCTTTTACCTAACTTCCTTCTTGGAAATGCCAGACTCAGTTTCTTTGATATGATTAGTCATCCACCACATGGTTATAACATTGAAAATATGTTCTTCCCTTTCTTCCACTTATTTAGCTTCACTAAGCTAGCCTGATTTTATGCTTGAGGACTTGTAAACAGAGGTTCAAACCATAGAAAGTATTGACTTCCTTATAATTTGCATCTTTGATACTTAAGAATCTGCAAATTAATCTATATAATTTTTCTTACTTTTTAATATTTCTCCTGCACCCACAAAACAGCTTTAAAAAATGCTTGTAAGTTACTAAAATGGAAGATCATAATTCAGTATTTACATTACTTAAGAGTATTTTGGAATTGGATTTGGAGCCAAAATATTTGTGGTTATATGCTAACTTCAACTTAACTATAACACGAGAGTTTAAATTTTTCTAGCATTATAGGTGTGTTGTATTTTAGTGTTTATAATTAGTATATATTATAGTTACTTTTAATAAATAAGCAATGTGTCTATGGAAGTAGTCTTTAGAAGTTGTAATTGTAAGCATATGTGTTTGCGTGTATACACACACACACACACACACACACACACACACACAGTAGTCCAGATTTCTTTACTACTTAAACTATTTTGCTTCTTTCACATAGCACTCTGGCAGCTAGATGATATGGTAGATATTGGGCTTGGGGAGATCTGAATTCAAATCCTGTTCCAGACAACTGGCCAGCTATGTGATAGCTACATGTAACTAACTGGACAAATCATTTTTACCTCTTTCAGCCTGTTTCCTTATCTTTAAAATGTGTTTTGCCCTCCCTCAAAGGAGGATTGTATTGAGGGTCAAATGAGGTAACATATAAAGTATTTTACAAACTTTAAAAAGCTATAAAAATGCTACTTTTTTTGTTGTTGGTGTATCAAGTGTTCTATGTGCTCCTATCCCAAAGACAGGTACATCTCCTCAAGATTGTAGAGATACTCCTGAGGGATTAGAATGTAATTGACTCAAGACCTGGTTAAGGATGTACTCCCCTCACTATTAGATGTCAGTGACTTAATATCATATGGCTTTTACAAATGAATATTTGTTCCTGCCACAAAGCAGGAGTAGAATCCAAATACTCCTTCTATCCCCAATACTTTCAGGCAACTTGCTTCCCTATATTTCCTAGGTCTCTGGAGAGGATGGGCTCAGAAATAAAGATGTTTCTACATAAGATTGGCCTCACAAAGGTTTTATCCAACTGTGGCATTGCACCACATGAGTCCTCAACTATTTTGGCCTGGATCCCAAAGGTCATTCCTTATTCTTAAAGCCATCAATGCTGGGCTAGCAACAAAACCAAAAATGGGCTTTTGTACTTTTAGACCTCTGGTAGCTAGTTTTCCTGACCTTTCAAAACTTGTCATAAGCCTTCCATTTCTTTTACTTCTTTTCTTCCACATAGGGAATTGTTTTAGATACAGATGTTGGGCCCCATTATACTTAGTAAATAGAATCAAATCTCTTTATACTCTTGAGCAAAAATTGTAAAATTGAGAATCAGTTAAAGAACATAGCCTGAAAGGGAAAGATCAGATTAGAAGTAGATTCCTAAAGGATATTCACATCCATTTAAAGTAATCAAGACAATTAATAAATAAGCAAATAAGTAAGGTAGTTAAGGAAATTAACATATATGTTCTCTGAAAGCGTACATTAGTTGGCAGTTATTAAGGAGAATAAGTAGTTTACATCAAAAGCCAGGTGGTTGGAGATGGGTGGAAGTAAGAAAAAAAACCATTGAAATAGAATAAAAAATTTGACACGGTACATACAAGTAGAAAGATTGTAGCAAAATGTGAACATTATACATTGTACTTTTAAGAAGGGCAGTGGAGATTTTGTTTTAGTATTAATTTAGTATTATTTAGATTTTTGTATTAGTACCAAAGTCCTTTAATGCTTTTGTAGTTGAGGGAACATGGTGGTACTTTTAATTATAATACACAAATTTAGGGTGTGAGGAGGTCTTGAAGGGAGAGAGGAGATAATGAGTTCAGTTACAGAGTTGAGTTTAAGATGTCTACAAGAGGGGTAATAGTTAGTTGACTTAGTAGATAGATCACTGGCCTTGGAGTTGGGAGGACTCAAGTTCAAATTTGACTTTGTGATCCTGGGCAAGCCATGTTTGTATTTAAAAAAAAATAGGGGCAGCTAGGTGGCGCAGTGGATTGAGCACCAGCCTTGAATTCAGGAGAACCGGAGTTCAAATCTGGTCTCAGCCACTTAACACTTCATAGCTGTGTGACCCTGGGCAAGTCACTTAACCCCAGCCTCAGAAAAAGAAAAAACAAAACAAAACTTACAAGACATCCAGTTTATGATGTCCAGGAGACATGTGGAGATTATATGTCTATATGTCAGGAGGAGAAGTTAAGGCTACTTAAGGTGATTTGAGAATCATCAGATAATTGAACTTCCATGGGTGCTGATAAGATGACCAAGTGAAATAGTATGGAAGGAAAAGATAAGAATGTGGTAGGCAAGAGCCTCTTTTCCCCCCAAAAAACCTCATAGTTAATGGCTGTGATAGATAAATATCCATGGAAGCTGAGTAAGGATTGGTCACATACGTAAAAGGAAAACCAAATGAATAAGAGAGAACTAGAGAGAAGAAAGAGGATGATTAGCAATAGCAAAGGGTACAGAGAGGTTGAGATGGGAGAGGACTGAGAAGATAATTGAATTTGTTGATCATTGGCAATATTGGGTAGAGCAATTTCAATTGGAAGATGAGATTGGTAGAGAGTGAGCAAAAAGATTTATTAGATACTTTTGATATCTTTCCTTTTCCGACTAAATTTCTGAAGAAAGCTAATTATGGAACTTTATAGCTTGCCAGGGTAGATGAATCAGTTAGGTGTTTTTGAGGATGGAGGAAGACAGGCATATTTGTAGGCTATGAAAAGACACAATAGCTTTTGAGAGCAATGGTGAGAATAGGGGCAGTCTGCTGAAGCAATGGAATAGAATGTTATCACTTTTGCATGTAAAGAATTTTCCTCAGCTAAGAGAAAGAATCATCTCAATATATGATAAGGAATAAGGAAAATGATAGATAGTAGGCATTTGAGTGAAATGAAGATAAGAGAAAATCTTCAGCAATTTGCTTGGTTTTTTTTCCAGTAAAATATAAGGGAATACTCTTAGTTGAGAGAATGGGTAAAGGGAAATAATAGGTTAAAGAAGGATGAAAAAATTTGGAAGAACTGCTGTGTTAAGTGAGATATAGTGAGTTTATTGGTGGAGGAGGTTGGGAGGGGTGGAGAGGAGAGTCTCATTTAGATTATATTACAAATATGTAGTGGATGTCTCCACCACCATTTCACAACTCTCAGTAATATGTAGTAATGTATCATATTTATTTAAAGTATTTTAAAGTAATTTTGATTTTTGTTACAAATGGAAACAAAAGCTGCTGAACTTTAAGGAACCCACTATCAATCAGTCAAGTAAACTAATTATGTGCCAGGCACTATACTGAACACAGGGTACTCAAAAAAAAAAGCAAAACACTTTCTGGTCTCAAAGATCTTATGTGAAATAGGTAAAAACTTAAATTAGGAAGTATCATGACAATAAAAGATTATAGTTTTGTTGATTTTTATGTCCCCTTTAAAGTTGGTTAGATGGAATACTAAAGAACGGGATTAGTTTAGGTCAGGGAAGAGGAGGGGAGAAATCATAGGCCAATCAGTTTAATTATTTGAATAAAAGAATTGCTTTGTTTAAACTTTATTGACTTAATATAATTTTCTGGGATTTCACTTGATTAGTTTTCTGCTTCTTCCAGTACTTTACTTTTATCTATTAGATAAGAAAATAGACTGTCTGGATTGAGACAAATTTCCCTGGCCTTTGATATTACTTGATATTAGCTTAGTAGAAGTCTTTAGATATCTTTCACAAGCTGCACAAAATGTAGGAATTTTAAACAGGTAAAAGCTAAGAGTCAAAAACTTATAATAAGTAGAGCTAAAGATGTGCTTTACTGAATTTCTGGTCCATCTGAAACTTTTGTTTATTGCAGCAATTGGTGGTGTACCTTTCTACATGAAGTTTTATATATAGCTTGTATTTCAATTCAATGAATTGTAGTGAGGATTCTATTATTTAATATTTCTTTCCTTTGATTACTATATATCTATGAAAAAAATCTTCTTAATGCAGAGTTTGTTTTTTAAAAAAAAATCAGTTACACCCAGAAAAATAGGTATCATTGTAGAAATACTTGCAAGAAAGATTTTCTTAAATCAACTTCATAGTACCTTGGTGGTTTGGATGACAATGATGTTAGAACTTGATTGCCTTTGTTCTTTCAGCCTTGGAGGCTGACCCAGAAAATAACCAGCAAATAGTTAACTTTTGTCTAGGATCTGCATTCTGACATAAAGCTTGCTTCTTCCTGCCTGAGACCTAGGTCCAATATACAGGTCCTCTAGGCATTTGGGCTATCTACAGTTTTCAGAATTTTTAAAAGTCATTGATTCAAGATTTTAGTTGAACATATAATTGTTTCCCTCCTGTTACTTAGGTGACGTAAAACTTCACATGTTGGATCCTAACAAGGATCAGGAACCATTATCTTACAATTATTCATAAGGGCTATACTTTTCAAAATTAACTTTTCTTCATCATATCTTAGTTTTTACTTTTACACAGATTTCTCTCTTAACTATAACCATCCATGTACAAAATTTTGCAAGCAAGGGGGAGAAATTATAATATTTTTGGTCATAAATCAGAGACATGTTATTTGTTTTATGGAAGAAAAATGACAACAGAGGTCTTCTTCCTCATCTTCACCCCCTACCATTAATAATCCTCACCTAAAAAACATCATTCTGCTAGGTTAGCATCATTTGGCTGGAAAAAATGTGACATCTGTTGACAAAGCTTCATTTTTTTTTTTTTTTTTTTTTTTTTAAATCAACTGTGCTCCCCTTTCTTAGCATTTAGTTTTTGTTCTTGGATTTTAGGTATTTTAGGTATCACATATAAATCTGTATATTTTATTATTTCAAGCCCAGTCTAGGAAAGTTCTTTTGTATTTAGTTTGATCCAAGCTTCCCATAACTCTAAGGATTAAGGACAAACATTTTCCAAGATATGTTAATTTCAGAACCACTATAGTTTTCCTCTAACTCCATGCTTGGAGTATAATGTTTGGAAAAAGATTTCCAGCATGTGATCTAACTAATACGCTTTTAGAGAAGTATGATTTATTTTTTATAATACAAAACTAATTTGGAGAACACTTAAAGTATTATCTCTGGATGTACTATACTTTTTACTATAATTATTATTAATTATAATTTTACTATAATTTTCAGGTGCACAGAAGAGGAACATGGCTCAAGAAACTAACCATAGCCAAGTGCCTATGCTTTGTTCCACTGGCTGTGGATTTTATGGAAACCCTCGTACAAATGGCATGTGTTCAGTATGCTATAAAGAACATCTTCAAAGACAGAATAGTAGTAATGGTAGAATTAGCCCACCTGGTAAGTAGTTCTTGTTTCAAGTAATGTTTCTTAAACTAGAGTCTTTGATCATTTATTATAATACACATATATGTGGGGGTGCTTGATAAATTTTAAGTATTCATTTTATATAGTTATAGACTATTGTAGATTTATATACAGATTTTTGAAAGTAATATTTAATCTGCAATGTGTAGGGAGGCATGGGCATAGAGGAGTAGAAAGCTTTCCACTGGGGAAAGTTTTTATTTTCAGTTCATGGGAGTTGTTTTATGTAAGTATAGAAAGGGCATATTTAGGAAAAGGAGCAAAGCCAAGGTTTAAAATTATGAGTAGCTGATAAAAAATCTTAAAAATTATTTGTCTTAACTCTGAGATACCACTACACACCTGTCAGATTGGCTAAGATGACAGGAACAAATAATGATGAATGTTGGAGGGGATGTGAGAAAACTGGGACACTGATACATTGTTGGTGGAGTTGTGAAAGAATCTGGAGAGCAATTTGGAACTATGCCCAAAAAGTTATCAAACTGTGCATACCCTTTGACCCAGCATTGCTGCTATTGGGCTTATATTCCAAAGAAATACTGAGGAGGGGAAAGGGACCTGTGTGTACCAAAATGTATGTGGCAGCTCTTTTTGTTGTAGCTAGAAACTGGAAGATGAATGGATGTCCTGCAATTGGAGAATGGTTGGGTAAATTATGGTATATGAAGGTTATGGAATATTATTGCTCTGTAAGAAATGACCAGCAGGAGGAATACAGAGAGGCTTGGAGAGACTTACATCAACTGATGCTGAGTGAAATGAACAGAACCAGAAGATCGCTGTACACTTCAATGTTGTATGAGGATGTATTCTGATAGAAGTGGATATCTTCAACATAAAAGAAAATCCAACTCACTTCCAGGTGATCAATGATGGACAGAAATAACTACACCCAGAGAAGGAACACTGGGAAGTGAATGTAAATTGTTAGCACTACTGTGTATCTACCCAGGTTACTTATACCTTCAGAATCTAATACTTAATGTGCAACAAGAAAAAGGTATTTACACACATATATTGTATCTAGGTTATATTGTAACATATGTAAAATGTATGGGATTTCCTGTCATCGGGGGGAGGGAATGGAGGGAGGGGGGGATAATTTGGAAAAATGAATACAAGGGATAATATTATAAAAAAATTATTCATGCATACATACTGTGGAAAAAAATTCTAAATAAATAAAAAAAATTATTTGTCTTTTATTTGGGAATGTGTATTATCTTTTTTACATCATCTAAAATACTTAAATGTTTTATTTCATTTTCTTCTTGAGGTTTTTCTTTGTTTTGTTTTTGTTTTAAGTTAAGATCAAATAAAGTTTCTCACTTGCCTCAATCTTCTGAGTGACTTTTTTTTTTTTTCCGAGTCCAGACAGGCTCCTCTTTTTTTATTTTTATTTTTTAATTAATTTTATAATTATAAATTTTTTTTGACAGTATATATGCATGAGTAATTTTTTTAATAACATTATCCCTTGTATTCATTTTTCCAAATTTCCCCCTCCCTCCCTCTACTCCCTCCTCTAGATGACGGGGCAATCCCATACATTTTACATGTGTTACAGTATAACCTAGATACAATATATGTGTGTAAATACAATTTTCTTGTTGCACGTTAAGTATTGGTTTCCGAAGGCATAAGTAACCTGGGTAGATAGACAGTAGTGCTAATATTTTACATTCAATTCCCAGTGTTCCTTCTCTGGGTGGTGTTGTTTCTGTCCATCATTGATCAGTTGGAAGTGAGTTGGATCTTCTTTATGTCGAAGATAGCTACTTCCATCCGAATACATCATACAGTATTTTTGTTGAAATGTATAGTGATCTTCTGGTTCTGCTCATTTCACTCAGCATCAGTTCATGCAAGTCTCTCCAAGCCTTTCTGAATTCATCCCACTGGTCATTTCTTACAGAGCAATACTATTCTATAACCTTCATATACCATAATTTACCCAACCATTCTCCAATTGATGGACATCCATTCATCTTCCAGTTTCTAGCCACTACGAAAAGAGCTGCTACAAACATTTTGTCACACACAGGTCCCTTTCCCCTCTTTAGTATTTCTTTGGGATATAAGCCCAGTAGTAGCACTGCTGGGTCAAAGGGTATGCACAGTTTGATAACTTTTTGGGCATAGTTCCAAATTGCTCTCCAGAATGGCTGGATTCTTTCACAACTCCACCAACAATGTATCAGTGTCCCAGTTTTCCCACATCCCCTCCAACATTCATCATTATTTGTTCCTGTCATCTTAGCCAATCTGACAGGTGTGTAGTGATATCTCAGAGTTGTCTTAATTTGCATTTCTCTGATCAGTAGTGATTTGGAACTGAGTGACTCTTAAGTGAATAAACAAGGGCTTGTTATAGAATTACATTAAATTAAGATTAAATGTATTTTTTTTTTAAACTATGGATGATAGAACTTTTTTTGTTTTCACACTGATATTTCTAAAAATGTTCTTATGATAGAAATAGAAATTAGTCTTAAATTATTTTTAGTTATTCTGAGAAATATCTGTGGGATATTTTTTACATTTGTATCTAAAGCAAATAATTTACAAATGAATGTATGGTTATGCATACATTTGGACAGATGGCATGCACACACACACAGGATCTCATTAAAAGTGACTTCTTAACTTCTGCCTTGGAGGCAGCTAAATAATTCCTTGACTGTAACACTGGACTTAAGAGTCAGAATTCAAATTTGGCTTCAGGGACTCACTAGCAATATGACCTTGGGCAAGTCATTTAGTCTATTTGCTTATATATATTGGAGAATGATATATAAAACTACTCTGGTATCTTTGCCTAGAAAACTCCATGTGCCTGAAAAACAGCAACATATACTATATATAAACAAATAGGCCTTTTTTCTTGTCTTAACTCTTGTATTTGTTATATATATGAGAACTGAGGATTAGAAGATCTTAGAGTGGAATAATATATAAGTTCATTAGAGGAAAAATTGCTGAAGAACTAAAGTTATAAGATATAGGCATTACAAATGTTAATAAGGCCATTTATTAGGATTAATCTTCATAACATTTATGAAACACCTGGAAATATAACTTATTGGACTGATAATGAAAACTTACCAAGTTTTAGAGGACGGTAGAACACTTTAAGTTACATGTTTACTTATATATACAGATATGTGAACTTGCTTTATGGAAATATTTGTGGATAATAATAAAATGGGCAGATTTTTCTTCCTACTTTATCATTTTGGCTTTAAATCTGTTACTTCACTTAATAGTTCAGTGGAGTTCTGTTGAGGGAATATTTATATGTTATAAATTTAGTAGCAAACAGTATTTAATGGATAACCAACCTTGATTTTGTAGATGAACTCTTGGATTTACCATGATACTTAAACTTTTATGTGATATATGACATTCTTACAGCAACTTCTGTCAGTAGTCTGTCTGAATCTTTACCAGTTCAGTGCACAGATGGCAATGTCCCAGAAGCTCAATCAACATTAGACTCCACATCTTCCCCATCTATGCAGCCAAGGTAAGGTCTTTTCAGGTCTCAAATAAAAAGGATAATTAAAAATAAACCATATAGTACCTATCTATATTTGACCCATTTTCTTCCTGAAGAATTGTGTATGAAAATGATTTTTACATGAAATAGGGAGTTTCATTCTGGTTGTTTTTCTCTAGATAGTTGTAACTTCTATTGCCCTCATTTTACATAAAAATAAGTCTTTTCCCCCTAGTATCTTCCTTATTCCTTGGATATTTTTTGTAGTACTGTTGAATATAGCTGGTCAAATTTTCAAGCATTAATTTGTTGATAAAGTTCTTTTGTGTTTTCTTTATTCTAAATTTGTGTTTATATTAAATTTGGTGATTTGCTTTCTTTCTACCTGGGAGTTTAGTACTTATTCGACTAATGATTAATTAGTTGTTCAGTGATTTGTTGCCGAAGTCAAAGGTTCTCTCAAAAGCCATATAGTTCAACTCTCTCAATTTACAGATGAGGACACTGAGAATCCTAGTGGATCATAATACTTTTTAAAGGTTACAAATGTGACTGATGATCATTTTGTTCCCTTGAATCCAAATCCAACATCTTTTCCAGTGTTAACAAATTGTTTATTTAGAAACAAAATTGTTTCTAAAGAATGTAAGTCTGTTTTAGATTCTTCTAAAACTTATTACTGTGCATTGAGTAAAGATTAAATAAATTTCATAAGCCTTCATTGTTTACATTAGTATATTTTGTAACTTGTGATTTCCCGTTGGTTAGAAATTTAAATTTAATTGCATTATATTCTTACTCCACAGTTGGTATGTCATATGTAAATTAGTTTTCTGATCCTAGCTTCATAATATCATAAATTTAGAGGTGGAAGAAACTATGGAGAACATCAATTCAAACTCTTCATTTTCTAGATGAGGAACGGACACACATAGAGGTTAAATGACTTGCCTAGAATCAGAGATAGTGCATGTCTGAGGCAAAATTTGTATTCAGGTCCTCCTTACTTGTAATCTAACAGTCTCCACTGTGCTAATTTATAATTTTTGACTTTTTATATTGTATGATGTTATGGTTGATCATTTTGTAATGACAAGATGTTATTATAAATCATAAATAGATATTAGTGTTTTTATCCTACCATTGCTTATCCTACCATTCATATCACCCTCATGTAGTACCTGAAGCATGGTAAAGATATGCTTAATCCACCTTCTGATGTAAGTTTAATAGGTCACTTGCCCTTTGTTGATGAAATTTTTCTGAGGTACTTAATTTCAAAAATATTAATTTTCTAGTGCTGTTTAGATTTTCTAAAAATTAACTTGTTAATTCCAAATATTATAATAATTACTGCAATTAGCTGGATTATTGCCCACTTTTTTAAATCTGAAAATTTGTCCTTTCTTTTAGCCCTGTATCAAATCAGTCACTTTTATCAGACTCTGTAGCATCTACCCAAGTGGAAAGTACATCTGTGGACAAAGCAGTACCTGAAACAGACGATCTACAAGGTGAGTAAGTGTTTGAGCAGGTAAACAGACATGTCCCTTCTTCATGTCCTTTTGTATTTAATGCCTTCCCAGGGCCCCTGAGCACATTGAATCACTAAATGAATGTGATAAACTGACTATACCAGATTGAAAAAAGCTTTCCTACTTAAGGGTGCCTCAAATGGGTACCGTATTATATAAAGTATTTATTTACTATAGAGAAAGGAAATTTAAAGCTGAACAAAATTGACCAACTGGCATTTGCTTACTTTATAACTTATGACAGGACTTTCGTTTAGTTTCTGTTGGTTTGATCAGAATCATTAGTCTTGAAGCTTCATTTAATTATCCTTGAAGCCAGCTGTCACTGCCATCTCATTTCTTCAGAGTTTATGATTCCTTTTAGGGAGTAAAGCATTATCTGGTAGCTATAGTTCCCTTTTCCCATTTGTGATATTCATTGTCATTAATCCTGTGCATATTTAGTACATTCTGTATATTATTCATGACTTAATGAAAGTTCTACTTTTTAAAGATTTGTTCATGATCAATTTGGAGAATAAATTTAGTGGAAGGAGTCATAGTGACTATATAGGAGGCTATTGTAGTAAGTCAGTTAAACTAAGACTGGAAATGGAGAGGAATATAGAGACATTTTAAAGAATAATTGCTAGACCATATTTATAGAGTATTAAAAGATGAATATAATGTGAAGCAAAGATGATTTCAAAGTAATAATGCCATTGATAGATAGGGAGAGGGATCTTGTTTCATAAGGAGGATGATGAATTTGGTTTTTTACATGAAAAAGGGAGTTTCATTCTGGTTGTTTTTCTCCAGATAGTTGTAACTTCTATTGTCCTATTGTAATTTGGGGAGTTTTCCTACTTGGTATCCAAGTAGGAAATTTTAATTTATAGTTGGAGATAAACATTGAGAGTGAGAGATCAGGATCAAAGAGTTTATGTAGGTATGTAGATTTGAAAAAGATGGCAGTTTAAGGCAAAAAGAAAAAAGTACAAGTACTCCAATGATAGAGTTTGGATATTAAAAACAAAAAAACCCTGAACTTTGGTTCCTATAGCTAAATAGATTAAAGAAGAACTAGCAAAGAAAATGGGAAATAATAGAATTTATGTGGGATTTGATCTTGGAAATCGTGTCATCTAATTCTATCATTTTAAAAATGAGAAAATTGGATGAAGTAAAGTGACAAGATTTCAAAGTTAATTGGTGACCTTAGGTATAGCCTGTCCCTATCTATTTAGACTTTTGGAGAGAAGAGCTACACATGAGAATTTTAAATAAGAACAGACAGAACACAGACTAAAAGCCAGAATAGCTTAATATCTTAAAAGTGAGAGGGGTAGAAATGCTTCCGCAATATGTTATGCAACAGAGTTGTTTAGGAGATTGAGGACAGAGAAAAGTGCATGGAAGTTAGCAGTAAAAGGGTCTGTTTGGTTGCTTAGAAAAATGCACTTTTAAGAGAGAGAATGAAAGATTGCCAAGGTTATGAAGGGAATGGTATAGGCAATAAATTTGTATACCTAATCAAAAGAAGTGTGTAATTTAAAGGAAAGAAAAAAGATGTGTGAACTAGCCTGTTTTAATTTTTTTTTTTAATTCTACATATAATAGAACTGATAAAATAGAGGAATATATTGCCCAACTGATCTTTTCCACTGACTATGTAGAACTAATCATATACATCTAAAATAGGAATTCAGAGGAGGTTCTGAAATGAACTATTAGATTTGAGCCTACTATACCTCATAGATGGCTTCCTCTTTCCTATATTCAGTGTAGTTGGGGATTGTCCACCCTAACTATAAGTACTTGGTTATTATTATGTTAATTATGATTAAAGGGCCAACTCTTTTATAGAAAAACATCATTGGGGAAATTTGTTGTCTTTCTCTTTAGCTATTTCACTAACCCTGTGGTCTGAGGGGATAGTATTTCATAGTGGAGGAGATTCGTGTTCATTTTTACTTTTTCCTCTGTTGATGTGGAAAAAGAGGTGTACTAAATTACATCTACATTGGAGTCCTAAGCAACAGGGAGGAAAGTGAGAAAAAGTATCTTTTAACAAATTGAACTCTTCCTCAGAAGGAACTTTCATATGAGTTATATGTTTGTTCCTTTCTTTTAAGTGCCCTAACAATAGTGTTATATAAATAGCCTTGTTTAATAATTATCATTTCCATGCTTCATCACATTTCACTGATACTTTAGTTTTTTCTGCTCATATTCAGAGATACCTCAAGATAAGCCTAGACATTTTATTTACATATAGTGTACACACACACACACAGTCTTCTGACATTTAATGCCAAAGGAGAAAACAATTTGTAGTGAAAACTGTTGAGCTTAAGTTGATACTACTAAAATTTTAAATTAGTGAGATAATTTTTACAAAAATGTTTAAGACTTATCTATATAGGGATTCTGCTCGAGATTTAATTGTACTCTTGACCTCATGAGAGATTTCAGTATTTAACATTGCATACTTGTAAGGGTTTCTAATCATAGTTCTTTAAAAAAAAAAAAAAACAAAAACAAAACACCTTGATTTCATTGTTCAGATTCCTAACCAGACATTCAAGCAGATTTTTATAAAACTGTTTTTAAAAGTTTGTTTGAATTTATCTAATTTGTTAACAATGATTTTTAATGTACTTTTAAAACTTTACCCATCCCTTTAGATTAAATTAGTATGGTCTTTATTCAAATTCTTCCCTGTCCTTTCCCATCCCACCCCCATTCCCCATGTCTAATTAATAAATGGTTTTTAGTGAAAAATAAGAATTTAAGTTTTCGCAGTAGCATTTAATTTCCCTAATTCAATGGTGTTTAACATGTGATTCTCTAATAGACATGGTCCATGCCGGCTGCTTGTTTGCAGTCAGATGAAGTTCAGCTTCTACTGATGCCACTTTGCTGTTGCTGTGCTGCTTCTTTGAGACTAAAGATTGAAAGGAAGGGGAAAGCCAGCGTTCAGACTTCCACCTTGGCCTGATGTCCTGTTTTCTTCCTTTCTTTGCTTTTCCCTTCCTTAAATGATCACAGAATGGCATTTAATAGGAATATATGCCATTTGTAAAATTGCATGCTTTTTTTCTGCATTTCTCATAGTCTTAAATTATTAGTGTGATCAAAGAAGTCATTTGGCCATAAGTTTTACACCATCACAAAAACATTATGCTATCATGGGATTATTGTGTTAGATTCCTTGGAAAAGCTTAGTTTAGTAATATTTCAGAGCTTATTTTGCACAGAGCACTGTAATAGGTGCTGCAAAGATGCAAAATGATTTAGGGTATTTCATACTTAAAGTAATGCATTATCATAAATATTAAATATTTGTCTATTAGTGTAGCTATTATGTAGTGTAGGTATAGTCCCTGCTCACAGGGTCTTTGTGTTCTTAGCCATAAAAGATAACACACATGCTTGTAAAAGATATACAAAGACAAAACAAGAAAATTAATTTTATGCTGATGGTGGTAGTTGGAGAAGGGTAAATCAAAGCAAAGGATCTTCATGCCGCTTAGTTTTTCAGTAGTATAACATAAAAAGAGGTTTTTTTTTGTTTTTTTTTTTTAAAGCAAGAATGTGCAGTGGAAAGGTTACAGAGTGACAGAAATAGACAGACATACCGAAAATTACTTGGAGCTTTGTGGCTAAAACAGAATCTGTGATGAGGAGAAATGATAACATTACTTGGCATCAGGAAGCTAATTTGGTCACAAGACTGGCATTGTCAAAGTAGGAAAGCTTTACAGAAAGGATAGTAGGTGAGATTTAATGAAATGAAGAATGAACTAAATAAATAGGGAGGTCAATGTTAGGGGGATATTCTGATGTCTGATTAACTTTTAAAATCTTGTGTTCTCTGCATATCTGGCATTTCTAAATAAAAAATATAAAATACATTTGCTTTAAATATATAGAAAGGAATCACTAAAAAATAGTTTTATTTCTTTCTGTTATGATTAGTGGTTTCCTTCAACCTTTAGTTTTTGGTTCTTCTATCTTTGTATTTCCTGAGCCCATAGTATTTTCATCTTTATGGAAAGATTAGAAAGTAGAGGGTATAGTAGTAAAGCGATTCAGATAAGAGGATATTTTTCCATTGATAAAGAATATATTTACTTGGAGAGATAGAGGCTTGAAAACCAAAGAGGAGAAGTAAAACAGATTCCAACTCTGGCAGTTTTAATAATTAGAAACATTTGAAGCCTAGGTTTATTATAGAGGTGATCCTGGAATTGTAGGGTAGTAGAGGAACTCAGTAAAATTGACTAAAATTTAACAAAATTTAGATGAATTTTTCAGAAGAAATGTTTGATACAGTTTAGTAACAATTCACTTCTTTTCCTTAGATTCTATATACGTAAAACAATTAGATGATCTCTAAGGATTCTTTCTCTCTTTAAACTTTTATAAGAATAAACTAGAATAGGAAACAATATGGGGATTTTAGAAAGAAAAGGAAATTGATAGTTATGTTAATCTGGGAAATTCTGGTGACTTCCTCAAAAACATGTCTTAATTTCCTAAAGACTGGTCTACTTTAGAAATTAAGCAGGAATGACAATTTAAGAAAGAAAATGAGCTCAATTTTCGATGTGTTAGAGTTCAAGTGTTAGTGAAACACTTGAGTAAACACAATTTTTCAAGACATTTTGAATTGCAAAAGATATAAAAAGATGAGACCTTAAGAGAAATTTAGGTATCTATATAGTCAATTAGGCGATTAATACTGGCTTAATACATGTGAAGTATTTGATATGGTAACTTATAATATAATATTGTGTTTCTATAAATATGATTGTATGATAAATGGGGAAGACACTTCTATATTACTTTACATGTCCTTCAGTTGCCCATTCCAATTAAGTTTTTGGATGTGAGTTGTAAATTCTAGTAGTATCTCATTTCCTACTCTTATAGACCCCTTCTCTCCAGGGGAAATAACTAGTTTTGGGTAGGAGTGGGGGAAGTAGTATTAACTTACAGAAAAAATATTAGGTTGGAACTATGCCTTGGACCATCAGAAACAACCCTTGAGAGACCTAGTTATCCCATCTTTAAAATAAAAGTACTTATACTGCTTACTTTATATTTTGTAAAATGTAACCATGCAAATGTAAGTGATCATTATGCTTACTTAAGACATTACATCTCAAGATAACTTAGAAATTATAAGGAAATGTAATGTAGTGGATCCTAGCTTGCATACCTCTCTTTATAGCTGCAAATTAAGATAATTGAATAAATTTTTTTTTAAAGAGTTGCAATTCTGGATCTTAATATTATCTTGTAAAGAGGGATTTTAGGGTTGGAGATTATCTTAATTTTAAATTTTAAATCTTGGGGTTTTATTATCCTAATTAAATCAAATAATATATTCAAAGTTCTTTACAATTCTTAAAACATTGTATCAATGTCCTCTGATATTGAACACTGAAGAGGGAGAATTAATGAATTTGTATGCTTTTCATATAAGTTCTTTCTTTTTTTTTTTTTTTTTTTTTTTTTTTTTTTTTTAAATCATATAGCATACATGTGAAGTGGAGAAGGGGAGAGATTTATTTCTCTTTCCTATTTATGGCCTCACTTTTTTTGATGAAAAAAGGAAGCCCAGAAAAATTAGTTTATTGCTTGATGTCATGCTGTTATTAAAGCTAGAATTAGAACCCAGGTCTTCTGATTTCTAAGCCATTATACTTACCACTGCTGTGGCATTTCCTAAATGCACAAGTGTGTTGCTTGCTCTATGTATTTCAACTTGAAAAAACGATCATCAGGGAGCTTTTTTTTTTTTTTTTTTCCCTTCCCTGTTGCAGTCACTTTGCCTTTGCAATAGCACTTTATTAATATTAATATTAGCAGGTACAAAAAGCAGAATGTTAGTGGAAAAATAGACTGTGGGCAAGTTCATTTAGAGAGTCTTAGTTTTTTCATCTATAAAATAAGGTCTTCATGGGTTTTTCCATCTCAAATTGCATGATTATAATTTGTTTAGTATCATTGAGAAATGAGAGATTACACATAAATAAGGCACAAATGCAATAGAATTTAAGAATTTCAATATAATAAGGTTAAAGTTCAGTTATCTGGAAAATTTCATTCATCAAACAGACATAAAGTGCCTGCTGCATCAATAATGCTTTTTGATATTATGCTGAACATAACCAGCTTTTCAGTGATTTGATCATAAATATGCTTAAAAGTCTTGAAGAATTCAGGATTTTTTAACACCTTAGATTTTTATGGGCCCAGATAACATTGTGGTCAGTGATTCTGCTGCTTTTACTGTTTCTTCTTTGGCAATATATGCCCATTGCTAACATTCCTTTCCACTCAAAACAGATTTATAGAATTGTGGATATATAGCTGTAAGGGACCTCAATAGCTATATTACCCAATTTGATAGAGGAGGAAAACTGAGTCTTAGAAAAATGACTTGACCAGGGTCATAAATGTGTAGGGTATCAGGGTATCGGAGGTTGGGTTTAATATTAAATTCCTTGATTCTGGAAATAGTGCTCTTTCCATGTATTAAAGACTAGTAAACTTATTAGCGAATAAACTAGGACCAGAATATGCATCTACTGCTGAGTATAGTATAGGTCTTTTCTACTTGTGCCCTTTGATCAGACATTTTCTGAGGCAAAAGCCATCTGTTTATGTGCTGTTTTCAGGATCACATAAAATACTGAAGGCATATTTTGTAATTGTCACATTGTTAGCTGCATCTTATAGACGGGGTGGCAAGAGAAATTTGTGGTATTAAAAGTTTACGTTTACAGAGCCAATAGTACATTTTAAATTTAAGATATTCTGATGTTATGAAAAAAGCTGACATAGTAGGATCGTATGGACACTTTTTTTTTTTTTTTTTTTTTTTTTTGCCAGCTTATAAGTAGTGCTTTGACACTATAAATGATAAGGTTTAAACTGGAAGAAAAGGATCTCAGAAATGATGTAATTCATTCCTGTAATTTTACAGAAGAAATTGAGGCCCAGAAAGGGGAAGTGACTTGCCTCATGTTAGGTGGAGTAGCAGGGCCATGTTTTGAAACTAGATTCTTTAGCTTATTTCCAGTATTATTTTCATCATATCACACTGTGCTCCTCTGAGAACAGGTCTTGAAATGTTTCCTGGTTTAGTTTTTTCATGGAAGCTACCAATGGGGATGTTGTATAATAGCAGACTTTCTTGAGGTATCATAAGTAATGAAATATTTTAATTTTGGAATTGGAAATTTTGCTTGGAAGCTTTTGGTTTATTGGGTACTGTACTCTTTCTAAGGAAAACAACTTCATTTTCTACATCTTTGTCTATTATAACTTAGAAGTTTTTTTTTTTTTATTTTGTTATATATTATATTTATTATGTGTTTAGTATTTCTATGTGTCAGGCATTGTGTAATATTGAGAGGTATGAGGGGTGATTATGTTTGGCCCTCAAGAGAAATGCAGCTGAGATGATACAAACGGGAAGAATTAAAATAAGAATAAATCTAGTGTTTGGACGCTGAAGAAGAAAGTGTTGACTGCCAGAATTTAATACAGATATTCTTTCCGTGTTAGACTGACCTCTTGTTATATCCGTGGATTGAATAACATTGTAAACATGGTGTGTCTTGATTTTAGCAGGCTATTGGATGGAGCTCTCACCATTTTGATAAGATAGTGACATGGATTGAATGCTACTTGTAGGATAATATACTATATAGGTCTAATGAACTTAGACATATGCTAACAGTAGAATGTAACTGTCATAAGCTCATGTGATCTTAGAGGTATAGTATCCAATATGAAGGAGAAAGTCATCTCTGTCTATATCACATAATTGACATCAATTTAAGAGCTATATTTTAGGAAGATCATTAACAGACTTTTCATCTGAAAGAGATTAGTGAGGGGAATTCAAAATTATTTCCTACAGAGGTGAGTTGAAGGTATTGAGGATGTGGAATGTTTAGCTTAAAAGAAAAAAAAAGATTTCTTGTGACAGTTATCATGTGTTTCTGCCCTTTTTTTTTACACCCTGTCCCTCATCTTGCTACCTCCCAAAGATAGCTGTTTGAAAGAGAAGAAGAACTAGGTGGTTAAAATGTTGCTTTAAATAAGGATTATACAAAATCCATAAAGATCTAATTATATTTTGCAATGAGATATGCTATTATTGTTGAATTATGCATTGTGTTAATTTGTTTTATTTTTATTAGGATTTACTTTGTCCAGGAAAAGCGTATATTAATATAGATACAACATATACTTTTTATGCTTTTCATCCTTTATTGCCTATCTTACAGAATTGAGAAGAATCTGTAAAATATATAAGTATACATTTTTATATTCATAATTCATTGGTGACTCTCCTAAGATAAAAATGGTATGTTTGTAGTTTGAATCTATTCCATTTAGTAATTTGGCTTATCTGAGTTCACAAATAGTTGTCTTTACAAGTGCTAATAATTTTGTGTACTTTATTTTTATTCATGCGCTTCTTTTTTTTACAGGACCCAGGGCAGAGAACTTTGTTCCTCTTGAGTATGATCCTCCATGTGGATAGTTAAATCTAATTTTACCTGCCTGGTACTTTTTAAACAGTCACAATTGCTAGTGTTTCACAGAGTCTAAATTTGAACTCTCCCTAAAAATGGAAGTTGCTGAACCTGAAAGCCATATTTTTTCTCACCATAATCTTGAACCCAACTCTTTGTTCTCCTACTTTCCTCTCCCCATCCAAATAAATAAAAGTGAAGTATAAGAAGTATAATATACCAAGCGACTAACACCTATATAGGTTTGCCACTGACAAATAAGTTACTTTGTAAATCTGATTTTAGAACTCATATTTGTTACTAAAGTTAACAGTTTAATCAGGTCTTATTTTGATCCCAACTTCAATAAAATGTTTGCCATGAGGCATCAATTGAACTTAAACAGGTTTTTTTCAATCAAGTTATTTACCCCCCCCCCCCCCAAATTAAGGCAAACTCCTTTAGGAAATTTGTTTGTTAATTATTATTAGCTCTCTGCTTTATATTTTCACCTAGAAATAGCCATTCTATAAATCCGAGATATTAAAATACATAGCATGTTATTTACTGATCTTCCTCATTATATGTAGTTTTGGTGACAGACCTGTTGTCCTTTAGACTCTCACTTTCATTCTTTTTTGTATCCAAAGTACAGTCTCTTATTTTATGCTCATTTTATTTAATATGGTAAAAACTTATTACTGAAAATTTTAATTATGATGATTTGTTATATTACATATTAATAATTTCCTTTTGTTTCATGTAAATACTTTTAAGAAATGGTCATCTACCCTAGCTTAACCTGTTTTGATGTTGATAATTTACATTCAGTTTTATAGTAGAACTGTTTTTTTTCCTGAAATATAATACTGAGTGTTTGTATGTCATACTTTTATTATTATAAAGAGAACGTACAGGTTAGACATGATTTCTGTCAAGATTGGATTTTCTCAGATGTTTTCATATTTGATCACTTTCACACAAGTTTTTGCTAATTGTGAGCTCTTTTTCTAATCATTTTCTAATAGGAATATATTTTTTATATTTCACAAAAGTGCTCAGTGTCATATTTTTTACAAGTTGCTATGATCTCAGTCATACTTGGCTCAAGTAAAAAAAAAATTAACCAGTAAAACTTCTAAAACCCAAGTAATCATTATCATCACCACCATTAATAGCTAATATTTACTGAGTTTCTATGTGTCATCCAGTGCTTGGTATATAAGTGGGAGGGAGAATTAAATCAGATACCTGCCTTTAAAGAGCTTACATTAATTAGAAAGCCAAGTTAGATAATTCAGCTATTTATTAAATGCTACTTGCAGGGTATATAGAAGGTTAGTAATATAGGACTTAGTAGGTGACTTTCCTTAAAAGTTAGGGCAGTAAATATAGGAGTCTTTATGAAAGAGATAAAAACTCTTAACCTTGAGACTTTGAAAGAGTATAGCTTAATTAAAGCTAAAGGGATGAAGAGTAAACATGATATTAAATTAACGTAGAATATTCCATACACATTCTATACATGAGAATATTGAATTAATCTATGATGATGGCAAATGTCACTCCAAGAAGAGCAAAGAGTTTGAGTTACATGTTCACTAACTCAATTGCAGAGATAATCTTTGTCTGTAGGTGGTAGAAAGCTACTGAAGTTGGGTGAGGGGGATGGGTAGCGCACACAATTTTTGCATAGCTGTGATTGTTATTGTAATTCTTAATACTAAAATTTTTTTTTTTAAGTTCTTTTTTCCTAGAACCATTTCTATTCATTTAGAACTTTTGTCTGTTTTTCTCTTCCAGCTTTTAAATTATGTGACCTGAATTTTTGGCCTAGATCAGACAGTCATTTTAAAAATTTGTCATTGACATTTAAATTTTTAGTATTTCTGGGATGGCTGTACTCAGATAATCCCTTTTTGTATGTGTGATTTGTGTGTGTGTGTGTGTGTGTGTGTGTGTGTGTGTGTGTGTGTGTGTGTTTTAAAGTTAAATCTAATAACGTGAGTATGTTGTGGTTTATTGGGGAATGGGTCGAGTTATCACTTCAGATGTCTTTTCTAGAGGTATATAATATCTGATGTCCTTTTCTAACCTTAATATTCATTGATTCTGTGACACCCAGATTTTGTTAAATGATCATTTTATCATCGCATTCCTATTTTTGTTAGCTTCAGTATCGGACACTGCACAGCAGCCCTCTGAAGAGCAAAACAAGTCACTCGACAAACCAAAACAAAAAAAGAATCGCTGTTTCATGTGCAGGAAGAAAGTGGGACTGACTGGTAAGGAAAAGAAGGACATGCATTATCTAAGATTAAACTGGATACTTACATTATGGGCGTCTAAGTGTGGTTTCCTATAAGTGACTTCAGTTCGCATTGATTTTTTTGCCTTGGAGTTTTGTCTAAGAGGGAGCAATTTCCTGGAGAGGTCATGATAACTGAACCCCCATTTAATGACATTTAATGTAGAATTGTTCATGAATAAGATGGCCCCAAATGTTCCCTTGAAAGCCTTTTCCATTTTAATAGTCTATCAAATAATTATTTTTTGAATTGGAAATATTTTTCTTTAAAAAATACTAAAATGAAGCACATGTAGGAGATCTATTTATATAAATACTATTAAATATATGTAATTTTGGCTTTTATGATTAATCTCACTTTTAAAACACATTACTCTCAACTTTATCACTTAGACATACAAAGGAAGGGTGATTCCGGAGATGAATTTTTTATATTTTATTTCCCAGTTGATTCCTACAGTTCATCTTCCAGAATCTTTTGACAGAATAAGAATAGGTGGTGAGATTGCTAGCTTTTATAGTCACTGGGAAGAAATCAGGGGCAGTTGTAAAGAACATATTTATTTGTGGATTATCCACAGTTCTTTTTTTTTTCCCCTTTCTTAACAGCTGCTAATCTTTTGGCCATTTCTTTCACTAATCTTTAGCACCTCTGCTAGAGGCTTGGTAGAGTGAAACAAGAAGAGATGAAATGCAGCATCAGTCACATGTTTGTTTGTTACAGTATTTTTAATGGTTTGGTTTTTTTAGGGGAGGAAATTTAAACGGATGTAATAGTGTGATGTAGTAGAAAGAGCATTGGATTTGGAAAGGACTTAGTTTTGAATTCTGGCTCTGCTACTAACTCCCAGTGTGATCTTGGACAAGTCACTCTCTGGATCTCAGTTTCTTCATCTGTAAAAATGAGAGGATATGACTAATGTATGAAGTTCCTTCTACTTCTAAATCCTATGATATCCTTTAACATTAGGATTTTACTTCTTAGCTTTCTTTCAGTAGCATAGATACTAGCGTTCTTCATACTTGTTTGAGCATTCATCTGACATTGAATTTGAGAGGTACTTTACATTGTCATTTCATTCTTTCAGCAAACCTATGGGATCGATCACACAGGATAAGGTGATACCACTTAGACATGGAGAATCACACCAATCAGAACCAAGATGGGAGCTCTCAATTTTCAGAATATCATTTGACTCATTGAGTCATGGTTCCCATTATTTTGATTGGTTTAGCATTTGGGATCATACCGTGGGATTTGGCTTGAGTTTTATTCACGTTTCAGAATGGTTGAAGTGTTGATATTACGTTCTTATTGTTAAGTCTTTTCATTCAGCCATCACAGCCATGATGTTTTAGTTCCTTTTGGCTAAGATCCTGTGCCTCTAATAGGCTGATGTTTCTGTTTTCAGGGTTTGAATGCCGGTGTGGAAATGTTTACTGTGGTGTGCACCGTTATTCAGATGTACACAATTGCTCTTACAATTACAAAGCTGATGCTGCTGAGAAAATCAGAAAAGAAAATCCAGTAGTTGTTGGGGAAAAAATCCAGAAGATTTGAACTCCTGCTGGAATACAAAAATCCTTTTGACCATCTGCAAACTAAATTGACTTGAGCTTTTTTTTCCTAGTCATTGGGAATGTAGAGCAATGTATCTTGCATAGACCTTTTAATCATGCATGTCATCAGAAGAATAGATTTTTGTTTTTGTTTTGAAAATGACTCTGAACATTTATTTCCATTGCAGTTTCTGTGGCTGAAAAGACTTAAGTAAACTTTACAAGTATTATCCTTTTAAGATCATTTTAATTTTAGTTGAGTGCAGAGGGCTTTTATAACAAACATGGAGAAATATTGGAGGGCTGTGCTTTTCCAGTATTAAACATGCATGCGTTAACCTTGCAGCAGTTTATTTTCTCATTGTGTGTGTATCTATAGCTTTTCTCTGCAGCACGATTTCTCTTTGGATAATGCCCCTTATGGCACAACTAGTTATCAGTAACTGAATGTATTTTAATCATTATGGCTGCTTCTGTTTTTCATTAACAAAGGTTATACATATGTTAGCATATTAGCTTCTTTGCACCCACGACCTATTTATGTATGAATCATTTGTAATGAGAGAGTGTGTGCCAATGAGATTATAAGTTTGTGTGGTTTTTAAAAATTCTTTTTGAGTGAGGGGAGGAAAGGCTGTATGCACTTCATTGCTGACTGCAGGTTTCACTGGGATTAAGTTCATCAGTCTGTATGTACACAAATATGAAGAATGATCTGAAGTAATTGTGCTGTATTTATGTTTATCCACCGGTCTTAACTTTGATTAAATAAAAAAAAAGAAAAAGGAAAAAAGAAAGGCAAAGCAAATCCCATTGTGTTTAAGCATTTCTCAGACACACTGCCAGTTGATTTTGACTCTTGTCTCTGATTCTGATTTTTTAATATAGGGAATGACAAATACCACAATAACTAACTTCCCTCCTTGGAAGAACAAATGTCTTACCTATCTTTATTTATATGACTAGCCAGGTGACTGAAAATTCAAATAAAATGAAATGATTAACTACTCTCTTGTGAATTATAAGTGATAAAATTCTGAACATCAGAGGACACTTGTCTAAAAAATGCATTTAAATTCAATGAATTTGAAAATCTTTAGTATTCTTTTTTCTTCATAGATTTCCCTAAACATTTCCTATGTTTAGTTTTTTTTTGGAACCTTAAGTAATCACCTTTTTTTTTCCTCCACTGTTTTAAAATTTTTTCACCAGAGGAATGATTGATAATTTATTTCATTAGTATCTATTGTTTTATTATCTCTGTATTTTTGTGTTGCTCTATATTTTTAGTGTTCCCAGAGCCAAACATAGGAGATAGACCAATTTGTTTGAAGAAAATAATTCAGAGCACTTCTTCCTCTAGCAATTTTCACAGAAATTGAAAAACAAACTGACAAGTTCTATATGTATTCAGTTTGATCTTAGGGAATACAAGGATAATGAAGTTTTCTTGGTCCACCTCCAAGTATGCAAAATTCATTTGGGTTTTTTACACTCTGTATTCACTGGGAGGTGATTATTTGGGGCATGAGATTGAACATGGCAAGGTTGGACAGAAAACTTGCAATAGATCTCACAAGTTTTTGTTATATTAATTTATGGCTTCAACAACCAGGCCAAGAGAATTAGTGCAAGTATTATTGCCATTTTATGATTAATAAAGCTGAGTCAATAAAATAATGAATTGTCCAAGGTTACAGGTTGGATTGAAACTCCCATCTTGAGACTCCATGTCCAGGGCTCTTGCTACCTCCAGTGACAGTCTTATCAGAAAAGAAGTGTGATCTAAGCAAGGGGAGAGAAATTAGGAAGGAAGCAATATAGCCATTGAGCAAAATAAAGATTCCAAAATTCATGCATATTATTTGTAATTCAGGATGGTGTGCAGTTTTTTGTTCAGGGTCCACTTATTGTTTATTTGAGACACATTAGTATCAGATTGTTGGCTTGGTTTTCCAGCCTTGGCTGCAGGCAAGTGACAACCAGCGAGCCTAGCAATATGGGATTATATGATTTACAAGCAACAAATTTTCTCTAGTAAAGTCACTTCAGTAAATCTTGAATATAGCTGCATTATGGCATAGCATTGTAATTGATAGTTTATGGAGATATTTTATTATTCCCCCAAAAAAGATTATGTTCTGCCTGCTATGTTGTTTAAGAAAGTAAGAAAATTTAAGAACTTTTTTGAATGGTTAAAATAAAAAAGTTGTGGCACTTAGAAGTGATAAATTTTAGTGTCTGGAATATTTACTTTTATGGAATTTCTTTATTCCTTAAAATGACAAGTAATGAGATTCTTGAGTTTAATTTAGAATATCATAATACAGTATTCTAGGATAGGAATATAAGAAACTTTAATGTTCAAGGAAATTTGAAATGAGGATGGTGTTGGGCAATGAAAAAATCTCATGTGTATTCAAGGACCAAGGTATTTTAATGTCAAATATTGTTGGTGATTTTTTTTTTTTTTTTGGCTTATGTTTGTTTATTTTGCTGTCATTGTTAATGTTTACATAATCCCAAAACTTCCAGAAGTGCTGAGGGAAAAAAAATGACTCCCAAAATCTGTTCTCTAGCTTACTGCTTACTGTGCCCCTCACTTTCATTTTGTCCATTGTATACTCAAACTGAAATTAATTGCATGAATGTATGTGTGATGCTGAATTGTATTAAAATCCATTTAGCAAGACAAGTGTTTTTACACAATTATGGATAGGTACACTTAGTACTATGACACATTTATCATTTTAATTGACATTTGTTATTGAAGAAAACATTCATTTGAAGAAGATAGATACGTTCATTGAAGAAGGTATATTCAGTTATACTGAGCTAGGTCTGTGTCTCTTCTTTCTGCTTTGCCATTCTTATCATACTTTATGAAAAAGTCCTTCTTTCCCTAGAATCTTTGCTTTCAGCTTAAGTCTTTTTAACACATGCATGATTTTGACATGCCACACTGCAAGTGTTGTATTTCCCAAGTGAATTTTTTTGTGCTGTTAAGACCCTCACAGTACCATGTAACACTGGCTGCCAGTCTCTTTTCATATATTCTTTCATTTAAAAAAAAAATTGCAATATTTATTCTTTTGGGGGTCATAGACTAAATTATCTACTCTCTTTGACATTTGTCATCCCTTCATAAGAATTTGCAAGCTTTTACCATAGTTTGTTGCCAGGTAGCAATCATCCAAGTGAATGATAGCCTTGCTGTGGCTATAATCCAAATGGATAGGCTTCCACTATCTAAATATCAGTAATTGAGTCAGATCCTGCAGCATTTGCTTCTATACCTAATGTGGATTTTTTAAAATACACTTTTGAAAAGGAATGGATACAAAATATTTTAACATTTTTGCCTTTATATCCCATAGCATAGGACTTAATTTTTTTTTTTTTTTCCACTTGTGACCTTTACACCTCCAAATTTTTTTTCCACAACTCCGGATAGATAGGTATATAAAATAGGTATGTTAATTAGACATTATTATTATGATAACTCATAATTTTGTGGCCCTACATTGTTTATATGGGTTGTGACCCACAATTTAAGAAATTTAGCTTTTGCATTTTGTACAAAGTACTTAATAAATGCTTCTTGACTTACTAATATAGAATTTAAGGTTAAAATTTTAAAGTAAAAATTGGTACCTAGGTTAAAGGGTTTTTTTGGTTTGTTTTTGGTTTCATTCAATTTCTCTCTTGAATTCTCACTTTTAAAAAAAAAAAATTTGCTCCACAAAATCTTTCCCATTAAACTTTCACTCTTAATCACTACTTGTGTATGATGCTGGCTTTATATATAAGGGCTAAGAAGGATATAGAATTTTCTCACATCCTTTCAAGGAACTTTTGCATCAAAATCCTTTACACCTTTGAATTATGAAAATACTGATGTCTTCCAAGCATAACCTGCTGATTCTCTTTTCCATATATTTTCTCTACTATAAGGGCTGTTTTCATTAGAAATCAGGAAAATTTTTACAGAGGTGCTTAATAGCTCCGTAGTATGTCCATAGTGGATTATTTCCAGATTTGAGTCTCAGAAGCAGATTTTCTTCCAGGCTGACTTGCTGTTATAGCCTGATGTCCGTTAGTAACTGATTTTTACATAAAAGCTAAATTATATCAATTTCCTTAATTCACATTAATCTAACAGTTTTAAAAACATATAGGCATTCCCAAATTTTAACCTCTTGTACATTCATTTCATATTAAATAATTCCCTTATCTCAGGTCTTTGCTTCTTTTGGTGATCTTCATCATCCTAGCTTCTACTTTCTGTTACCAAGAAAATGACTTTCAAATCTTTATGGCCACCCCAAGATATTTACCCCATATCTTGATTCCCATGTGCTATCAGCCTTGCTTGAATTGCCTGAATGATGTAGGTAGAGTGCTTGATTCTAACCAGCTTAAGAGTTGGGAAATTAAATCTTGCTTTGGACATGAGCTGTGTGACCTTGGATTATGCAAGTCATTTATCCTCTGTTTCCTGATCTGTACAAAGGGAATAATAACTACCTCCTATGAAGGGTTTGTGAAGATCAAATGGAAGAACATGTAAAGTGCTCTATAACA
Organism: Sminthopsis crassicaudata; assembly: GCF_048593235.1. Classification (NCBI taxonomy): domain Eukaryota; kingdom Metazoa; phylum Chordata; class Mammalia; order Dasyuromorphia; family Dasyuridae; genus Sminthopsis; species Sminthopsis crassicaudata. Next base: position 569,732,053 of record NC_133618.1, read on the forward strand.
CTTGAAAGTTCTATATAAGTATTAGCTATTATTGTTATAATATAACCCAGAGAGAAACAAGAAATAGGCTTAAGAATTACCAAAGTCTTAGGTAGTGATGAGTATCTTGTTATGCAGACAACTGGTGAATCTTTTTCCCTCTACCACTTCCTTCTCAGTCTCCTTAATAATTTCGTCCAAAAAACAAATTCTATTCTGGCTCATTCTCACCAAAATGAAGCAATTTATTGGTGAGCTGGAAATTGTACCCTGGGAGGACATCTTGGAATTTATGGTAGAAAAGAACAGAAATATTATGACATGCACACTAGGATTCACAGTAAGGATAAGTAGCATCTCATTATTAAAAGTATAAGAGAAACTGGCTTGGGAGACAAATTCTTTTCTTGTCTAAAAAAGATGAATGTTGGTGGATGCATAAGGAATTCAATCAACTTGTAATTTGGAAATTTCTGTTAAAAATGAACAACAAGCGTGACAACTTTTGATAAGAGCACCAAAGCCTAGAATGAAAACAGGTTGAGGAAAGCTAAGAATGACAAAGTGGATGAGGCTAGATGCACTGGGGGGAGAGAGGGAACTGATCAAAGAAGGGAACTGGCCTGCTAGTTGATATTGTTGCTGATGAGAGAGAGGAAGTATGAGTGCTTAAACTTTTTTTTTGCTAAAGAGAATAAAATACATCTGTCCATTTGGCTCTTAAAGTCTTAAAATCTGAATCTAGTTTGTTTCCATGCTATTATGCATTATGCCTCCTTCATATTAGTTCTAAGCTGCCCTACATGTCATTCCCCTACACGATTTTCTTCCTATTCACTAGATGCAGAAATTAGAGGAGAGAAAAATGATCCTTTAATAAGAAAAACATTTAAAACAGGACTACAGTACAAATACATGTCAAGTTCTCCATAGTTCTAGAAATAATTAGCTACTAAACTACAAAGAACAAGAAAATTAAAGATGGAGACAGTGAGGAAATGAAACTTCCTATTTGTCTATTAATGTGATTGCATTTAAGAATCCCCAGAGAATCAGCAAAAAAAATTGAGTTGAGATACATAATGGATACAAGATTGTAAAATGAACCCTAAAATTCTATGCAATATTAAAAAGAATTGATAATAAATTTCATTCAGAATTTCTATAAAAATTACAAAGCACCTAGGAACTAACCTACTGAGGCACAAAATTTATACAAATGTGAAGCACTTTTAAGAAAATAAAGCAAGGCAGTTATTGAGAGTGCTCATACTATTGATAGAACTGCAGCAATAAGATAAAGATAAATGACACAGTTTTCTATATTCTTTGCACAGATTTGCCCTCGTTTCTGGAGTGTTTTTCTACCTTTGTCTTGTCAGTCTCTTAGTTTAAAACTATTGGGTTTGTTCTGCTTAACTCCCAAAAAGGTAATCTGTAAGTGATATGTAAAAATTTGAAGGGGAAATTACAGTGATTAAAAATTTCTAATCAAGAAAAATTCTTCAAAAGTGGTAATGAGCTGTGTTTAGAGGTACAGAGTTTCATCTCAGTGGATGTCTCAAAACAAACTAGACCTCCACCAATTGGGAATTTGAAGGATATTTTCTTCAGATTGCATTTGGAATAAATGATTTCTGATTTGGGGATTCTGTGATACTTTCCCACTCATATGACCCTTTTAATTTCAAATTCGTCTCAAACTGATTTCAGTATTTTCACTATTATAGTCACCATTCATGCAGTTAGCACAACCTTTTCAGTCATCCAGACTAATCTTCCTTCCCAAGTCAATCATCGGCCAATCAATAAATATTAAATGAAGCATCTAGTATATATCAGACATTGCAGTAGTAGATCTTGGAGAGACAAAAACACAAAACCTCCGCTTTCAAGATTATTTCCTATTGAGAGAAATAATTAACAGGTATAAATATATACAGAATAAATAATATATACATAAATAGTAAATACAAGGAATATGAAGCAGTTAAATTATGAGGTTATTAGAGATGGAGGGTACTTAATTGGCTGGCTGTTGGGAAAATCTTGAAAAGATTTTTCCTGTAAAAAGATGGTACTTGAACTGTCTTAAAGGAGTGAATATGGAATTGAGAAAGGAATTTTAGGAAGGGAAAGCAGGCCATTTGTAAGGAATGGAGAAAGGAGATGAAAAAATGCTTAGTACAAGAAATAGAAAAGTATTTAAAAAGATCCCAGAATATATAATATACAATGAAACTAAAGGTTGTGCAGGACTTTAAAAGCCTGGTGGAAATTTATATTTTATCCTGGAGGTAATAATAGTCACTGGAATTTAGAGGATAGTAGCATATTTAGGTCTGTACATTCAAATGTACAGAAAAAGCATTTAGTGGTATTGACTGGGTGAGAGGTATTGAGTGCCTAAGCTAGGGTAGTCATGTGTTTTGAGAAAAGGAATTTAATATGAGAGATGTAGGATGAAATGAAATGTCTCTTCCAGAGACACTGGAAGAATAGGAATGCTTTAACAAAAAAATAGTTTGGAAGATGAGTTTGGGAAGAAAAATGACTCTGGGACATACTGAGTGATGTCTTGAGACATCTAGTTTAAAGTGTTCAATAGGAATTCATAGGGAATTTCAGGGAAGAGCCTGGAACTCGAGATTTGAGCCTTCTGCATAGAGATGGTAATTAACTCATGGGAACTGAGATCTTCAGAAGATAAAATATATAGTGAGAAGGAGGCTCAGGACAGAGCTTTGAGGAATACAGTTAAGGAGTATGGTATAGGTGATGAACCAGCAAAGGACAAGAAGTAGTGAAAAGGTAAGATCAAGAGAAAATGGTATTGTAAGAAAATTAGGAGACTATCTGGGAAAAGAGGATGACCCAACTGTAAAAATAAGTTCAAGATCAAGAAAGATAAGGACTGGGAGAAGACATCAGACATGGAAATTCAGAGATCGCTTTTAGATCATACCTAGTAATTCTTTTGTAACAATTTCTATTCTTCCATGTCTCAGTGCAGTCTCATGGTACACAGTAAGATAGAGCACCAGCCCTGAATTAAGGAGAATCCAAGTTCAAATCTGGTCTCAGACACTTAACACTTCCTAGCTGTATTACCCTGGGCAAATCACTTAACCCCAATTGCCTTGACCAAAAAAAAAAAAAAGAATTTAAAGTCATCTAGTTATTACTTTATATTCCATCTTTACAGTGTGCATGTAATCTTTTGCTGTCTCTGGTGAGAATTGCAGATTTAGAGCTAGATAGGTACCTTAGTTATCATTTATTCCACTCCTTTATACTAGATAAGGAAAGAAAAGTTGGATAACTTGTCCAAGATCATGCAGAGTAGATAAGACAGGATTTGAATGCAGACTTTACCACACACATTAAATGTTTGTTAAGGACCATCAAACATTTGTATATCTTCCTACTGCACAGCACTGTGCTTTATTAAGTTGTATCTGACTCTTTGTTACCTTATGTGGTTTTGGGGGGAGGAAAAAGACATTTGCCATTTCTTTAGTAGATTTTGGCAAAATGACTTGCCCAGAATTATATGGCTTGTAAGTGTCTGAGGCAGACTTGGGTTTTTCTGAAGTAGGCTACCACTCTATCCACTGAGACACATAACTGCTTTCCTCCTTTACACAGTGACCTCTTGTATTGGATCAGTGCCCAAAACTTGAGGTAGAACATCCCTTTGGTGAATCCTTTAGCTCAGTTTGCAGCCTGGGGCCATCATTTCAGAGTTGGTGAGCATTTCAGAGCTAGCTCAACCACTGGAAAGCGGCACCCACTTCCCTCTCATCTTACTTTGCCTTCAACAATTAGCTAAGTTGCAAGATCGTGAATGGTTAACAGAACTCTTCCAACAAAGCAAAGTCAATATGCAGAAAATGCTTCCAGAAATTGATCAGAATAAGGATCGAATGTTGGAGAGTTTGGAGGAAAGGGGACTTAGTTTCTTGTTCCCACTTCTCAAATTGGAGATGGAACTATTGAAGCAAATAAAGTGCTTTTTTTTTTTTTTTTTTTTTTTTTTTTTTGTCCATTCACTTACTCTGTGCTATGCATTGTGCTGAATTGTATGACAAAGAAATCTTGCTACTATAACCATTCCCTTTCCTAAAACAGACCCTTATAATCTTCTCTTCCTCGAAGACCTGTTTCAAAAAATAGTTAATTATTAGATAGGACTTTTAATATTTGGTAAGCACTTTACATATTAGCATCACAACAATCCTGGAGGTAGGTGTTATTAATCCCATTTTATTCAGATGAGGAAACAGATACATAGTGGGTGACTTAGGGTGACATAACCAGAAGGTGTTTGAGGTCAGATTTAAACTTGGGTCTTCCTGATTCAAGGACTAGTGGTAACATTCACTGTATCACCTAGGTGCTCTGGCCTTAATATATACTCTCTGCTCCAAAGCTGAAAGCAGTCTCTACATATTTAGCTTTTTATTTCACCTTGTCTGGATCTCTTCTACCCTTCTGTCACTTTTCCTTATCACCACTTTTTTTTTTTTTTGGTCTATTTGCTCTGCTTTTCCCACTTCCATTAGATTATAAATACCCTTGGACCTGGACATTATTTAATATATATTCTTTAATTCCTAGTTGGTAGTACTTTTTACATAATGAAATTTATCACAGTACTTGTGATAAACTAAAAGGGAGATGTTTCTTCAGCACTGTCTTCATATACAGTTGCCACAAATGCATCAAGTTTATTGATCAACAAGCATTATTAATCACTAGGTGTCCTGGCTCTGTCCCAAAAATCCACAGCCCCCACTCTCAAAGAGCTAATAAGTGGAGGAAACAAAGTAAAAAAAAAAAATTACATTTGAGATCTCAACAATGTTAGGAGAAGGCAATCCCAGAGGGAAGACTTGAACAGTTCTGAGAAAAGGCCTATAGCAGAAAAGAGGATCTGAAGATAATCATGGGTAAATAATGACATTCATTTCTTCCTGATGTCCTTGCCTAATTTGACAAATACCACCATTCCCCACCTGGCTGTTTCCTGTTGTGCAACTACATTATTCTATTGATTGTCCATGAACTTGTCTGTCTTCACAGTGAGTATGCGATCTTTTAAACTTTTGCTCTCTGATGAGAGAACAGTCTTTTGGGTTAAAGATTATGGAGTACTAGTCATGGTACATCCTTGCATCCTCTCAGCGTCATAATATACAAATACTGGACTGAAGCCATGAAGACTTTCTGCCATTGACAATTGTTAAACTCTGTGACCATGGACACTTCACAAGTTTTTTTAAGTACATGTTTCCTTATCCCTAACATAATAACACAAATTAATTCTTTTGGTGAACATATCAAAATTTTTATGCAGACCCTCAGAATAATCCCAAATGAAATAATGTCCCTGAAGCTTATCACAGAGTACTTAATATTTATTAACTGAGAGCCAGTATTCTTGGGAGGCTTGGGAAAAGTGATTTGGGGTTTGTTAAGGGTCATATAACTAGTAAATATCTGAGGCCAAATTTGAATTCTCCTGACTCCAGAACTGGTGCTCTTGTCTCCTGTGCTATTTAGCTGTTTCCTTGATTTGTTTTTGTAGTATATAGAGAGCTGGCTTTGGAGCAAAAATCTGAGTTAAGGTCTCCTAACACAAACTGGCTGTGTGATTCTGGGCAAATTTAAGCTTTCAGTGTTCTAACTTTTTTTTTTTTTTGCAGAGAAGATGCCAGCATTTGAGGGCAGAGAGGTGGCAATGGGTGGCATTGGACTTGAAATCAGGAAGACTCATCTTCTGGAGTTCAAGTCTATCTTCAGACAGTGATTTTTAGCTACTGTGATATTGGACAAGTTGCTTAACCCTGTTTGCTTCAGTTCCTCTTCTGTTAAAAAAAAAAAAAAAAAAAAAAGAGGGAAATGGCAAACTACTTCAGGAATTTTGCAAGAAAATTTAAAATTTTATTGTAAAGTGTGGGATACTACTGAAACAACCAAACATGCCAGCTGCCTTTGTAGAGGGAGTTTTCTTACTTGGAAGGGCCCCATTGGAACAGTTAGATAACAGTGAATAGAGTACTGGGCCTAGAATCACTAAGCCAAGAGTTCACATCTAATGACAGGTACTTACTATCTAGACCCTAGTTAGGTAAGTCACAACTTCTGTTTGTCTCGGCTTCTGAAACTAAAATGAGAATAATAACACCTCTTTCAAAAGGGTGTTGTGAAGATCAAATGAGATAATTTTTGGAAAGTGTTTAGTAGAGTGCCTGACAAATAATAGATTCTATATAGATGCTAGCTATTATTATTATCATTAGTAGTGTTAACTATTGCATGACATAGTGAGTCATTTAATGTCAACCTCAGTTTCTTCAATTCTAAGGTATAATAGTTCCTACCTACTAGAGTTGTAAGGATGAAATGAGAGATAGTTACTGCACAGAGGTAGGTACTTAAAATAATCTTTTTTTTTTCTTCCTATGCTAATAAAATTATATAATGAGATCATTTGTGTGTGGATATGTATATGTACTTATGTTATTCTTAGTATCATTGTCATATTGCTGGATTGTGAGGCACTATATCATAACACAGATTATATGTATCTTTAGCTTAACAACTTTTCTAAAAGTGTCCAGGAATCTGACAGACTGGTAGGGGAATAGTCCTCCCAATTCCTTCTGACATCCATCCAAATTTATGGAGAACCAAACACCCACTCAGCATGGGCCACAGTTCAGCTCAATAGATAGTTGTCAAGCTCAATAGATAGTTGTCAAATGCCTTCTCTTCTCAAGGGTCAGAGCTGCACCAGTTCAGATTTGCCCTGCCCTTTCAAACATAACTGAATTGAATAGGTACATAGGGCAGGCACATCTGGCCAACCAATACCTTACTTTGAAGCAGATTGGTAGAGAGGGTAAGTAACCCAGATGAATTTCCTACGATGTTTGCCTGAAAGTCACTTGCCAAGACCTTTAAAATCCTATTGACCTAGGACTCAAAGGGGCTTCATGGAAGGACAAATCAGAGAGTCGGTGCTAAAAAGCAGTAGGACAGGGGCACTAGAGTTATGAATCTGACACAGAGAATCTCCCTCGAGCTCAGCTACATAGGTATGAGTGAGCAGTTGATCTTCATGCATAGTCTTAGAAAGGTTAACTGCTTTTCCAGGGTTATGTGCCCATTGTGTGTTTGAAGCTCAGACTTTGGTTTTCCTGTCCCCAAGGCCAGCTCTCCATCCATCTACTATAGCATGCTGCATGCTGCCTCTGGGCAGTGGGCTCCCCAATCAATTGAAGGCCAAGAATTAGCCAAAGCAGGAAGAAATTAGTGATTGAAGAGTAACAAGGGAAGTGCTACCTTTATCTGCCAAACTAGGACAAGAGCCACATTTTCATTAGACAGCTCACATGTACATTGGGGCTGGAACTAACATTATGATTTGGATTGGAGGAGGGCCGGAAGGAGATAAAACTGGGGATGTCATCTTTGTCTTCAGAATGTGGCTAGGAAAGGCCTCAATCTTTTGAGAAACTTTCTAAGTCTTAGAAACTTTATGTTAAACTCTTGGCAATTAGATTTTTGGGATCTTGTGATATGTCTTCATATATCAGGCCAGCTCAGGGAGGCAAAGCTAGCTATACATAACTAGATGTTTTTAAAAAGAAGTGAGATCTCAAATAAGTGCGATTAGCTTACTATCCCATCTTAACAGGCCTGGAAGGTCAAATCATTAATTAAATATGCATGGAAGGTAGATGCTTCTGGTGAGGAAGATAAGGGGTGGTGGGAAAAGGCAGAAAAATTGGGGGGGGTCAGGGAGGTGTTTCCTAGGTGGCTGGAGATGATGTGGCTAGGGCAGTAGCAGCCAATTATTGTTGTAGAAAAGACTAAGTTCCCAAATAAAGAGATCTAAACCTAGAGGATAAAGCACAACCTTTTTTTTTTTTTTTTTTTTTTTCCTCCTGAATTTATCCTTTTCTAGTGAATATATCTCTGTCCCAAAATTTCAATCCTACCAAGCTGGTTTGAAAGTAAGAGAGTTCTGGAGGAGATTCTTTAGTGGAATATGGGGGAAGCTTAAATCATCTATCTAGAAGGTCCAGAAACAATAATAATGTAAGGGTAGAATTTGTATTTTTTTAAGGTTTTCAAAGCACAAATATTACCTCATTTTATCCTCACAATCCTGGTATGTAGGAGTTTATACATTCTCATTTTAGAGATGATGCAAGCAGGTTAAGTGACTTGCCCAGAGTCACCCAGGTACTAAGTATCTGAGATCACATTTGGATTCAGGTTTTCCTGACTCCAGGTCTAGGCTTCTATTCATATCACCACCCAGGGTCCCCAGGAGTCTTAAACTAGAAGAACTGAAGCAATAATCTTCAAGGTAATGTTATTCAAGACACAACATTCTCAGATTGGGATCTCTCTGTTGAATGGCTATAGTTAGTTTACTCATTGATTCCCCAAGCGATTGGGGGAGAAGGGGGGAAGGGAAGGGAAGATGAAGGATGGTTCCTACTCCCATCTTTAGAACCATCTCTGGAAAGCAGCCAACATTGGTTCACATCCCACTGCCAGTGTTGGTCCCCTTCTTCAATATTCATTTTGTTCCAATCCTAATAGAAAACGTCTAAGTTTTAATATGGAAACAAAAAACACTGGTAAATCACTCAACAATGAACAAGAAAAGATTTACTTAGCTATAGCAGGGGAAGGATATTCATATTGAATCTCCTTTGCTTAAGCAGCTGGTCATTTTCTACCAAGGAGGCATGAGAGAGGGGCATCTTGAGTGCATGTGATTGTTCAAATGATCAGGAAGTGATGTCAACAGCCTGAGCATGTTTTCAATACTCTTTAGAGGGAGATAACCTAATTTGCATGGGAAAAGGGTTAATATTGGTCCTGCCTCACTAGGTTGGCATCTTTTCTGTAACGTACAGTATGTCTTGAAAAAGTTGTTTGGAGAAATAGGGGTACTTGCCCAGGATCTCAAACAGTTCTTGTCCTAAGTGGGACTTGGTAAGTTTGCTTAAGAGGCTGCTAGCTCTCCAATAAGGCTGCAATTATTTCCAAAACCCAAATTATTTACTATTTTTTGACACTCCTAGGTCTGTATACCAAAAAAAAAAAAACCAAAAAAAAACCATAATATTTATAACGGCTCTTTCGTGGTATTAAGGAAATGAAGCTAATAAGTGTCCATCATTTGGAATGGCTGAACAAACTGTTATATGCACATGATGGAATATTATTGCACTATCAGAAATGAAGTAAAGATTTTTTATCAGAAACTTGGAAAGACTTGTATGAATGCAGAATAAAGTGAGCAGAATCAGGACAATTTATAACATTATATAAAGAAAAAACTTTGAAAGACTTAAAAACTGAATCAAACTACAATTTCAGAAGACTTGTGATGAAGCATGCAACTCGAGAGAGAAATAATACTCAAGATAAAAAATGAGACTCCTTTTTGCATATGGCCAATCTAAGAAATATGTATATCTGTTATAATGCTTTTTTTTGTTCAATTGGTTGAGGGCAATGGGTGGGAGAAAAAAATATTTGACAATTGAAAAAAAAAAAGGGTTTTTATTTTAATGGAACAGTTCTGCTTCTGCAGGTCCTTACCTTCTACTGGAGATTACTTTCTAATGGAGAAATCATATATACACAGTACATACATACACATAAATACTTAGTAAATAAGTACAAAACAAATGCAAGCTAATTTCAAGAAAGGCAGCTTTGGAAGTTTTGAAAATTGCTTCCTGAAGATGATGGTTGAATTGAATTTTGCAGAAGAGAAGGGTTTTATTAAGCAGAAATTAGAGGAAAGTGAATGCAAAGGTTTAACCAGCTTTTAAGTGCCCACAATCAGAAGCAGAAGCAATGTGTTTATCATAAACTTCACATAAACATCACACAATTTACAATGCTGGCATGTTTTGGATTGTTCTCTTAATAGTTTCTTGGGTTACCTGTCTTTAAAATTATAAAACTTTTCAAAAGTAAAAGTATCAAAAGGGTTGAGTTTGGATCAGAAGACTTTTGATTGGAGATCTCTAAAGAATTTTTCAGCCTCTAAATCTATAATCCTATTACCCAGGGAGCATGTTTATTACTTGTAATATCTCCAACCAAAGCACCTCAAACCTCGGACCGCCTTACTAGGATCCTAATGTTTCTGAACTGGAAAGGGCGTTGGAGATCACTTAGTCTAATCCTTTCGTTTTACAAATGAAATGTCCAGGAAACACAGCTGGTAAACGGTCCAGGAAGAATTATTATACTCTAAAACTCATATCTAGTGCTGCGCCTCATCCGACTCCCGGTTTGAACAGAAGTGTGGGAGCTTCTAGCAGTGCACCCTTTAACTTGGGCTCGTGACAATTCCCCCACTGAAGCATTCTAAGTAGCTGCAGCAGGGGTCTTACAAAAGGAAGGGGGGTGCTCAGTGGGGTGCAAAGTGGGAAGGATCCGGGCCTAGCGACGGCTTTATGATGGTTGGAGGAGATACCGCAATCTTGACCCTCGTTACAGCCAAGAAAGTCACTGTTCCTTATTTTTAGCTGAGTCACACAAGGACCTGGACTACAGTTGAATTAAGCAAGCTCCGGGGTGCCTGGCTAGAGGCCGGTGGGGAGGGAGGGAGAGGTGGGTTGAAGGAGGAGCTGCAAGGAAAGGGATTGGAATCGCCCGAGAGCAGGCGGGGCCGGGCCGTACAGATGGGGAGCTACTGGCTGCTTTCGGGGGGCCGGGCGGGAAGGGAGGAGCCGACCCGTAGTCAGCTTTAGAGTTGGGCTGCGAGGAACGTCAGGAGACCCTGCGAGCACGAGCAAGGATCTCGCCACGCACTGTGCGGCCCAGGTGGAAGCTGCTGTTGAGCCCTGAACGGAGTCCACCCCGCCCGATCCAAGCATGTCCTTTATCCCCGTGGCCGAGAACTCGGACTTCCCCATTCAGAACCTGCCCTACGGAGTCTTCTCCACCCCTGATTGTGTGAGTCTCGTAGAACTGCGAGCTGGAGGAGGAGCTTGGAGACCCGGCTCCCCAAACTCCTCCTCCTTTACAGGTGGGGAAACTGAGGCCCAGACCTCTCTGCTTTGTGGGGCGGAGGGACGAGTTCGGATCTCAGAGTGGCTTGGGCTGCAGGCGGAAGTCTCGGGCTTCTTTTCCGTGCCATCCTACCCCGATCCCTCCCTCATTTCTGCTCCCTTGCAGAGTTCTCCCTAGTTTCGGCCCTCCCAGCACTAAGCGCCGGTGCGGCTAATCTCCGCACTCTGTCCCGCAGCAGCTTCGGGGAAGAGGCCACCGTTAGTTCCTGCTGGCGGTATTTTCTCGGAACAGGCCAAGTCTCGTTAGTTTTCTCTTTAAGTTAGACCGACGGCTTTGAGGGGTGAGAGGGAGTGGAGGGGGCATGTTTTGGGATATCACCGCTTTACCTGGTTCCCATACCCTCCTCCTGCTTCTGGAGGTGGAGACTAGAGCCGGTGATGCGCGGCGTCAATCACTTGTAGGCATGTTGGGATGAACTGGAACCCGCGGCGAAAATATTTCTAGGTGTAAGACTAAAGTCGGAGCAAGCAGGAATTGTGAATTTGGCCTTTTTTAAAAAGATGACTTTTCTGAAAAATGGGCTCATTAACCCTTTGAAATGATTGTTTTAAAAATCTAGCTTTGCCTCTTTTCCTCCCCTCTCCTTTTTATTTGCAAATTAAACTTGTTTTCAGACATTTTTTGGAGGGATACGACTCTTTGTATTTCTTGGCAAAGATATCGAAGTGGTTTGCCATTTTCTTCTCCAGCTTATTTTATAGATGGGGAAACTGAGTCAAAGAGGGCGAAGTGATTCGCCCAAGGTCACTTCTAAAGTATCTCCGGTCAGATTTGAATGTAGTAAGAAGAATCTTAATCCAGCGACAGCGCTTTATCCACTTCTCCATCTTGACAGGGCCAGTAGAATAATTATGGTTTTGGAATCAAGAGGATATGAGTTCAAATGTGGCCTTAGACACTAGCTGGACGCCCCTGTGTAAATCATTTCACCTTTTTTGTCTGTTTTCTCAGTTGTAAAATGAGACAGAAACAACAAATTACTGGGTATCTTTCTGGAGATATGGGATCTTAGAATGCCTCAATAACAACAATAATCATGTTCGAGGTAAACTTACCCAATCATAATACACACACATTTTTACATTTACATTTTCACACATTATCTCATTTGATTTTTTTTTCAGCTTCTCTAGAAGATAGATACTATACAAACCATTATCATCCTCATATTACAGTTTAGGAAATCAGGGCATATCAGTTAAGTGATTTATTTACCCATGGATCCTGAGCTTTTAAGTGTCAGAGACAGTATTCAAACCCAGACTCTTCAGAATCCTAAGTTAAAGCACTGATAACTCTACAGTATTTTTTAAGTAAACCCAGACAAGTTAGGCAGCCACTTATGTCACAACTTGTAAAGTAGGGAGGATACATTTTATTATTACTTTATATAAATGCACATACTTCTATTGTAGAAAGTTAAATTCTCTGGATCACATCAGTATTTGTTTTGTGATAAGCCAGGCCACATGTGTTGTTTTATCCAATAAAGGGTCAAAGTTCCTTATGGACAAGGCAGCTGCAAAACTTTCAAACCTTGACTAAGACTCACAGATACTTTGAATAGACTGAAGTGAAATAGACTTTTAACTCTATAAAATGTTAGAACTGGAAGACCACTTCACAGGTCTATCACATTCTTTAGATGAGAAATATGGTGATTTCCCATAAAGGTGAAGTGTCTTGCCCAAAATCACAGAGCTATTTAGTTGTAAAGTTAAGACTAGACTCGTCTTCTTTTTCCCCCCAGTCCTTTCATCTTTGCACTGCTAGGTCACAAAAATAAGAGTGGCTTCAAGTCAGCCAGATATTTTTACTTTGGCTCCTTGCTCTATCATCTTTGTTTAATACTATATATGTGTGTGTGTGTGTGTGTGTGTGTGTTAGATTATTTTGCTATCTTGTTTTTGCAGTCATATCCTGATATTCTCTTCCCTCCCAAAACATCATATTGAATCTTTCTTTACACCAAAGAAAAACAGTTAAGCCAAAGAGACTAGTAAAGCAAACACATCAGACAGAATTATGCAACATTCTGTACTCATACTCCCTCTCTATATCCAGAGGAAGACTTTAACTCACTTTCTTCTTGGTCAGACTGAAGTAGACTGATGATAATGATTGACACCTTAAGATTTGCAATGCACTTTACAAATATTATTTCATTTGCTCCTCACAACAGTGGGGAGTTTTATGAGAAAACTGAAGGGTACAGAGATGTGTCTTGCCCAAGATCACATAGCTGCAAATCTCTGAGAATGGATTTTTAACTCAGATCTCCCTTATTCTATAACTGGCACTTCATCCATTGTGCCATCTACTTTTAAGAAATTCTTGATGAATGAATAAATATATGAATGAAGATGACCATTGTTGTTATGCTCATTTCGGTAATAATAATTACCCTGATTTCTAACATTCAGGATCATTGACTTAAAGCAGTCAGGGACCCTTGAGGTCATCTAGTCCAATAGATTCCAGCTTCTTCCTTTTTTTTTTTTATATAATAGCTTTTTTGTTTTTCCAAATGCATACAAAGGTAGTTTTCAACATTCACCTTTATAAACTTTGTGTTCCAATTTTTTCTCCCTGTCTCTTCTTCCCCCTCTTCTAGATAGCAAACAATCTGATATAGGTTAAACTCTTCTAAACATATTTCCTTATCCAGTATGTTATGCAAGAAAAATCAGATCAAAAGGGAAAAAAATGAGAAAGAAAAAAACCTAGCAAACAAAAACAAAAAAGGTAAAAATACTATTCTGAGATGCTGAACTCTGAGGAATGAAGAACAAGTTGGCAGCCTGTGTTATTTAAAGGATGAACATTTTTTGGTAGCACCAACTATAGGAGAGGAAAGGTTGTTGTTTGATGGAGACAAAGGAAGAATCTGGAAATGGTAGTGGCAGTGGTAATGAAAATTAAATATTTTTACTTCCTCCTTAAGATATGTATAGGAGTGTGAGAAAAGGTACAGCCGATGTGGAGAGATTCAGGGTGAAAAAAAGCTTGCTCATTATGAAAATGTGGGCATAGCTTAAAATTAGACATGAATAGGGTAGAAGAGGAGGAAGTCTGTCAGGCCTGGAGTTGGAAGACTCCTCTTTCTTTCTGAGTTCAAAACTGTCCTTAGATACTAAATAGCTAAATAATCTGGACAAATCATTTAACCTTGTCTCAATTTCCTCATCCATAAAATGAGTTGTAAAAAGACATGGCAAAACACTCTCATATGTTTGCCAAGAAAACCCCAAAAGGAGGCTATGAAACATCAGATATGACTAAACAACAAACAATAGCAGAAAGAGTGAGAAATGGTAGGAGTTTGTTCGCAGTGTGTAGTAGTTGAATTATAATGCTCCCCATTTCTATAGGGTGGTTTTTAAGAGGAAAGGACACTGGCTCTAGATCTTATCTACTTTCCTGTGCCCTCTAGTTGGGTAGGGACAGGGTGATGAATTCCCTTTTCATCTTTGCTTTTATCATATATTCCCTCCCCTACCCATTATCAATGCTCTATCCATGCAAAAATTATCTAGTACTTTTATTTCTGTACATTTTATATGCTAACCTCACCCCCATAAAATATATGTCCTTTCAAGGCAAGATCTATTTTGTGTTCATCTTTGTATCCCAATTACTTAGCACAATTCCTTGCATGTAGAAAGTACTTAATAAATATTTATTTATTAAGTTAAATTATTGACATCTAGTCTTAGTCTCATTATACCCATACTACCTCCCATTAATATTCACCCTTGACCCCTAAATAAATCAAGGTGAAGTTAGGAGCGTGTCTTCTCTCTTAATTCTCTGTCCCTGGCCTGGCCCAATTGACAACCAGTTGACAAGTGCCTCTTTCCCTTTTATCTTCCATCTGCCACAGCCACAGATGGTGGTATCCAGCAATATAAAGAAGAAAGAAAAGCTTTTGTTTCCTTGGGGATGGAGTCCAACTCAGTTGTGTTATGAGCCAGCCATTTGTATATAATTTATAATTTGTATATTTATTATTTAAGAGTTCACAAGTTAAAAAAAACCCAACGAAGCCTTATATTATTATTCTCCCAACTTTTACAGATGAGAAAACAGAGATGTAACTTACCCACAAAACAGACATATTAGAGTTGTGCATCCCACACCAATATGTCAATACATTCTCTCTGTCATATAAAGATAATATATGTGTATGCACAAACATATATGCATATATGTATACACACATAATTATTTAGCAAATCATGTATTATATTATCAATGATATTTTATTTCTTGCACATTATTAAGAGTACATGTAAAGAACATAGAAATAAAGAACATATATTATATATTAAAATAATATAATATATATTATCAATGTTGAGGAAGATATATGTATATATATGTATACACATGTACACAGATTGTATATATGTATGTATACACATATACATAGATGTGTATAATTTGTATGTGTGTGTGTATATGTATATGCATTTTGTCTTTTTACCACATTCATTTTTGTAGAGGGAAAATGCAATCTTCCTCTCACATCCAACTCCAACTCTTCCCTGTGATTGTTATTGTTCAATCTTTCAGTTTTGTCCAATTCTTCCTGACTCCATGGAACATAGCTTGGCAGGCCTTTAAGATATAAAAATTTAGCAAAGATATCCAGCGTGATACTATATCTGACAATGTGAACAATATTCTATCTCTTCTGTGAGGAGGGAGGCATCTTTATTATCTGTTTTAAGAAACCTTGGTTTTAAAATTCATCTAAATTCAACTTCATTTTAGTGATCTCATTCCCATTGTTCATTATTCTTCTCTTATGTGTGCTTATTCTGTGCATCTGATCTTTAATCCAATGTTCTTGGCATTGATCCATGGAGCCACAGTTCCTGTGAACTAAAAGAAATCTTAGAGGTCATCTAACCAAACTTCCTTCTTTTTCAATAAAGAAATTATGGGAGAGAAGTCTAGAGAAAAACTCATACCGTAGGTTGTTTGTAGAGCTAGGGAGAGTAATAGAAACTTGTTAAAATGTCTGGATTGTTCCATTATGGTAATAAAAATATTTTAGAAAAAAGGAAAAGTTGTCTAGAAAGGGGTTAATAGCTGCACTATCACGGTACCTTAATTTATGGTCATTCTGGGTTGAATTTCTGATCCTCATGTTAAAACACATGTGTACATTGTATACAATATTACACAGTTTATATTTTCAGTGATTTGCCATTAGGACTTTTCAGAGATAAGAGCTTTCCTGTTAACTGTGGTTTCCCAACACCCAGACTGTGGTTCTTGGGATGTTGTAATATGAAAAGTTAAACTTAAATCAGATGGCACAACTCAAATAGAGTTAAAATTTAATCTATGTTAACCAGATAAAGGCTTTCAAAGATGACTTTTCTAATAATGGACCTTGGTAGTATCTTTTTAAATTTTATCTAAACAAGTGGCAGAGTACACTGATAAGACCACTGGCTCTGAAGTCAAAGAATCCGAGTAAAAATCTTGCTGTGGATACTACCTGTATGATTTTTGGTAACTCCTTTAATTTTCCTGGGTCTTTTTCTTCATATTAAAATTGGAAGAGAGGGGTACTAAATATCCTCAGGTTCTTTCAGCTCAAGATCTATGATCTTGTGGTCCTAATTGGACATAATATGACCTCTAAGCAACAAGTGTGAATCATTTGCAGGAAAATCCTTTGGAGAAGGTAAGGTAGGAGTCAAGCTCTGAAGTTCTGTTACATAAATGGCTTCATTGGTCTAGACCAGCCCTGGAATTATCTCTTAGGATGAGGTTTGACATTATTCCTCTGATGTCTGAGTATAGAAATGTGCTGAAACATCAATTTAGAGGAAACTTTGTGAGAGGTTTTAAAAGATTTTAAAAAAAGAAAAAGAAAAGGATCTCTATATGCAAAAATATTCATATCAGTTTTTTTGTGTTTTTTTTTTTTTGTTTTGTTTTATTTTGGGTTTTTTTGGTTGGTAAAGAATTGGAAATCGAGGGGATGCCCATCAGTTGGGGAATGGCTGAACAATTTATGGCATATGATTATACAGGAATATTATTGTGCTGTAAGAAATGATAATCAGATTGCTCTCAGAAAAAAGCTGGAAAGACTTACATGAGCTGATGTAAAGTGAAAATGTACTGTTACAAAGTAACAGCAAAATCATAAGATGAGCAACTGTGAATGACCTGGTTATTCTCAGCAATACAATGATTCAAAACAGTTCTGAAGGACTTATGATAAAAAATGCCATCCATACCCAGAGAAAGAATTGATGGTATCTGAATACAGATTGAAGAATACTTTTTAATTAATTTATTTTTCTTGAAGTTTTTTCTTTCTGCCTATGTTTTCTTTCATTACATGGCTAATATGGACATCTTTTACATGACTGCACATAACCTATATTGAATTGTTTGCTTTCCCAATAAGGAGCATGGGGAGGAAAGAATTTGGAATTCAAGAGTTTTAAAATTTAATGTTAAAAATTTGTTTTTATGAGTAACTGGGGGAAAACAAAATACTAAATTAAAAAATAGATAACATAACTGTAGGCAAAAAAAAAAATGGAGAATGGAAAGGATAAATAAAAATCATTGCACTGTTTTTATTTCTTTCAGATCTCTGCCTGCTTCCCATATAGTGAATATGCAGAAACAGAAAAGATTGACATAAAACCTTTTATAGTGAAAAGCACCAGTCTTGGAGTCAGAAGACCCATATCGGCATCTTGGCTCAACTAGGATAATAGAACCATAAGCTTAGAGCAGGAAGGGACCTTAGAGGCCATTGAGCCAAACTCCCTCATTTTACAGATGATGGAACTGAGGCACAAGGAGGCTAAATGACTTACCAAAGGCCATACATCTAGTAAGGGCCTGAGGCCAGATTTAAACTCAGGCCTGTGCCTGACTAGCATTCATTTCATTATGCCATAGTGCTGCCTTTATTATTTACTCTGTGCCTTTCAGTAAGTTGATTAAATTTTCTGAGCCTCAGTTTTTTTATTTATAAATAGAGAAAATAAAATAATTATCTCTGCACTTTGTATTTCCTAGTTTGTTCATCAAATGAGACTGTATGGGAGAAGTGTTCTGTAAATAATGATAGTAACAGCTTTATATATCACTTTAAGCTTGCAAAATGCTTTTTGTGTATTATCAAAATTTTGTCCTTACAATATCCCTCTGAGGTAGATAAGAAAACAGGCTGAGGAGGGAAAATAGTGTGTCCTGGATTAAATGAAATGCCTCACCTAAAAGTGTTTCAGGCAAGATTCAAATTCCAGGGCCACTATCTCACCTAATTGCCTCTCTATGAGCTGTAAGAGAGGTGTGGAACACATGGCACACAACATTTCTGAATGTAGCCTGCACCAGATTAAACTATAATTGGGAAATATTTAACAAAACAAATAAAAATCAAGTAGAACATAGATAATGTTAATATGTGGTTTTCTAAGTTCATATGTAGTCCACAGGGACCCTTATATACTGGATGGTTTATGTGGCCTCATTTCTATTTGAATTTGATACCAATGGTGTAAAGCATTATATAAGTGTAATATTTATCATTCATTATATATATTTTGATAATTATAGCTGTTAAAGATTCATAATGTTTTATAACCATGTTATACAATCAAATGAATATGTGTAAAATAAACCATCAATTTTTAAATAATTTTGTTTTGTTACTAAAATGTAACTCAAATGTTGCTCAAATTTGTCTCCCTTCCTCCCTTCCCATTCCATGCTAGAGAAAACAACCATTTGATGTACATATACATACACATACATAATTGTGTATATATACATGTATGATATATATGTGTATATACATATATACATATGCATACTTTTCTTTATCAGTTCTCTCTCTGGAGATGGATAGTATCTTCATAGGTCCTTTGTAGTTTATTTGAGTATTTATAATACTCAGAATAACTTAGTTGTTCACAGCTATTCTTTGAATAATATTGTTATTACTGCTTATTTTTCTTGGTTTTATCACTCTTTTTTATTTCATGCAAGTCTTTTGATGTTTTTCTATTTATCCACCAGTTCTTCATTTTTTATATATAGCACAGTAGTATTACATCACAATCATTTTGTTTAGCCATTTTTCCATTTGATGGGCATTTTTTTTCAATTTCCATTTTTTTTGCCACCACAACGAGATCTGCTATAAACATTTTAAAACAGGCACATTATTATTACGTGAAGCTTCAGTGTATCTCACAAGTGTTGTAAGACTCACCTGATATAAATTGAAATCAATTAAAAAACATTTATTAATTGTCTAACATGTATCTCTAGTTTTCCATTTAGGTGGTGGTTTGATGTCTACTGTTTTTATCTTTTTAAAAATACCTGTGACTGCAATCTGCAGGAAACCTTTCCCATTCTCTCCCTCTACACACAACAGTTGCTAGTGCCTTCCCCTTTCAGACTAGCTTCGTGCACCTTGTAGACAGCTTATATGTACTAAGTAGTTACATATTGTTTCTTCCTATGTTTTTCTTTGCCCAAAGGGCTATCAAATTGTGTATACCCTTTGACCCAACAGTGTCTCTACTGGGTCTATATCCCAAAGAGATCAAAAAAAGGGGAAAAGACCTCATGTGCAAAAATATTTGTAGCGGCTCTTTTTGTAGTGGTAAGGAACTGGAAATTGAGTGAATGCCCATCAATTGAATGGCTGAATAAATTATGGTATATGAATGTTATGGAATATTATTATTCTATAAGAAACTATCAGCAGGACGATTTCAGAAAGGCCAGGAGAGACTTACATGAACCGATGCTAAGTAAGTAGAACCAAGAGAATATTATGCATATTAAAAACAAGATTATGTGATGATAATTCTGATGGATGTGGCTCTTTTCATCAATGAGGTAATTCAGGGCATCTCCATCTTGTGATGGAGAGAGCCATCTGCATTCAGAAAGAGGACTATGAAGACTGAATATGGATCACAACATAATTTTTTTTACCTTTTTTGTTGTTTCTTGTTTTTCTTTCTTATTTTTGTCCTTTTTTGATCTGATTTTTCTTGTGCAGCATGATAAATGTGTATAGAAGAATTGCACGTGTTTAATATATATATTGTATTACTTGCTGTCTGGGGAGGGGAGAGAAGGAAGGGAGGGGCAAAATTTGGAACACAAGGTTTTGCAAAGGTGAATGTCGAAAATTATCTTTGCATATATTTTGAAAACAAAAAGCTATTATTAAAAAAAAAAAAAAAGAATGCTCTTTGTAGGCAGGAACTATTGGGTTTTCTTCCCTTTCTTTGTATTACTAAAGCCTGGTATGTAAGAATTTAACAAATGCTTATTGACTTGACTTACTTCTTTCTAGCTGAAGGAATCCTACCAACCAATGCAGATGCCTGCTCTGCAACCTGTACTGCTAGAGAGTTACCTTAGAGAACTGTTAGTTAAAAATAATAATTCCAGAAATTTGCCTCAAAGAGAAGGTGGGGGGTAGAATACTTCACTTGGAAGCCAGACTGTGGAGAATATTGCAGTCAGTTGGGCAAATATGATCTGGGGTTTCTTGTTTTGAAGAAACAAAGTCACTGACTTAGGTCAATGAGAACAAATTCCAGTGTTTTACAGACTGACTATTTACTATCATATTTCTAATAGCCAAAAATTATTTTAAACATTTATAATACAGGAAAAAAATTTCAAACTATATTGTAGACTTTCTACATCTGTGAAATGTTGTACACTGTTATCACTTGATTTATCATAATTGTTTTTCTTTGCTACAAGAGGTGTGTGTGTGTGTGTGTGTGTGTGTGTGTATGTGTATAGATTACTGCATTGTAAATCCATCAGGTGTTAGTTTCTTACTAAGTGCTAATGAGATAATGAGATATTAGGTTCTTACTAAGTGCTAAGTTGGTACTTAGCAATTCTCTTGTTCCGGCCTTTACTGGGAGTTTTACTTCTGTGAACTCCTGGGGAAGAGCTTGCATGCTTAGGAGGAGCAAGTTCATTGGTTGAAGTAATTCTTCCCAGAAGCCCTTGCATTATCCCACGCCCATTCTCTGGGAGGATAAAGAGGGCAGCTCTGAAGGAAAAAGTCAGTCTCTGCTGTAGACCAGACTTGAGGCAGCTCTCTGCAGGAAGGGAAGTCACTTCTCTGGACCAGAGTTAACGGCAACTGTGTGGAGACAACGGTTCTCTACGGGAAGAAGAATCTGTCCGAGAGATTTGAGTTGACACAGCAGATCTCCTCCCAGAGAGCAGCTTCTGGAGACAACAGCACGTTACAATCAGGCATCAGTACATTTTATTATTAAATTAATATATTAGTTAAATCATATCCAGGAAAAAGTCTTGATGTCCAAACAGTATTAGTGATAATGTGGACCCCTTAGTTTTTTAGAGAGTTTAAACAATATCACTCATAAAAATGACTTAGGTTGCAGTACATCTGATTCTTTTTTTTTTTTTTAATTTTTTATTATTATATATATATTTTATAATATTATCCCTTGTATTCATTTTTCCAAATTATCCCCCCCTCCCTCTATTCCCTCCCCCCGATGACAGGCAATCCCATACATTTTACATGTGTTACAATATAGTCTAGGTACAATACATGTGTGCAAATATCATTTTCTTGTTGCACAATAAACATTAGAATCCGAAAGTACATCTGATTCTAAGAAGTGGTAGGAGCAGCTAAGTGATACAATGGATAGAGAGCTAAGCCTGGAGTCAGGAAGGACTAAGTTCAAATACAGCCTCAGATATTTACAAACTGTATGACGACAATGATAAGTCACTTAACCCTGATTGCCTCAGTTTCCTCATCTGTAAATTGAGCTGTAAAAGGAAATGACAAACCACTCCAGTATTTATGCCAAGAAAGTCCCAAATGGGATCATTAAGACTCAGGCACTATTGAAATAACTTGAATAACAACAACAACAAAAGGACCATATTGAATCTGTCACCTGTTTTTTTTTTTTTTAATTAAAAAAAATTTATTTGCAAGGCAATTGGGCTTAATTGATTTGCTCAGAGCATATAGTAAGTACTAAGTGTCTGAGATCAGATTTGCACTCAGTTTTTCCTGACTTCAGGGCTGATGCTCTATTCACTACACCTGTTTTATTTTCACACATAATATTTAACATGAGGAAATAAGATCCTAAAGGTAGAGAAAGAAACCTTAGAGATAATCTTCCACATTTTATGGCTAAAGACAGTGAGGTTCACAGAAGTTGTGACTTGCCAAAATCAGTCAGAAAGGTAGAAATGGAGCTGGGATTAGAATCCAAGCCAATCCAGTCCATACCATAATGATGTAACGAGAAGACTTTGAACAAGTTTTGGGGGTCTCAAGTTACTTATTTTTAAAATGAAGAGACTGAATTTGGAGAATCTCTTAGAGCCTTTCCAGCTCTTTGGTTCTGTGTTTGCATGATTGTTTGAGGTGTCCAGGAATGATAACTAGCATTTTAATTTTAAAGTGCTTTAAGGGATGCAAAGTAATTTGTATGTTACCTCATTAGGTCTTCATTACAGTCATATAAAGTAAGTAGCACTATCCTCATTTTACAAGTGAGGAAACAGAAGTAGAGTGACCCTTCCAAGGTGGCACAAACACTAGGTGTTAAGGCAGGATTTAAAATCAGGTTTTCTTTAACTCCAGATCCAGCTACCATTCTGATACCTGTCTGCCTCAACAGTTAAACCCAACAGCATAATGAACTATTCTGTGAAGTGCTGATTCTTGAGCTCTTCAAAGAAAATCTGTATGATGTATCATAGAAATAAGGAATGTTATAGAAATGATTTTTACCCTGGGTGGGAGGTTAGACTCAAAACTTAGAAGAAGCTCAAAAATTCTGACTCTCTTACCACCTAGTTCATTTCTCATTTCACAAGTATGATATTCTTCCCCTATCCTTTCCTTCTTGTCTTGTAAAAGAGATATACCTGCCCAATTATATGCCAAGAAATCTGACAATATGAGTGATATCAGTCAACATTTACAAAAATGAAAATTGCCTAGATTAACAGATCAGAAAATAGAATCCCTAAATAACCACATCTTAGAAAAAAAAATTGAACAAGCCATTAATGAACTTACTAGGAAAAAAAAATCCCAGATTTGTTCACGAATGAATTCCATCAAACATTTAAAGGACAATTAGTTCCAACACTATATAAACTGCTTGGAAAAATAGGTGAAGGAGACTTACCAAATTTCTTTTATGACAATTATGTGGTGCTGATACCTAAACCAAGAATAACTAAAACAGAGAAAGAATATTATAGACCATTTTTCATAATGAATATTGATGCAAAAATTTTAAACAAAATACCAGCAAGGTGATTACGACAATATATCACAAGGATTATACACTATAAACAGTGGGATTTAATCAGGAAGGCAGGGTTGGTTCAATATTAGGAAAACTATCACCATAATTGACCCGGTCAATACCAAAACCAATATAAATCATATGATTATCTCAATAAATGCTAAAAAAGGACCCATTTCTATTAAAAACACTAAAGAGCAGAGGAATAAAGGGAATGTTTCCCAAAATGAAAAGCAATATCTATCTAAAACTATCAGCAAACATTATCTGCATTGGGGATAAGCTGCCTTCCTGCTAAGATCAGGAGTGAAGCAAGGATGCCTACTATCACCACTATTATTAATAGTATAATATTAGTAGTATTATTATGTAATACTAGAAATGTTAGCTATAACAATAGTAGAAGAAAAAGAAATCAAAGGAATTAGAATTGGCAGCAGGGGAAACAAAACTATCAATCACTCTTTGCAGATGATGTGATGGTTCACTGAGAGAATCTTAGAGAATCAACTAAAAAATTATTTGAAATAATTAACAACTTTAGCAAAGTTGCAGCAAAAGATAAAGTAATTAGAATTAAAATAATTTAGACAATATAAAATACTTGATCACCTACCAAGACAAATCTAACACAAGTACAAGACACCTTTCTTGCAAACGAAATCAGATCTAACTAGTTGGGAAAATACAATTGCTCATATATAGGCCGAGCCAATATAATAAAAATGACAATCTGACCAAATGAATTGATTTATTCAGTGCCATATCAATCAAACTATCATAAAATTATTTGATAGAAAAAATAATGAAATTCATCTGGAAGAGTACAAGATCAGGAATATCAAGAGAATTAGTGGGGAGGAAATTACAAAGAAAGGTGGACTAGCAATACCAGATCTCAAACTCTATTATAGATTGTAATCATCAAAGCTATTTTCTATTAGCTAAGAAAAAGAAAATAGAGTAGTGGATCAGTGGAACAGATTAGACATTCAAGACATTAGTCAATGACCATAGTAACTTATGTTTAATAAATGCAAAAATACCAGCTTTTTGGATAAGAACTCACTATTTGACAAAAACTTCTAGGAAAACTGGAAAACAATAAGACACACACTAGGTATAGACCAATATCTCATACTGTATACCAAAATAAGGTCAAAATGGTGCGAGATTGAGACATAAAGGGTGACACCTTAAGCAAATTAGAATAGTTTTCTTGTCAGATCTAAGGAGAAGGGAAGAATTCATGACCAAACAAGAACTAGAGAACATTATGAAATGTAAAAGAGATAGTTTTGATATATATGAGATAATAATATTAAATTTAAAAATAAAAACAAATCTTTGTACAAATAAAACTAGGGCAACTAAGATTTGAAAGAAAGCAGAAATCTGGGAAAGAATCTTTATAGTAAGTGTCTCTGACAAAAGCCTTATTTCTCATATATCTAGAGAACTGAGTCAGATTTATAAGAATACAAGCCATTCCTCACTTAATAAATGGTCAAAAGATTTGAACAGGCATGCTGGAACTCTGTCTTAAGCAACCAAGAGATAGTCCAAAACCAATCTATTGTCCATTGCTTCACGTGTTAGGGAATCCAATGATCCCCACAAGTTTTTGAAGTCCCGCATCAATCTTTTTATACGTTAGGGAATCCAATGATTCCTACAGTTTTTTGAAGTCTTATGATGCCTCAGAGAATCTAAGGATTCCTGAGGACTTTCAGTCCTACAATAGTCTTATGATGTCTCAGAGAATCCAATGATTCCTGAGGGCTTTCAAGTCCTACAATACTCTTATGATGTCTCAGAGAATCCAATGATTCCTGAGGACTTTCAGTCCTACAATAGTCTTATGATGTCTCAGAGAATCCAATGATTCCTGAGGGCTTTCAAGTCCTACAATAGTCTTATCATGTCTCAGAGAATTCAATGATTCCTGAGGATTTTCAAGTCCAACAGTTTTTTATGTTCATGAGTCAAACGCCATAACTGCCAGGTTCTTTCAGTGGTGGGCACAGTCAGCAACAGAACCACTTGATGTTTCTTGGGTCTTCTCCTTTGTTTCAAGGATCTGCTCCATCTCTCTCCAATGGACAAGGCAAATACGACTTGTTGGCACCCATCTGATTCCTTCTCCATCTGTGGAGATACAAGCAAACCCTCTCTCCCAAGCAGTTAACCTATCTGGTCCCTTCCATTTATCACTTTCTGGGTCTCTCCACATCACCTGGTGATTATCTAAAGACAGTGGAGCTGCTTGCACTGGACACTGTCCTTCCGGTGGGTTATAAAACCTGTCTGCCGGAGCCAGTGCATCTTTGTCAAAAATTAAAAAAATTAATGGTATAGAGAACTAAATTTAGAAGTTCTCTAGGTTACCCATGGCTTCCCCTTTCTTTTGCTTTTGGAGATGTATCTTAATATCTCTGTTTCTTCTCTCTACTATTGCCTGCCCTTGAGGATTAAAGGGTATGCCCGTGGTATGTAAAATCTTATACTGTGCACAAAAGTGTGCAAAATGTTTAGATGTATATGCAGGTCCATTGTCTGTTTTTATTGCCCTTGGCACACCCATAATTGCAAATGCTTGTATAAGGAATTCAGTGACCACTTGGGCTGTCTCTTTTGCTGCTGGCATTGCAAATATGAATACTGAAAAGGTGTCTACCATGATGTGGATAAAAGATAGATGACCAAAAGATTTATAATGGGTCACATCCATTTGCCAAATTTCATTAGGTCTCAAATCACGAGGGTTCTTCCCTGGAGGGAGTGTAGGAGCGTGGAAAGGAAGGCAAGCTGTACAGGCTTTTACTATGCTCCTAGCTTCTTCTCTTGTTATTCCAAATTGTAAACGTAAAGCTCAGGCAGCTTGATGATATTTAGAATGAGATTCTTGGGCTTCTTGAAATAAAGGAGTATTGGCCAACATGGTTAG
Source organism: Sminthopsis crassicaudata (assembly GCF_048593235.1). NCBI lineage: Eukaryota > Metazoa > Chordata > Mammalia > Dasyuromorphia > Dasyuridae > Sminthopsis > Sminthopsis crassicaudata. Next base: position 569,758,456 of record NC_133618.1, read on the forward strand.
AAGGCTATCTGCCTTTGAATTACCATCAAAAATAGGACCTGGCAGTCCACTATAGGAGTGGACATGCAAAATATAAATCTTACCTGGATGCTTTCTCACTTGCTCTTGAAGTTCCTTAAAGAGCTGATATATATTGGAGGCTACAAATTTTATTTGGGCTGTGGCAATTCTTTGTACCACACCTACTGAGTAGGCCGAATCAGATATTATATTTATGTCTCCTGATAATAAGCAAGAGCTAGAATGATTGCATACAATTCATTCTGCTGAGTGGACTGAAAAGGAGTTCTGATTACTCTCTTTATAGTTAAGTCACGAGAGTATACAGCACAAATGTTATATTTGGATGCATCTGTAAAGATAATTGGTCCTTTAAGAGGAACTTTAGAAACCTTTTCTTCAAGAATCCATCACCAATTATGTAACAGTCTGGTTATCTTTAATGGAGAGTCGTGTGTAAAATTTGGAGCCATAGCTAATAAAATTTGCCATGCTGGGATGGTTTCACAGCACACATTAACTTGTGCATTAGTACAAAAGATGTATATCTTGTCAGGTCTTATCCCAGATAATTGTACTGCTTGCTCAATGGCCTTTAATAAAATTCTAGCCACAAGCACTGGGTAAGGAATCAGGCTTTGTTCTGGTTGTTCTGGGAGGTTCACCCACTCTATCACACTGTCTCATTGATGAAGGACTGCTGTGGGTGCCTCTTGTGTAGCAAAAACTGATATTTCCAAGGGTTTTTGAGTGACTCTTTCAACCACATTGGATAAAGCCAGTTCAACTTGTCTCAAAGTCTCTTGAGCTTCTTTTGTAAGCTGGTATGGTGAATTTAAAGCACTGTCTCCCCTTAAGATGTCATATAATGGTTGCAATTGACAGGTAGTCAAGCCTAGCACGGAACGCATCCATTGGATATTTCCTATCAATTTCTGGAAGTCATTTAAGGTGTTTAGCTTCTCTGATCTTAAGGAGAGTTTCTGTACTGTAAGCTCCTTAGAATATACTTCATATCCTAAATATTGAAAAGGAGCATGTCTTTGAATCTTTTCTGAAGCTATGTGCAATTTATAATTCCTTAGTGTTTCTATGGTTTTTTGTAGACATGCTTCTAACATTTGTTCCTCAGGTGCACATCCCAATATATCATCCATGTAATGTAATAACATTACTTTTGGAAATGCTTTTCTTACTGGACTAAGAGCAGCAGCAACATACATTTGACACATAGTAGGTCTGTTTTTCATTCCCTGTGGCAAAACTGTCCATTCATATCTTTTATAAGGCTCAGCTAAGTTAACACTGGGCACTGAAAAGGCAAATCTTTTCATATCCTCCTTAACTAGAGGGATAGAATAGAAACAATCCTTAATGTCTATAACCCACAGAGGCCATTCTCTTGGCAACTGAGTAGGAGATGGAAGTCCAGGTTGAAGAATTCCCATAGTTTCCATCTGTTCATTTACCTTTCTTAAATCAGTCAACATCCTCCATTTTCCAGATTTCTTTTTTACAACAAATACTGGGGAATTCCAAGGACTTAGAGAATGTTGTAAAATGTCCTTGGTCAAGTTGCTCCTATACTATGTCTAATAAGGCCTGAATTTTATCACTACCTAAGGGCCACTGTTCTATCCACACTGGTGTATCAGTTTTCCATTGGATAGGAATAGGTGAAAGTGTTGGCAGGCCTTCAACAGCAGCCCTGCCTAAAAAGCCCAAGTACTTATTTTTAACCCTAATTGTTGTAAAATGTCTCTTCCTCACAGATTGATGGGGATTTTTTCAACTATAAAAGGAGTAAAAACTCCTGTTTCACCTTCAAATATCCATCTTAAAGGGGTAGCACTAACTTCAGCTGCTATTGATCCTCCTACCCCAGACATGTAGGTGTCTGTTTTAGTCTTTGGCCAGTGACTGGGCCAGTTGGCACCTCTAATGACTGTGCGATCTTCACCTGTGTCCACCAGTCCTTCTAATGCTATGCCATTTATATAGATGGTGAGCATAGGTCGGTCAGCTGTCACAGCTGCTGTCTAGTATATTCCTGGGTTTTGCTGCTTGGAGTCAGAACGTGGGTGACTGTCACCAGATTGCTTATTAGGAGTCTGTATCAATAAACCTGATGCTACTACTTCCCCTGGTTGATAAGTCACACATTGTCTCCCTGTGTTAGTGACTGGGATATTATCTACACATTCCCCAGTTTCCCACATCAGTGTATGAATGAACACTGTCTTGTAAGTACTCTCAGGAGGTGAAATGGTCAAGCCTACTGTCCCTGGAGCCAAGGGATCCATAGGCTGGAGAGGAACAGATTTCACCTCTCCAGGGGGTATCTCAGTTGTCCCAGCTGCATACAACTCTATCCTCCCTAATTGTAGTCCCTTTCTCTCATCTTGTTGCTTCCTGGCTAACTGATTGTGTTATCCCTTTCTCCCATCAGATGGCCTCCTGGCTGATTGGTCATGTCTGGGTACTGGACTTCTAGGCACTCTCTGGGTGTGGCATCGGCTGCCATCATGCCCCAAGTGTTTTTTGCCTGGGGCCCTGGAGCTGGGCCCCTCATCCCGTTTCCCTGAATCAGTCTACACTCTGATGCCCAATGGAGTCCTCTGTTGCATTTTGGACATGGGGTTTTGGGTCTTGTTCTCCCACCATGTTTTCTCACTCTGTCTCTATGCCAACATTGAGCTTTCAAATGGCTTACTTTACCGCATTGAAAGCATTGACGAGTCTCTCTGGAAGTCCCTTGCCAAAAGGGACCCTGTCTTCCCATGTTGGGATCTTGGGAAGTCTGCACCATAGCCTGACTATAAAAGGTATTTGTGCCCACTGTGGCATAGTGTCTTATGATCTCCTCTAAAGGAGCATCTCTATTTAGTCCTAGTATAATCCTTCTACAAACCTCATTGGCATTTTCTCTAGCAAGTTGCCTTACCAAAGTATCTGTTACTTTATTTTCACCATTGGTCCATATGACAGCTGTCTCCAAATGTGCCACAAAATCAGCAAAGGGTTCATTTGGTCCTTGTACAATTTTTGTGAAGGTCTCACCCTTGTCATTTTTACTGGGAAGAGAAGCCCATGCTTTGATAGCAGCAGCAGCAATTTGCTCATATGCTATTATGGAATAATTAAGTTTCTGCATAAGAACCTACACCTGTTAGTAGGTCACAGGTGATTGAAGTATTAACTCCACTTTGACTATTTTGTTGGGCTTGAATCCTACAGAGCTCACTATATTCAGAAAGCCACAAATTTTGTCCAGGTTCTAAGCACACCTTTGCAATGACTTTCCAGTCACAAGAGGTTAAGACTTCATAAGCCAAATTGTATAGTAACATCTTAACATAAGCTGATGTAGCCCCAAAGAGAATGCAAGCTTTTTTCAGGTCTTTAAGGATGTCCATATTAAAAGGAGTGTATCTTCTACTTTCTTGGCCTGCAGAATTATACTGTTGAATCATGGGAAAAATTTGAAGTTTGAAATCATTATCTATTTCTTTTCCATTTTTAGTAGCTTCAACAATCCCTTTTTGTAATCTAGTTATAGGAGTTATAGGAGTTGGTGATTGCTGCGGGGGAGGTGCTGATGATATCACCGCCCCTCCCACTACTCCTCCTCCCTCTGTCCCTGAAGGTGGAGTTGATGTGGGCCTGTCAATAATCTGCTCTCAGGGTTGAAGTTTCTTCAAGAGAATCAGAATCATCACACCCGAATTCCTCATTTGAATCCCCTTGCCCTCGGGCTTATCTTCTACTTTTTTTCCTCACACTTCCTCTTCCATTCATTTTTAAAACTTTTCCTTCTCCTACAACTTGCTCGATAGTTTAAATCTAATTGAACTATGTTATATATATAAAATACCTCTGGGGAAATTGAACAAGGCCCATTTTTTGTGTAAAATTCTTTCATTTGAAGTCCCACTAGCTTCCAGTTATCTATATTTAGTTTTTCTTCTTCTAAGAATCAAGGGGATGTGCGTTTTAATGCGCCCAAGAGTTTATCAATCTGTAGCCAGGTTACAAGTAAACTCTTTTCCTCAATTATCTTAATTATACTCTCTATAGCACCACTACTGGGTGAGGCTGGAGCAGGGGCTGGGGCTGGGTTGGCTGAGTTCGAGGGAATGTTTATAGCTAACATCTGCCCCATTTCAGCTATAAAAGATTGCTGGTTTAGCCCTTAACAAAGTAAGTTCCTTATTTGTCGATTAGAATACTCACCTAGTCTCCTGGTCACCAGAGGACTTCAGTGAAGGTAGGGTGCCTGGCCCAATGCTGGACGCTAAATGCTGGAACTCTGTCTTCCCAAAAATCAGCTGGAGTCAGGATAATCAAAAATCTTTATTCGTGGTCAGGGGATTAGATCTAGTAATCTCCACACCACCCTCTTCTCTCCACTGCCACGAGAGCAAGTGCCTCAATTTCCTCCTCCTACTCTCCCCACACATGTCACTTCCCCCTCTTTGTCCCACCAGTCAAGTCAGCACAGAACAGCTGGGGAGGGTCAACCTTCAAACAAGTTAATAGAGAACCGTCCAATTGGCAATTATTCTCACATGCCCCATTATCCAAGTGCATTTGCTCAGTTCTAGCCCTTTACACAGGCAGTTTTCAGAAAAAGAAATTAAAATTTATCTACAGGCATATGAAGAAGTGCTTTAAATTACTTTTGATTAAAGAAATGGAAATCAAAACAACTCCAAGGTACCATTTCACACCTATCAGATTGGCTACTATGACAAAAAAGGAAAATGACAAGTGTTGGAGAGAATGTGAAAAAATTGGAATACTAATGCATTGTCATTTGACTTGAAAATTGGTCCAACCACTTTGGAGAGCAATTTGGAACTATATCCACAGGGCAACCAAACTGTATATTCTTTTATCCAGCAATACCACTACTAAGTCTATTTTCCAAAGAGATCATAAAAAAGGAAAAAAGACCTCCATGTGCAAAAATATTTATAGTAGCTCTTTTCATGGTAGCTAAATAATGGAAATTCAGGGGATGCTTATTAATTGGGGAAGAGTTAAACAAGCTGTGATATATTAATGTAATAGAATACTATTGTGTAATAAAACAAAAGGGTTGGACAGATTTCAGAAAAACCTGGAATTGTATGAACTGATGCAAAACGAAATGAGTAGAACCAAGAAAACATTGTACACAGTATCAGCAACATTGTGTGGTGATTGATCAGCTTTTCTCAGCAGCACAGTGAGCCAAGACAACTACAAATAGACTCAAAAAGGAAAATGTTCTAAATAAAGAACTGATGGAACTTGAATGCATATTGAAGCATATTTTTTTACTTACTTTATCCTTTTTTGTGTTTTTTTTCTTATGATCTATTTCTTCTTTCACAACTGTGACTAATACAGAAATGTGTTTTATATGATAGCGCTTATATATCAAACTGCCTACCATTTTCAGAAGAGGGGAAGAGGAAGGATGGAGAGAGGGAGGAAAATTTGGAATTCAAAATCTTATAAAATGAATGTTAAAAATTGTCTGTTAAAAGCATCAATGCATTTGGTGAAAATTCTATTAAACTAAAAAAGATTTGGAATTATTTATCTATGAGATGTGACTTACATCTTCTCATTCAGAACATATTTGAGTTTACAGAACACCTGGAGATAAATGAGTTGGTATAGAGAAAAGAAAACAAAATCCATTTCATAGCTTTATTAGAGTGAAGCAGTTTTAGAAGAAACAAGTTATTATTGAAATGACAATAATCTTTAGGGTTTGTTTTTTTTTTTTCTTTAGATCCTAGTCTGGCTTCTAATAATGTTCCAGGACTTTCCATAAAACTAAATTGCATTTTCCCCTTCTAGCCAAGACAAAGACTTGGTGTGGCAATTGGAGACCAGATATTGGATCTTAGTGTGATTAAGCACTTATTTACTGGACCTATCCTTTCCAATCATCAGGATGTCTTTGAGCAGGTAGGTCAATCTTTCTTTTGGCCATGATTACTTCTCTTCCCTCAAACCCACTTTTGATGTCTTATACAGCCAGGCCTTTGGAAGTATTTTTGTAAATAGTATTTCTGTGAAAATTTGAATTTTCAGAGTACGACAGTTGTGATGTGGTTAATAGGAACCAATCAAGCTAACAGAAATTGACACAAGAAATTACTAAAAAATTCCAATTTTATGTTTATCTTAGAAATTATATACAGAAACTACACACACACACAGATTAATCAATCATTCAACAAGTTTTTATTAAGTACCTACTATGTGCCAGGACCATAGATATTGGTAATCAGTGAAAGGCATATTGGATTCTTATATTCATGACATAGGTAAGATAAACATACAAGTGTCTATCAAATCACAAAATACTATCCCAAGGGATATACCCTGTAAATTTAGGATAAATTAAAGAGTCCTAGTTCAGATACCAGATAATAAAATTAAATATGTCATTTTTCCAAGAGGGAAAAAAGGCAGCTTCTTATAATGAAAAGGACATTGGAATGAGAATCACAAGTCACAAATTCTGGTTTCAACTTTGTCACTACTTGCTGTATGACCCTGAACAAATTGCTTCATTTCTGTGTCTCAACATCCTCATCTCTAAAATGAGACAATTGGATCAAAAGAGCTCCAAAGTGTTTTTCAGCCCTAAAAATCTCAGTTATTTTGACAAGAACAAGTAGGTATCTCTAACATAATTACCAGAATTGATAAATTCTCCTGTTCATCCTTCTTGAATGAGTTCTAGCAATATAGATAATACCTGTTTCAGTGCTAGGAGAGAACTGGATCTTTTTTTTTTTTTTTTTTAAACCCAAGACTATTGTTGTTGTTGTTGTTTTGTTCTTTATTCTCAAAAAGGACCATGACATCAGGGAGGTGATGTCATGACATACAAGTGAATTGTATTTAAATGAGGGAGGTTGTGCAAAGTCACCTGCCTCACTTTCCCCTCCAGAGCCATCTGGGTCCAGTGGCCAGATAGAAATCAGGATGACTGAAGATGGCCCTGGATACTGTCGGAGACCTTGGACTTATTAAAGTTAAGGTTTTCAACAGATCTCAGTCAAACTGAGGCTACATCCTTTCAGTGATTATAGTTGGATATCAGTTGAGACAAAGAATCTCCCTTTTTACCATTCATTTGTAGAGGTCAAGTCTAGCATCTGAATTATGTATCCTTTCATTTCCATCACAAAATATTTACTTTTGATTTCTAAGATTCACTTGGAGTGATTAAATACAGCCCATAAGCTGGTAATCATGAAGAAATACCGAGGTGGAGGAAACCTTCTCTAAGCCTTCTTGTTATAATGGTTGGATGATTTTGAACGTCTAGCTACAAATGAATTAAATTTCATCATAGATAACTTCCTAATTTCTCCAAAATAATGCTGTTCTCCTTGTTCATCACTCCTTGCTTAGTTTATCCTTCTCTTAGCCATTGCAGTAGACTCTCAGTGACTGGTTTTCTCATATCAACTTAACTGTTTAACAATCTATAATTGCTATCAATTCTAAATTTGCTTAGAGGCTTTTATCACATCACCATATTAACTCTTCATCTTTACAGCCTGATTCTTCTTGCTTTACTTGGCTCCTTGGCTCTAATCAAACCAACCTGCCTGCCTGTTGTTTATGAACTCTAACAGATGAACTCTTGCCTAATCTTTCTTAGAACCACCATTTCATCTCATTTCCAAAGCACCAGTTCCAAAATATTCGGTAGTCTCCTCCATACTCCCAATACCTTTTCTTCACTAATTAGAATAAGAATTCTTTGAAGGCAAGACAGGGACTGTCTTGCTTTTATTTGTGTCCCTACAAGCACATAATAAGGGTTTGATAAATTCTGTCTCTGTCTCTCTCTGTCTTTCTCTTTCTCCTTCCTCCTTCTTCTCCCCCCATTCTCTGTCCTTCCCATCTTTCCCTTTTCTCCTCCTCCTCCTTCTTCTTCTTTCTTCTCTCCCTTTCACTCTTGCTCCTCTTTGATGCCTTCCTATTTTTCCTTACACGCCATAATTTGCAACTCCCATCTCTTTGACTTTGTTCATACCATTAATCTTCATGTCCAGTCTGCTCTTAACTAATTCATGCCGTCTTGAGACTAGTCAAACATTCTCCAAGAAACTTTTCTCCACTTTCTTTCATATCCCTCTTCTGTTCATTATTTCTCTAGCATTTTTACATTTTATGTAGTTTATATTATCATAGTCAATGTGGTTTATAGGTTATCTTGCAATTCACTAGTTCCATGTCAGTATTATTCTCTAGTTCCCTTTTTAGTTGGGATTATTCTTCCTTCCTCCCTCCCTTCACTTGTTTGTTCATTCCTTCTTTCCTCCTTCCTACTTTCCTTCCTTCCTCTTTTTCTCTTTTCTTTCCCTTTGTTTCTAGGAATCAGTAAGAGAGATATTTGTTGTTAGTTTTGCTCCCTCAAGTATATTAGAAACCCCATTAACAGTATAACCCCCCCTAGACTTTTATGTACATTACTTTCTCCTTGTTTTGATTTTAGCCAACTCTTAATAGATTCATGGGCTTGGGTTATGCTGCTTGGAAGGAAGCAAGAGTGTACCTGCAGAACCTACTTTCATCTGCAAAAGCAACTTTGCGAGATGATTCTACTCTACGGAAACGGTGAGGTGTACACTAGGGGGAGGTGTTCAGGCAGCGCAGGGGATGGATGGTGTTTTAATTGGAGAACCTAGAGGAGCTAGCTTCATCTTATAAAGTTGCCCAAGTCTTCTTTCCTTTGCTTGTTGGGATTCCATTGACAATGAGAGAACTGTAATATAGGAGAGTGCTGCTATAACTCAAATTGATCCTGTGACCTTCTAGCTGCTCACATCATTTGACAGGAATAGTCCATTCATTATTCATTACCAGTGCCTCTAGATAGAGAGCAAGTGATTCTTGACCTGTTTCAAAGATGAAGAAACTAAGCAATGGAGGCAAGAGATTACATTTTCCTAGAGTGTTACTTCAGGACTTAGCTCTTAGACATGACTTCATTTCATCCAAAGTTCAGTCTTGTCTCCTGATCCAGCAGGTACCTGCTTCTGCCTAAATGTTCTGAATGGGAACAGGATGACTTCCTAATTTCTCTGGACTGAGTTTGCAGACCCCATCTAATGAGGGGGATTCAATTAGACTGTGCTTGAGCTTTTTGATTTTGTATTTCAGTGCATTCATACCCCAGGCCTCTGCCACAATGCACTTGCCAGCCACCATTGGTAAGTATTGACTTTTTTTTTTCTTTTTAAACCAAAAGATATTGTTTCATGTATCTATAGCAAAGAAGTTACTGGCCAAGCAAAAGGTCATCCTCATCAGCCCGTGGTTTTCTGGGATTATGAGTATGGGTGCCTAAAGAAAATGAAAACAAGAAACTATTAGGAATCCTTTTCCTCTGTTTTTGTTATTTAACATTTTACTTCACTACTTCAGAAGACCTATGATTGTGTCATTGTGTATACTCCTTTTTCCCCTGTGAGGCAATTGGGGTTAAGTGACTTGTCCAGGGTCACACAGCTGGGAAGTGTTAAGTGTCTGAGACCAGATTTGAACTCGAGTCCTCCTGTCTTCAGGGCTGGTGCTCCATCCACTGCGCCACCTAGCTGCTCCCTGTATACTCCTGTTACCAACACACGTGGCAACCCCTTCATGCATTTTGAGAGTTACTGTGGCCAAAAAGGCCATCACCTAGCTACCAACCTTTTAACGGCAAGTCTCTTTTCATTTAGTTAGACCTAAGATGACAGACCTGCAGACACTCTATGCTTATTCTGTTTGAACTTGAGTTCTGTTGATATAAATTCTTTTTTTTTTTTTTTTTCTCTTTTTTGCTGAGGCAATTGGGGTTAAGTGACTTGCACAGGGTCACACAGCTAGGAAGTGTTAAGTGTCTGAGACCAGATTTGAACTTGGGTCCTCCTGAATTCAGGGCTGGTGCTCTATCCACTGCGCCACCTAGCTGCCCCCATATAGATTCCTTTTTTAAAAATAAAAATTAATTTAATTTTTTATTCCAAATGTAGACATCAAAAATGGCGTCATTTCCACACACACAGCAGAAGAAAAAAAGAAAGTTGCTTTTGCAAGTGTCAATTTCCATTTCATATTACTTGATTTTTAAAAAAAAGATGTAACATATTCTTCATATCACTTACAAAACTGACCTGCATTTCTGCACCTGTTTCTGAGCTTCCTTCTGGTCTCTTTTTTATTTTAAAAAATGTTTCTATGGCCTCTTTTTTGGTATCACTATTGCTTTTTAGTTTCTACTTAAAGTTATTGTGAAGTTACTTTCTTCCTCTAGACTGGAAATTGGGGGACATCTGTAGCTATCTATAATGATTTTTTATATTGGCGAGGCCTCCTTTGTTTTATTTTTTCCCCTGACTTTAGTTCCTGTATAGATACATTTTACTAGGACCTGACTCCAACTTTTGCTGCCCTTGTGGTCAGCACTACTATGTCATCTAACCCTGAACTACTTGGGTCCTGTAGATCTTTGGGATTCAGAGGATTTGTCTCCATATGTGGTCTCAGGACATGGTGAGAAGTTTCTAGGAGATCTTTAGTGCTGGTGTGGCTCAAAAGATTGGGACTTTTTAATCACCCTTGGGATTTCTCAGGGGAAATCCTCCACTCTTGCTGCCTTTGAACACCGAGCTCAGTAAGCTGATCTTGAAGTTGCATGATAGAGCTGAGAGGTTGTCTGGAACTTAGACTTGTTTTTGAAAACCCATCATGATGACTACTCTGAGACAGAGGAGTTAGTCCTTTGTGAAGGATTTCCTACTATCACCACATCAGTTTTACAAATTATACTGGAAAAAAATCTCTACTCTTGGTGACTCCATCGTCAAAAAAGGCAAAGCTTTCAAGGAAGAAATTACAACTCAAGTTTATGCTGACTCTATCTTCCACTGTGAGCTGAGTAGACATAGGAAATAAACGATAGGGTTTCAGGAGTTCCACAGTAAGAAAGCTCCCTCTTCCAATGCAGGTTAGCACATTCTCTGCAACTTATAGTCTTAAAGAATTACCTCAAACTGTGAGCTGTTAAGTGACTTCCCTAGGATCACATAGCCAGCTTGTGTGAGAGGTAGGTCTTGAACTTGGGTCTTCCTACCTCCAGGCCAGCTCACTATCCACTCTGCTACATCATTCATGTGACTACAGAAAGAACTATTAGCTAAAAGCAGAGCATAGTTAGGGTAGGGGAGTCTACCACCTCTTGAAACAAGTATCTCATTTTTGTACAGCTCTCATTATTAGGATGTTTTTCTTGACTCCCAGCCTAATTTTGTTTTCCTGAAACTTCCATTTATCATTCCTTGCTCCACCTACAGATCCCAAATAAAACAGTTCTCATTTTTGGTCCACATTATAGTTCCTCAAATATTTGAACATAGCTCTCATTCCACCCTGTCACCCCTTACTCCAGTCTTTGTTTTCTCATGGCAAAACACACCCAGTTCCTTCTACCAGTATTCCTAGGTCATACACCTTTACCATACTAGTGGACCGCTTTTGTACATTCTAATTTGTTAGTGTCCCTAAAACATAGTTTCTAGAATAGTATTCCAAATGAGATATGTTGAGGATAGAGAATACAAAGGAATTGTGACCTCCTAGAGATGTTGTGAGGTTCAAATGAAGTAATGGATGTAAGCACTTTGTAAAACCTTAAAGTGTGCTATATTAATAGTCAGTACTTATTAAATACCTACTATGCATCAGGCACTGTGATGGGGATATAAAAAGAGGCAAAAGACAGCTATGAAGGAACTTACAATTATTTTTATTACTATTAGGAGGAGGAGGAGTAATAGTTCTTTTTTTCATTCACTGAACCTTCTCTTGCAATCCTGCTGAATTCAAGCAGTGTTATAGAAAAATACTGGGCTATGCTGATAAATATTTAAGGATTCCATTGGAGAAGGGCAGGGATATACACATATATAGTTGTTTATATTATTAGCACTTTCTTAAAGCTAGACAGTCAACAAAACAATAAGTCAGGCCTTGATTTGTAGATTGCTGAATTCTGTGGTGTAAATGTTCATACTGAAAATTTATCAGTGTCGTCTTGGAAATTTGATAATGATGTAAACTGTGTCCTCTTTAATCTTTGGGGGGAGAAGGGTTGGGAAGGAATCTTTAGGGGAAGGGTGTTCCTGAGTCTCAAACCCTAGGAGGGGCACACTTTCCCAGACAACACCCTTCCCAAGATAAGTAATCTCATTCAATTGGAAATGTCTGCGTAGTCTTCTATTGGGTGGCTCAAAGTGTTCCCCAGCTCCAGGCCACCATTGGCCCTATATAACCAGGGGATTTGTCAACCCATCTTTGCAGAAGTCCTAACAGGATTTTGCCCACTGATGAAGATATTTTCTTCTCAGTGTAAATCCATCTTTGCAAAATCATCCTTACAGGTTTCTTTGCTCACTAAGAAAGATGTCTTCTTAGCAAGCTGTCATCTTAGTGCAAATAAATCCCCTTTCTGCCACAAACTAGGTTTGTGAATTCTTTTGCAAGGAATCTGCAACATTAACCAGAGGGGATCTCTTACCCTCAATTGTCGCACCTCTTCATTTGGTGGCCCGGTAAGGGGATCCATGAGAGTCTGGGCGAGGTAAAGCTTTTTTTTGCAGGTTGTTTATTCCATGACTAGGACACCCAAAAATTCCTGGGAAAATTTAATTGGAACTTCACACTCGAGCAGAATTCTCTCTGGGATGCATGAAATGGGAATTCCTGTATTTTCTGACAAAAAGTTCCCTTAATCAGGGAGCATTTTGTCATGTCTCCCTCTCTAGGGACACCTAAGAAAAGGATGAGGTGCTATAGAACAGGGGAAATCTTAGGCTTGTGACAAAATGGGACAATCTACCTCTGTCTCTATCCCTAAGGATTTTTCCTTAGTCAGTCTCTTAAAAAACAGAGACAAATTTGGCTTAAATGATCTCAAAACTAAAAAGCTTAAATTAAAACAGCACTTTAGGATGCTGCTTAAATTTGCTAGAGGGAAATAAAACTCCCTCCTTTCTGCTCTTCTAGAGACAGAGGATTCCTCCTTTGCACCCCTATGCAGTCCTTATCAGGAGGCTTCTGAAGGCCTTCCAGAACCTTATGTCCGACAATATTTCTTTAATTCTATCCCCTCGCCTGAACCGGATCCTGAGACTTCCCAGTCCCCACTCCCCAATCCCTCTGATACAAGGAGTGGGATCCCTTTTTCTCCGCCTCAGAATACTGATTTTAATCTCTACCTTCGGGGAGAAGCAGCAGACTCTCAGGGAGAGACACTCAGCACAGAGATGCCTCTTTCAATGTCAAATCTCTCCCAGACTAAGGAAAAACCTGGCCATTACTCTGAAGACTCCACCAAGTTTATTAAGAAGTCTAAGGCCAATGCCCTCCAATTTGATCTTTCCTGGGGAGGAGACGTTAATATTAAACAATCTGCCCTAGATATATGGAGAAAATTGCAGAAGTCAGCTTTGGCCCTCAGATTTCTCTCTCTCTCAGTTGCTAGAAACAGCTGTTGGAGTATTTAATGATAGGGATCAAACTGCAGCAGAGGAAAAAGTCCACAGATATGGAGAACAGTCCCTACTTTTAGCTGCTGACATTTCCAGGAACCATAGAGGTTCCAACTGCCTATAGGGGACAAGGTGCCCCCTAATGCCCTGCCCTTCAGCAGGAGTTTGGAGCTTGATCAAGCTCCCCCTTGTTCCATCATAACAGCCCAGATATGGTTGGTAAGACCATTGAGGTTTTTTTTTTTTTTGCTATAGGGACTTACTTCTTCTCCCTTCTGGAACTCTGGTCTCACTTACCCCTCATAGAATGGGGATTGCAGGGGAAATTAAGAACTATTTTGAGATTTTTCCTCTGCCTTGCCAGTGTGGTGACCTGTTATTTAAACACTCTTTCTTATTATTTCTTCTTATTCTGCTCCCTTATTGGGGTGTGATTTAATGGTGAAATTGGGGACCCAATTTTCTCTTCTCAAACCTCCAAGTGACTTTTTCATGCTTCTTTCAGTACCCTCTTATACTCTCTCTTAAATCTGGGAGAAAACAGATTCTTCTGTCTGGGATCATGGGATTCCTGGGAGGGCCAGTCAGCCAACCCAGCCTTAGTTAAGTTGTGGACCCCAATGCATTTCCCCATAAACGTCAATACCCAATAAAGCCAGAGGCTAGGGAGGGGTTGCAACCTTTGATTGAGAAATTTCTTAAGTGTAAGCTTCTAGTTCCCTGTAAGTCTCCCTGCAACACTCCAATCTTTCTGTTAGAAAACTCATTGGGGAGGTTCGCATGGTGCAGAACCTAAGGACAATTAAAGAGGCAGTTATTACGAGTCACCCCATTGTGCCTAATTCTAATATGACTCCCTTACTCAGATCCCAGGGAACACAAAATGGTTCTCCTTGGATGCTTAGACCTTAAAGATGCTTTCTTTTGTATACCTTTGCATAATGACTCACAATTTCTCTTTGCTTAACTAACTTGGACAGTTCTTCCTCAAGGCTTCTGAGATAGCCTATTCATATTTGAACTGGCACTGACTAAAGATTTAAGGGAATTGGAGCTGCTTAACAGCAGTCTCATCTAGTACCTGGATGATATTTTAATCTTTAGTCCCAATAGAGAGGAGTCCCTAAATGCAGCCATGAAAACCAGTTTTCTAGCCTCAGGGGCTACAAGGTCTCCTTACTCAAAGCCCACATTGCCTGCCACTCTGTCAAATATTTGGGCCACAATCTCACCCCAACTTCTCTCTCTCTAACCGAGGAGAGGAAACAGACCATTTTAGGCCTTCCAGACCTTGCCTCAAAGAGACAGCTTTGTACTTTTCTGGGCATGGCTGTTTCTGCAGAATCTGGTTTCCTAATTTTGGAATTATTGCCAAGCCTCTCTATGATTCTATTCAAAGCCCTGATAATCTTCCTCTGAATGGGGACTTGATCTGGCCAAGGATTTTAAAACACTGAAGGCCAAACTGACCTCCTCCTCTGCCCTGGACCTCTCTAACTTAGAAAAGCCTTTCACTCTGTATGTGGATGAAAAGCAAGGTCAGGCTTTGGGGGTCTTAACTCAGGCTCTGAGACCTGACCCCAGACCAGTCACCTACTTCTCTCTCTCTTTTTTTTTTTTTAAATTATTATTATTATTTTTCCCCCTGAGGCTGCAGTTAAGTGACTTGCCCAGGGTCACACAGCTAGGAAGTGTTAAGTGTCTGAGACCAGGCAAGGCTGGTGCTCTATCCACTGCGCTACCTAGCTGCCCCAAGTCACCTACTTCTCAAAGAAACTGGACTATTTTCTTAGGATGGCCCTTCTGCCTTAGAGTGATGGCTGCCAGGGCCTTTTTAATTGAAGAAGTCTCAAAACTTACGTTGGGACAGCCTTTAGAGGTTTTAATCCCCCACTGGTTTCAGAGCACTTTGGAAGCCAAAGGGCATCAGTGGCTTGCTGGTGGGAGACTTACTAGATATCAGGCTCTCCTGCTAGAATTAGAGCTAACTCCAGTACACCTTCAATTCATCTCCCTTTTCTTGGAAGTTAAGGCTCTCTGATGTTTGTCAGCTCTTAATCATAGTAGGTTTTGTGGCTAATTGTAGTCATTAAAACCCTTTAATTTTTTTTTTTTTTAGACTGTTGTCTGTCCCCCATCTTAAAACTGGGAAATTTCCTTTTTTTGGTATCCAAAGGCAAGACTTTACATGTATCCCTTTTGACTTTCCTGTTATTATATTCAGTACAATACAGGATCTTTTTGGATCCTGATTCTCATCCATTGTGTTAAGCTGTCCTCAGCTTTGTGTCATAACTGAGCACCCTATACATTATGCAAGTCATTGATAAAATTGTGACTAGCACAGGGCCAGGCTCATATTTCAGGGCTACCATAATGGAAACTTGGCATTTAACATTTGACATTTTAGAATCAGACCATCTGGCTCCATCACTTTGGGCAGCTAGGTGCAGTGCTGGACCTGGAGTCAGAAAGACTTCCTGAGTCCGAATCTGACTTCAGACATTAGTAGCTGTGTGAGCCTGGACAAGTCATTTAAGTCTACTTGCCTCAGTTTCCCTTTGTAAAATGAGCTAGAGAAGGAAATGACAAACTCCTCCAGTATCTGAATGGGGTCATGAAGATTTGGATGTAATTAATTAAATAAACAAACATCTAACCCTTACAGAATTCATCTGATTGTATTATCCGCTAATCCATATATTTCCATTTTTTTTCTCCACAGGAATATTATGAGATAGTGTATTAAAAGCTTTCCTAAAGTCTAGGCAAACTATATCCTCATTCTCTTATTGATCACTAGTATTCTCTAATTTCAGATCTTTCCCTGATTTCTTACATTTGGTTCGTGAATTAGGTCTTTCCTGGTTGTCCTTAGAGCACTTTGACCTATATCAAATTGATGTGTTCAAGGTAGCAATTCCTAGTTCTAAATGATGAGATTGATGTGATGTAAACTGGTCCCCTTTAATCTTTGGGGGGGAGAAGAGTTGGAAAGGAATCAAATGTAGGCACCAAATGTTGGGGCTCCAAATATTAGAGTTTGGTCATGTGAATGGTCACAGTGTTCATTCCCTTTAGCAAAAAGTACGTTTATTTATGAGAAGATGAATGAAGAGATACAAGAGACACTGGGAATGGTAAATGTGAAATAGAGTTGGAGAGATCATATAGTTAGCAAGGAAAGGGGTTTTAATAATTAATAATGGAAAGGACAAGTTCCCTTGTGGAACTTGTAATTAAACTCCATGAGGTGGGATTATGCTCTTAATTGGCAGGCTAAATCCATGAATGAGTTGACTCTCGTTCCACCCCACATTATAGTGCTCTCAGATTCCCTTATTTTGTCACTAGGAAGTTTTTGCTGCATATGCCCCTTCACTTTTATATGGAATTATAAATAATTTGCAAGGTCTTGTTTCGGACCTTACCTCTACCAGGCTGCTCTTGATACAGGTCTGCTTAGTAAGGCCTTAAACAAATTGGACTCTCACAGTTTTATGTAGTGAGTAGACTCCCACACATGTGGTCGGCTTTTGAACTATGCTGCAGCCTTGAACTGTATATGAACAGGAATTCTTATTTCTAATTTTGGTGTTGTAGTGGTTCTGTCCGACTCTTTGTGACCCTTTTGGGGGGCTTTCTTGGCAAAGATATTGGAGTGGCTGGCTATTTCCTTTTCCATTTCATTTGCAGATGAGAAAATTGAGGCAAATAGAGTTAAGTGATTTGCCCAGGGTCACACAGCTGGTGTCTTGAGGGCAGATTTGAACTCAGATCCCCCTGACTCTGGGCTCTGTCATCTATACCTCTATCCACCACTATACCACTTTATTTCTAACTTACTCTAAATTTGCAACCTGCAGTCCTGTAGGGGTGGATGGGAGTCCATCTCAGCCTCTACTTTTTTTTTTTTTTTTTTTTTTGGCAAAGTATACAGACATTTCAAACAAATACTGTTGAAGGGAATGTTCCAGATTATAAATGCCATACAGAGATCTGACTTTGTTTTGTTATCTTTGTAGCATACTGTTGGCAAAGCAAGGACTCCCTATTAAGGTGATTGGCTTATTTTTGTCAAAAAAGGCAAACTATGGATTCTCCAGGCTTGTGTTACTTAATATACTTAGTTTTTCCAAAGAAGCAGGAAGTTGTATTGAAAAAAGGCTCTTGCTGACCCAAGATGACTAAATTACAATCATTCCTAATTAGTTCCTCCTCCCTGTGAACTGGAGGGAGTATGTATAATGGTCATCTTGCCTAGGAACATGCAATTAACACCCATTTCCTCTATTTTTTGGAGATTTCTTTATCCTTGACTCTTCCTAATTTGTGTAATGACTGATCTGAAATACTTTTTCTTTTCCCCCTTTTTATCTGATATCCTATTATTTGCTTGCCAGGTGACATTGGGCAAATATCTTTTTTTGACCTGTTTTCAGGCATAAATTGTCTCAACTTTTTTTTTTTTTTCCCTGAGGAAATTGGGGTTAAATGACTTGGTCAGGGTCACACAGCCAGGAAGTATTAACTGTCTGAGGCTAGATTTGAACTCAGGTCCTCCTGAAGTCAGGGCTGGTGCTCTATCTACTGCGCCACCTAGCTGCCCCAATTGTCTTAACTATTAAGTGAAGATGGTCTTACTTTATATTCTTAAATGCAGGAGATCTTTCTCATTTTTGAGATCTATAATTTAATGATGCTGTAAAAATAAGATATTTTTCAAAGATGTTTTGGGAATCTCTTACTCTCCACGATTTTATTTTAGAAAAAAACTTGTATCTTTTTCAAACTCACAACAACGTGCTAACTCTTTTCCTGTATCCATTTATTTTTCCTTTTTAAAAGAGGTAATTTACCCCATCTGTACGTCTCTGAGTATATTTGTTTGTTTTTACTTTATGATATATCCATAACAGTCTGTGGTAGGTGTGCATACTTAAAGTGTGCAAAAGAGCACGATGAGATGTATATGTATATGTATATATGCATATATCACAAACACATATCTCACTTTAAACTACAAGATTATATATACAACTTTAGCATCATCTCAGTTCCTAACAGATTCCTAAACTATTAAACTAAAACATAAGGTCTCATCTTCTAGGTTACTTCTTAATTTGAAGACTCTATAATCTCTTTGCTTTTCTTCTCATGTTATTCAGTTCAACAAGCAAGACTTTCAGGTTAGAAAGGATGTGACAGTCTCACCTAGTGTAGGATTACTCTCCATGATTCACCTGGAAGGTGAGCTATCCTAAAGTCTCTGCTTGACCATTTCCAGGGATGGGGAACCCCTTCACCAGTTTCATTTTCTTATGATTTTACCCAATCTGCTTTTTTTCAGAAGAAACACAAGAGGGCAGCAGAGAAATTGAATAAATTCAGAATTTTCCAAAAGTTGAGAACTTGACCCATACAGAATTTGACTATAGGATCTAGAACTAAACAGAAGTCTATCTAGACAGGCCCTCTCATTTTATACACAAAGAAATTGAGATTTTTGGTCATTAAGGGACTTGACCAATGTCACTTAGGTAATAGATTCCAGAGATCATATTTGAACTTATGTCTGCCTCATGAGTCAGGGTGTTTTTCCTGTTCCATACTTAGGTAAATGATGAAATGAGCTACCAACTTGGTGAATTTACAAAGGACATTTGCCTAAAACTGGGAATCTTATTTCACAAAATAGCTAAACATTTTGATGTTGTCTGGTCTCTGTTTCCTTGAAAGCATTGACTATTTGTTCTTACTAGGTTTGTATTATTGAATAAGTAACTCCTCTTTAAAAATAAAAAAATTTGTGTATCTTTTTCCATGACTTCTTCTCCCACCAGTCCTTGGAGAGGTGTGCAATTGTCTCTTAGCTTTAACAGCTTTATCATTAATAGGGATTTTTTTCTCTCCATTCTTAGGAGACTACACTGACTTTTATTCTTCTCGTCAACATGCTACCAATGTTGGAATCATGTTCAGAGGGAAAGAAAATGCTTTGATGCCCAATTGGTTTGTATAGTTCTTAGTTTTTGTTTTTTTTTATAATTGTATAATAGACCTTTCTGTTTTTAGTGGTACTTTTCTCATACAAGCTAATCAAAAAGAGAGAAATTTTTAAAGTTTCATAGTGATTTATGATTTTTTTTTCCAGTGTGAAAAAATAAAGTACTTTGGAGAAAGGGGAGTTACACTTGAACTCTGAGGGCAGAATTTTATACTTAGAATTTCCAAACTAGAAATAATCCCTTGAATATATAGGATTATCATCAAAATGTTCTCCCATCCATTATCTCTTTTAATCTCTGCAACAGCTCTTGGGGGTATCTGAAAAGAGCACTAATGATCCTGTGTATCCTACAGGTGATCAATTTGAAGGCTCAAAACTTGCCCAAGGTCACAGTTGATGTCAGTGAGGCTGGAATGGGAACTCAGGCCACATGACATCAAGTGACCCTTCTCCCAGGCACAAGGTCCTTTACCTATCCTGCCCTTAGTTACTTCATCTATAAAACGAGATTGCAGTAGATAAACAATGTTAAACAAGAGGCCTAGGAAGCATTGGCTGTCACACTCCAGAGCAATCAGATTGAAATATAATTGGGAAATATATAACAAAATAAATAAAAATACAATAGAACAGAGATAATGTTAATATATGATTTTCAAGGCTAAGTCAGCTAATGGGATCCTTATATGTGGTTTAGTGTGCTCCATTTCTATTTGAGCATGACACCACTGCTGTAGATGATCTCTCAAGATCTTTTTAAATCCTAAATCCTGTGATTCTAAATGAAAATATTTCAGATTAGTCAATATAGAAATGGAGAAGGTCAGTTACTGAGACAAAGGGAGAAAGAAGAGAAAAAGAAATCATAGTATGTTTGAGCTAGAAGGTACATTAATACTTCCTGGCTGTGTGACTCTGGGCAAGTCACTTAACCCCAATTGCCTTACAAAAAGAAAAAGAACAAAATCAGGAAGGAACCTTTAAAAGTTATTTAGTTCAGTCTCTTCCTTTTATAGTTGAGGAAACAGGCCAAGAAAGATATTTATTTGCTCAAGATCACCTAGGAGGCAAGTAGCAGAGTCAAGATTTGAACCCAGGTTTTCTAGTACGATGCTGCCAGTTAGAAATCTTAGAAGTCATCTAGTCCAACTAATACAGAAACCAAGGTTCAGAGAGGTCTAAGTGACTTAAAGGCCATACATATAGGCAGATATAATGCCTTAAAAATATTTGGTATTTGCTGTCTTGTTTTTAAAGTTAGTATTTTTTAAAGCAAAGTTTACTTTTTTTTTTTTAATTAAAGTTCTTTTTTAGTTTCTTTAAAATATCCTTTGTGGTTGAATATTAAGTAAGAAAGAGAATAAAATACAATTCTTTGGTTGTCATACTAATAAAATATGTTGTTCAAACTTGTTGTCATAGGCGTCTGTCATGGCTGGGCCAGGACTAGACCCTCACATATCTTTTAGCTATCAGAACAGAACTCTTTTTGATCTTACATGGTGTGATAGAAACACTCTAGAAAGCAATATTCCAGATTTGCATTTTGCAGTGTTCTCGCTGTACAACACAGGGACACAAAAGAATCTTGTCTCTGTTTGCTTTTTGGGGAGCGGGGGAGGGCAGTGGGAGGGAGGACAATGAAGGTGAGGATGGATTAAAACTAGACACAACTGGATCTTGAATATTGACTGTAGTTATTCAGAATTTAAATGGCTAATAATTGTGATTCTATTTCCTACATCCCTCCCCCTCCCAACTGCCAATGACTTTCTTTTTCTTTCAAAGTTAATTTTTTTTTCATTTAAAAAAATTCTATTTTCTCTCTCTCCCACATTGGCTTCTTCAGAGTGTCCTTGTCAAGGTTGGCTCAAGGATGATCTCCCCCACTTCCTCACCCCCAGCCTCTTAACTCCCTAAGACTCAATGAACCATGCACTGGCAGATAGTAGTGAAGAGGAAAAAGCAAAAGAAGAGCCTATATATCTATATTTTTATACATAGATATAGATACAAATACATATGCATATATATGTATATATATATATGCAGGTTTGATTACCAGCCTCAAAAAAAAAATCTAGTGTTAATTGTATGAGACATTATTGTGTGAGAATTATGACCATCTGTTCCCTGTCTCTTTTGGGTAGAAGAACAAATGGACATATTTGAAAGTCTGAGCCACGGGGAGGGTGTGGAATTTCCTTCCCTGAGGATCTTTAAGGAGAGATGTACAACTGATTTATCAGGCTTTACAGAAGAACCTGGGATGATTTGTCTAAATCATAGGATCATGATCCTTGAGGATCTAACCCCCTTATTTTCTCTTGGTCTAACTCTGATTCTGTTCTGATTGGATCCTTGCAATCCATTGTACTTACATCAATTTTTTTTTAAATGAATAATCCTTTTCTTCTTTTACAACATGACTAATGTGGAAATATATTTCCTATGATTGTACATGTGTAACCTATATCAGATTGTCATCTTGAGGAGTGGAGAGGGAATAGAGGGAGGAAGAAAAAATGCTGGAACTAAAAATCTCATAAAAGTGAATATTGAAAATTCTTTTTACATGTAATTGGAAAAAGTAAAATACTATTAAGTGGGAAAATGAATATTCCTTATGCTTTCTTATTTTTTTATTCTAAATGTTATATCTTTTTTGTTTTTTATATCACCTTCATTAATTTTCTTCTATCTTAACCCCAAATCCCAATGAAAAATAAGAAAAATAAAAAATAAAAACAACTATTCAACACAATTTAACAATTAACAAGCATTCATTAAAAAAAAACTTTCTCAAGACAGAATATATAGAAAGCATTGGGGATAAACAGGAAAAATAAATACAATTCTTTCAAGTTTATATTCTAATGATGGAGTCAATATATAGCACAATATTTAAGTCCATTCAAAATGTATAACATATACAAGGTAAGCTGAAAGGGTAAGGTGTGAGCATCTTGGAAAACCAGGCTCTTACTGAGTCTGAAAGAAAGCTATGCCTTGAAGTGAGAATGGAAAGCCTGGGGACCACCAGTTCAAACGTGCAGAAACAGAGATAAATGCCTAAAGATGTAGATCTAGGCATTATCTACATATCATCGAAAGAAAAATGATCAATATTTTGAATGAATCAAACTGGATAGGTGCAGTGCTGTGTACATAGTCTCACTCATGCAAACAAGGGAAGGAGGATATGTCTTTTTTTTTTTTTTACACCAAAATAATTTTCCACTATGTTGTCTTCCCTTCCCCAAACACTATCAAATCTTTCTTTGTAACAAAGAAAAACCAGATCAAAACCACTCCAAATTGGCTCTACATTCCAATGTGAAATCCTGGTTATTACTCACGAGTGTTGTTTCACATGTTTCATTTGAACCAGGCTGCACTTGCCAGTGGGGTATCATGGCCGAGCCTCCTCTGTTGTGGTGTCAGGAACACCGATCCGAAGACCTGTGGGACAGCTGTGCCCTGATGAAAGTAAGTTCCCTGATAGTCACTCTAATAGATTTGCCAGTGGCACAGCTATGTGGATGCCATTAAGTGTGGTTCTTTCCAAGAGGATCATATGAATAATAGCAAACTCTTTTGCTTGTCTCTTAATTTCCCAGCCAAGCCTCCGGTACATGGTGTTTCCAAACTTTTGGACTTTGAGTTGGAAATGGTAAGAGATATATATAATTTCTGATAGTTTCTTATATAAAAGACCCAGAGCCCATTATTACTCAGAGAAAAGACCCTTCCAAGAATCTTACTAATATTTTATCCCTGGTTGTCAGCACCTTGACATTTTCCATATATATATATATATATATATATATACACACATATTTAGTCTAAAAACGGAATCTCTTTGGGTTTATAATTTGATTCCAAACATGTTTTATGATTTGTCAAATCAATGGATTTTAATCACTTGAATGTTGATGATTTTCTGGATTTTTCTACAGTTTATATTATCATTGGATTAGAATTGACCAACATGTACCTTTCTTATTGCCGTAGCCAATTAGTGATAGCCAAACCCCAGCTTCTCAATTCTGACTGATATTTTCCCCTTCTATATCAGGCATTCTTTGTAGGCCCTGGAAATAAACTTGGAGAGCCAATTCCCATTAACAAAGCCCATGAGCATATTTTTGGAATGGTCCTCATGAACGACTGGAGCGGTAATATACCTGAATGTTAAAACAACTGTGAGAGAGCCAGTATCCCTCTATAAAATCAGTTGAGATTGTGGTCATTATTTAGAGTTACTTAGGAAAATCATTATAGAGTATTTTCATTTATTATCATTATCTTATTACTAGGTTCTAATGAAATTGAAATATTTAAGGCATTAGTATAATTAATGATAATTAATGATACTATTTAGTATTTATGAATTTCCCTTCAAATAGCAAAAAATCTTTTATTATTTTTTAACATTACCTTGGAGGAAGATTTAGAGATTTTGTTTTCCCAATTACAGCTCGGGATATTCAGAAGTGGGAATACATTCCTCTAGGACCATTCCTTGGGAAGAGCTTTGGAACAACCATCTCCCCATGGGTGGTGCCCATGGAAGCACTCATGCCCTTCACATTGCCAAATGCAGTTCAGGTAAGAACCTGGTGAAAGGGACTCTTTTCACTGGTATGTTCCAGTGGGGGAAGAATTATCTTTTCCCCTATTTTTTTTCCTGGATTGCTTTATAGTATAGTATGTAATCACAAGCTATAATGCAAAAACAAATCCAATGAAGTTTATCCAAAAATTTTTTTAAAAACATATTTTTCATTAATATATATGTACTTTGGTTTTGGAACATGGTTGAATTGGATCATAACAAGTTTTACTCATCTGGTGTTGAAAGACAGGGACTGTTTTAAAAATGTTTAAAATATATATAAATTCCATATGGTAGCCATTTAAGGATATGGGGGAATGAAATACTCAGTTCCAAGCTTAAAGAAATAACATTGGTTGCAGCAAGTAATCAATGACAGAACAACTCTTTCTGATGGGAGCATCCATTTCTGACATTTCAATGTTTTTGGGCACTAAACAAGGCATTAAAGGTTTAACCTCAGGTTAACCTATTGTGTTTCCAGTCATTTCTATTTTTACTCCACAGGTTTTTCTCTTTGTCTTTACTCCATGTATGTATGTAATAGGAGTAGAGGTAGTGAAGAAGGGGATGAGAGGAAGTCCCTTATTCTTAAGGGGCCCTCTTACTTTTTCTCTGATCTTTTTCTGATACTGAAGAAACAAGTCTCTTTCTGCCTTCAGATTTAGCCTAGATATAAGTCCAAGCAACCCACTGGCATCTTGAGTTGTAATATTTTCTTTTCTCTGTTCCTGTCTCCATCTCTGTGTGTATTTCTCTCTGTATTTGTCTTTCTCTCTGTGTGTCTCTCTCTGTCTCTCTCATAAATCTCCCTGATATGAATTCTTACTCTTTCATGGGCACACAGTCTGTGGATGGTATCTGGTATTGCTCCATTTTTCTTTTGTATTCTGGCCTTTTGGTGTCAGAAACCCCTTTGAATGTAGAATTACCTTGATATTTCATCCAATTTCTCCCAAAGCTTCCTTTTACTCATCACCTTACTTCCTTTTTCACCACCTCCAAGAATGCACCTGGGCCTCCTACGTGTTTTCTCAGCACAAATTTCTTTACTTGTTTTTTTTGGTTTTTTTTTATTTTGGGTCTGAGTCTTGGTTTCAGTGACATGCGGTACTTCCAGTATGAACTTCATTTGCCAATACAGGTCAACAACTATTTAATCCTAGAGAGTTGCCTGGAAGTACTGAGAGTGTGAGGGATTTGCCCATAGTGGTCAGTGTGTGTCCAAGCTGAGATTTGAATCGATTTTCCCTGACAGCAAGGCTGGTTCTCTGGTTACCACATTCCCCACTACCTCTCCGTACAGATACTATCAAATCTAGTAAAGTTCATTTATATTTCTGTATTTCATCGGTATGGATATTTCCTCCGTTAATGCAGATTGCCATCTTCTTTGCCTTAGAGGCTGTTGTCCTTATTTCCATGACTGAAGAATTCATCCCCAGCTTGGTGATGGATTTCTCAGAATTTGCTAATTAGCTCTTAGGGCGTCATGGGGGATACACCTGAAGCCTTTGTAGTTTGGTAGGATCTTCCAAAGCCTGGGTTTTCCTGCCAGAGCCTTCAGAACTAGGAGTCACCTTTATGCTACAGCAAGCCATCAGCAAGGCCTGAGTGTGAAATGAGCCCCATCTTTGCAGAAATTAACTCTGGCTGTGGGAAAAGGAGCTGTAGCCCAGATTCACAGCAGAAAGGGGATGCAGGAAGAGGTGAGGGAGATAATCAGTCCTGTTATTTAAGGAGGAGGAGATGTAGGAGACAGGCACCTTCTCTGCTACAGGATTCTTAAAATTTGCCTAAAGACCAAGCAGTAAAGTGACTTGCTTTGGGTCATACTGCTAATATGTTTCAAAGGCAAGACTCTTCTGAACTTTCATATTCCAAATACCAAGAGTAGCTCCTATTTATATAATGTTTTAAGATTTATAAAGTGCTTTTTTCACTTCTATTCAAATGGGGTATGAATTTGAGAGTAACATATCACCAGCCATCTATTCAGTAGCTAAATATTTTTATTTACATCCTTTTTTTTAACTAAATATTTTTCTGAATAAATACATATTTTACTGACTAAATAAAAATGGGGTAGCTAGATGGTGCAATGGGAAGAGCACTGATCCTGAAGCCAGGAAGATCTGAGTTCAAATTTCACCTGAGACACTTAATACTTTTTAGATATGTGACCCATTTGCCTTACCAAGACAAAAAACAAGAAACCCTAAATAAATAAATAACACAATTCCTGGCGCATAGTAAGAGTTTAAAAATTCTTCTTGACTTGATGTACTTATTGAAGGAAAGAAAAAAACACTTATTAAGTTTCTACTATATGCTAGGCACTGTGCTAAGGGCTTTACAAGTATTATCTCATTTGATCCTTACAACAACCTTGGGAGATAAATGCTATTATTACTCTCATTTTTCAGTTGAGAAAACTGAAGCAAACAAAATTTTAATGACTTGCTCAGGCTCCCCTAACAATTCAGAGGCTGAATTTGAACCAGGTTTTTTGATTCCAGGTTCAGCTTTATTTTTTACTTTTTTTGAAATTTTCAACAATATTTTATTTTTACAAATACATGTAAAGATAGTTTTCAACATTCATTTTTGTAAGATTTTGTGTTCCAAAATCTTTTCCCCTTCCTCTCTTAACTTGTTCCTCCCCAAGATAGCAAGCAATCTGATATAGGTTAAATATGTGCAATTCTTTGAAACATATTTCCATATTTGTCATGTTATGCAAGAAAAATCAGACCAAAAGAAAAAAAAAATGAGAGAAAAAAAGACAAACAAAAAGGTGAAAATGCTATGTATGCTTTGATCCATATCCTATCTCCATAGTTTTTTCTCTCTTTGGATGCAGATAGCATTTCCTTTCCTAAGTCCATTGGAATTGCCAGGCCCAGCTTTATTCACTCAATGACCCATGCTGGAGCTAAGCAAAAGGCTGAAACCTCTTAATGAGAATTGTGTATCTCCTCAGAAATTGAGAAAGTTGTGAATGCCTGAATTAAATTCTTTGTCTTTGATAAAACCTCCTCTGGTAAATCTTACTGCTGTCCCAATATATTTGGGACACCTTCAGTAATTTAAGCAACTTAGAAACTTTAACTCCTTGTGTAGTCATAGCAACAATTTGGTCCCTTTTTAAAGGGCAGGAAACAAAGAAAAGGAATCTAAGGTTATTTTATTTCAGTTACATTTCTAGTGGAAGCAATGAACCTCTTTTCTGAATAATTTTTTGAAAAGCATTTGTTAGCTTGGTCTATCTGTTATCGGATTGTGGCCAAGCGCTGTTTTATTCTGTAGTTTCAATTAATGACTGGGGCACCTCTTTGGGAGAACAAAGTAAAACAAAACAGTTGTTTATAAATGGAAACTTTGTCATCTTCCAGAATATGAAAGGGAAAACCTACTCTGACTTTTGTTAGAAAAGGCAGCTTTCCATTCTGAGGCCCAGAGTATTCTACTTCCATTGACTTCACTTTTTTTTTTTTAACCATCTATCCATCCCCCTTATACTGTTGTGTTTGTTTCTACCATTTTACTAAAACTATTCTCCTAAAAATTACAAATGGCTCCATTCTCGTTTACCTTGACCTCTCTGTAGCGTTTGACTCTATAGATATTCCCTTCCCATCTCCATTTTCCCGAATTCCTACCACCATCCTAATATAAATCCTCACCAACATCTATTTGGACTGTTGCAACAATCTATCAGATTTTTCTCTTCCTCCCACTAATCTATCCTCCATACTGATGTCAAACTACTCTTGTGATACATATCACTTCTCATGTCTCTCTTCCTTTTTTATTTTCTTTAAACATTAAGATAGGGAGCTTCTGGTGGCAAACTTCCTCTATTAATACAGAGAGCCACCTTCTCTGATGTCCCTGAGAAGTTAAGTGACTTGTCTAGAGATACACAGTTAGGTTGTGTGAAAGGTAGGATTAACCTATTCTTCCTGACTTCCTGCTTGCTATTTGCTATACTATGCTTCTTCTCCAGAACTGAAATAGTTCACATTTATGTAGTATCTTAAGGTGTGAAAACTGCTTTTCCTACAGCAACCTGGTGAGATAGGAAATTGATTATTGTCCCTATTTTATGGATAGAAAAATGGAGACAGAAATAACCAGAGTAATTTACCTCTGGTCACATGGCTCCTAAATATTAGAGTAGGAATTTGAAGCCAAATCTCCTAATTCTTTCCTTCAGATAGCATTAATTCTCTATCGCCTTCTGAATAGGGTTCAGGCTTTTTTGGTCTCATATTCAGGTCTTTCTACAGTCTGGTACCTTTTCAGCTCTGTTCTATAGTACTCTCTGCCTGTGCTTCAGGAAGAATGCATTATTCTGTTACACATACACACACACAACCACACCCTTTGTACTTTATCATCTCTTTTTCTTTCCTTAAGCTATACTAGTTTCTGTAACATCTTCCCTTCTCGAATTCTGATCTGTTTATTTTAGAGCATTATCCATCATTGATAGAAATCCATCATTTAGAGTTCATATATACATAAAGTAGTATGGTGCCATTATCTTTGTACATATCCCTTCAGAGATGGTGTTCTTATGTTTTTGTTTTCTGTAGTAATTACAGTGATTTAATATATAAGGTTTTAAATGAATATTTGTTGAATGTAAATTGCATATATATTGTAAATCCATAGAATGAGAACTTGTCTTATTTGATTTCTTTGCCTTCTTAGCCCCATGTCCTGGGTACAATAAATCCTGGATAAGTGTTTATTTTTGATGACAGTTTCCTGTTAATTTTCTGTTAAGGATATTCCTGGGCATGATGTTGGGAAAAGTTACCTTTGTATCTTTGTGTATACATACATACATACTATATAAATATGTATATAAGCTTCTTGAAGGCAGGAACTATTTTTTTCTTTTTTTAATTAATTTTATAATTATTACATTTTTGACAGTACATATGCATAGGTAATTTTTTACAACAGGCAGAAACTATTTTAATTTTTGTCTATAAATTATATACCCAATTTCTAGGGCCCCATGCCTTGCACAGAATATTACTGAATTAGGAGCAGCCCAGGGAACAAAACATCAGCCTAAAAGTCAGAAAACTTGAGTTCAAATCTAGTTCAAGACTTATTCATCGTGTGGCTCTGAGCATGTTATTTAAACCTCTGCCTCTGCTTCCTCATCTATAAAAAATAGGGGGAGTAATAGTAATACATGTAAGGATAAAGTGATTATTTGGCAAACTTTAAGGTTTTATATAAATGATAAATATGATGATGATAAGGCAGAATAATTTGTCATGAATAAGAACTTATATTACATGTTTTCTTCCTTACAGGATCCTAAACCTCTGCCTTATCTCTGTCATGAAGAGCCCTATACATTCGATATCAATCTCTTTGTTGGCCTAAAAGGTACTGTATATACTTATCCTGGATGGAAGCCAAGTTTGGAGAGCCTTGATCTCCTCTGGCACAGAGCATTATACACAGAGGAGATGGGTCGGCTACCTCCACAAATGGGATTAACTATGGCATGTAAAATTAAATTGTCTGCCCCCAATGGTGGAAGTTGTTGAGATGATAGAGGGACGTGGCACAGCTAAGTTATAATAGCCAGAAGTTTAAAGTATAGAAAATCTTTACCCCTTTATTTCTCCTATCATAGATCTAGGACTGAGGTTATTTCATCCTATAGCCTCTTTATTAAGTAAATGAAGAAATTGAGTTTCGGAGAAATTAATTGGCTTGTCCAAAGTCACATAGATAGTAAGTTGATGAGATGAGGTTTGAACCCAGGTCTTGTGGTTCAAAGCTTAGTGCTCTTTCTGTTGTGCCATGAGCTTTCTCCCTTCTTCCCCAATGGGAATAATGCAGGATTTAGCAAAGGAATGTGGTACATCTCAGAGCTTTCTTCTGCTTAAAGCTTGTTATTTAGTGGAAAACTTATAAATAAAAAGTCTAGAGCTATTTTCAGTGCCAAAAGCCTGTATTTCTTTCTCTTTCATTTTTTTTCCTCTCTCTTACATCATTACCTGTTTCCCTGGCTACCCTCTTTTTAATACTTTGCACCCTCCCTGTATTTTGTCCCTTGTTCTCAGTTCAGAGGTTTTGGCCTCTTCCCACATA
The DNA here is from genome assembly GCF_048593235.1 of Sminthopsis crassicaudata. Taxonomy (NCBI): domain Eukaryota; kingdom Metazoa; phylum Chordata; class Mammalia; order Dasyuromorphia; family Dasyuridae; genus Sminthopsis; species Sminthopsis crassicaudata. Next base: position 569,788,769 of record NC_133618.1, read on the forward strand.
CAAAGCTGTTGGCAGGAGGACATCCCCTACATATGCTGATTAAACCAAGGAAGGGGTAGTTGATTCTGTTCTACTGTGAAAAGTTAGCTTTGGGAGGTTATTTGAATATGGTATCACTACTTAGGCTTCCCTCTGAAATTAAAACTGCCCACAAATTCAATTAAATTCAGCTCATTTGTACATATTAAAAATGTCTTCTCAGTGTGTCCCAATATATGTGTCCCTATGCTAGGTTCAGCTCAATGGCTTTCAGACAATCCTTAGCCCTTCCATAATATTTTAGTATAGGACGAACTATTGAACCTATTGTCATTTGCAGCTGCATTTTACTCATTCAACTATCCTTTTGTTAACATCCCTCCCCATCCCCAATTTTCTGAATTCATGAAATTCTGATTTTTACAAACTAAGCAATTGAATTTTACCATCAGAAAACTGCATACTAATTTCAGTAGTAGATGTTCCTCCTCATATTATGTTGTATTATCAGCTGTAAGAATGTTATTTAATCAGTCACTGATTTTTAGAGAAGAAATCAATAAGGAGCTATTAAGTAAACACCTATCATATGTTAGATTGTTCTGGGCGTTGAAGACACAGCTGTAAAAAGTGAAATACTTCCTGTCCTTGAGAAGTTTACATTCTATCAAGGAAGACAGTATGTACACATATACAAAATAAATACAAGATCATTTAGAGGGGAGGGACTATCAGGAAGAAGCTCATGTAGGAGATGGGGCTTGAATTAAGCTTTTAAGGAAACTAGAGATTCATAAAGGCAAAGATGAGGATCGCAGGTATGGAAACAGAAGATGGAATGAATGTCCTATATGAGCAACAGCAAGTGGGCTGGCTTGGTTTGGCTAAAGAATATGTAAAAGGTAGTAATATGTAACAAAATGTCAGGAACCTTCCCCAACCTTTCCCCTTGCTCTTCCCCCCTCTTGAACAAACCCAGGTCACCACGGCCCTGAGGCTGATGATTTCTGAAAAATGTCAAGACATACAGTTCCCAGAACTGATATGGAACAGACAAAACTACATTGTTCCACCCCGTCCTTGGGCCCCTAACCGTCTCATAATCTGCACCTGGTAAATGTTACAAAAATATTTGACTCATCTATCATGCTACCCAATCCTTATGCATACGTGGCATTGCGGTTTTCTGCCTATATATTCTGTAACTGTAAGCCCAATAAACGAGACATGCTTCACCTTCGCTTTGAGTAGTCTCCCCTCTCTCTCTCTCTAGATCCTGTTCCCGGGCTGTCTTAGCCCCCGCAGGCTTTTGCCTTAATTTCGGTCTATGTCCTTCTTTTTTTGACCCACGTTGAAGACCTGCTGGACAGGTCAACAAAAGTAGAACATTAGCCCTGTGAAAGGCAATAAGTGTAGAGAAGTTTGTATTTGAGTCTAAAGGTAGTAGGGAGTCAGTGAACTTAATTGAATAGGGGAGTGTTGTGGTCTGATTTTTGCTATAAGAATATTACTCTGGCCACTTTGTGAAAGATGGGGGAGGGGAAGGGGAGCGAGACAAGGGTCCATAGAGACCTATTAGTCTAATCAGCTCACTTTAAAGTAGAGGAAAATGATCATAACTCCAGAGCCAGAAGGGAACTCAGTGGGTGTCAAGTCCTAACTTCTCATTTTAAAAATGAGAAAAGTGAAGTCCATAGATATTCAGTCCAAAAACACACAAATAGTATCAGAAATAGGATTCTGGGTCATTACTTCCCAATCCAGTATTTTTCCTGTTGTGCCATGATGCTCTTTCTGAAAGGTTAATTAACTTGCCAAAGGTTTTCCAGAGTTTGAAAAAACATATTTGGTTCCAAGAGGACCAATGATATAGTGAATAAAATATATACATATTCACTACAACCACTGTTCATGAAAGCAAGCCAATTTCCTACCAGATGTGTTCCATCTTATTCAGATCCCACTTGGGGTTTTCTTGGCAAAGATACTGAAGAAGTTTGCCTTTTCTTTCTCCAGCTCATTTTTTAGATGAGGAAATTGAGGAAAATAGGTTTAAGTGCCTTAGGCCCAGGGTCACCCAGAGAATAGACTGGATAGGCAGATTTGAACTTTGGAAGATGAGTCTTCCTAACTCAAGGACTAGCACTCTGTGCACTGGGGCAATGTTTAGATGCCCCAAGCCAATTTTCCAATGATATTCCTTTCTCTCTCTCTCTTTTTTAAACAGGGGAAGGAATGAGCCAACCAGCTATAATATGTAGATCTAATTTTAAGGTAAGGTTTGGACCATACCCCCGTTTCTATATTGTAATCTCATTCCATCAACAGATATTTATAAAGAACTATGCAAATAATAGCAATTATTAAGACTATGCAAAGTAATGGATTAAGCCCTGAATAGGATACAAAAATAGTTAGAATTCATTCTCTGCCCTTACTTGAATTCTAGCAATAGATATACAGATAGGCGGTTTAATAAAAAACTAAACAATAACTACATTTCAGAATGGCATGTATAGCAAAAGGCCAAGACAGTTCCAAAATGCCTTGCAATATAGAAAGTAAGAAAGATCATTTCTAACTAGGAGAACAAGACTTCCTTGAGAAGGTGTCTTATGACCTTAGTATTGAAGGATGGGTCGCTTTTCAAAAGGAAGAGATTGTGGGAAAGGAGTAAGGGGTTAAGGGGAAGAGGAATGATGTGAGGAAAGCTAAGAAATCAGAAGCTCCTGCAGGAAAACCGAAACATGTAACCCAGTCGTGCATTGCAAAGGAAACCATGAAATAATTTCAAACTCTGGAAAGATAGAGAAGCACTATATTATGGAATGGAGTTATAGTTTACAGGTATCTTCTAGAAGAAGAGGCTTTTGCTTTCCTGCCCAAGAGCAGCCCACCAGTTTAATTGGCATCTGAATTAGATTGACAAGCCTCATGGGCAAATGTGGTAGCTAGAGATGGAGTGTCTAGACATACTTAGAAATGCCTCTATTTTATACTTAAACTGCCCTAGGCTCTACACTAAAAGGGCTGATTTGCCCTCTAGCTCTTAAAGTGCCTTTTCTCTTTTTGCTACTCCTGGAGGAGTGTGTATTGCATGGTTATAGTTTCATTGATTTCCCCTCTAAGGAAAGTAAGTGGTTATGTAAATCATACTCAATGACTGTAAGATTTTGGAATATATTGTCTTTTCTCCAGAGAGCGCACCCTTAGGATAAAATTGCTTAAGTTATTTTGTATTATGGATCCCTGTGGTCTGGTGATACAAATAGAACCCTTCTGAAAATAATTTTAAATACAAAGAATAAAATGTATCAATTCAGAAAAAAAAAAAAACAACAACAGTTGCATTGAAATAATTATCACAATACTTAAAAAAAAAGTCTGCTTGAATAGAAACGAGCCTCAGGTCTTGTCAGCTTTATCAAGCTTGCTTTGTTGAGAAAAATGTAAATGTAATGGGTGACGAGCATAATCTTGTGTTCCCTTCCTGACTTACATCTCTCTCCTTTTCATCTCAGCACATGTACTGGACAATGAAGCAACAGCTTGCTCACCATACCATCAATGGCTGCAACCTCCAACCTGGGGATCTCTTGGCATCTGGGACCATCAGTGGGCCTGTAAGTATTAGGTGGCCATGGCAATTGTCTATCAAACAACTCTACTTGAGAGATTTGACAATTTTTAGACTCACCATCAAAATGATGCTTCTATAATCTTTACCATTCCTTATCTCCTTACATGTCATTCATACTGGTTCTCTATAGTTTTCCTCTAGTTTCAAATGATAGTAATAATAACAATCAACATTCATAAAGTGCTTTGAAGTTTTCAAAGCACTTTATATCTCTTATCTCATTTGACTCTCTCCTGTGACCTCACTGACTTGTCTCAATGCTCTCTGTTTTATTTCTGTATAATAAGTATAGAGTTCTATTTGATCTGAAAACTGGAAAAAAAAACCAATTTTTCTTTTTTATATCTTAAAAAAGGTTCAATAATAAAATAATTTTAAACTATCCATGAAGAGAAAAATTCTTTCTTTTTTGTACCTTCAAAAAAGACTCAATAATAAACAAACAATTTTGAATATTTAAACCAATACACAAAGAGGAGATATTTCCTAAGCATTGTCTTTAATCTGCCTTTTTGGTGATAGGGTATAATAAAGTATAAAACTAAAAGTTGGAAAGTCCAAATCCGATGGGCAGCTTTGCTGAGCACTTCTTAATCTCTTGGAGCCCAAGTTTTTTCATCTATGCAATGGAGATATTTATTATCCCTGTCACATGTCACAGCGTGATTGTGAAGACTAAGTGAGATGATATGTATTGGAGTACTTTGAAAACTAAAAAAGCCTATGCAAATGTGAGGGATGAGTATTAGATGATGATGGGCAAGAAGAAAAGAATGTTAAGATATTCCAATCTTGTTATTTTGAGATGAGCCACTAACAGGCTTATTTAGAGTACGCATTTTATATTTCTTTGTAAGGTTATTTTTAGTGTTGACCATGCATCCTGTGTCCATCAGCCTTGGAGGCTATTTTGCCTCCAGTGTTAAGAATATGGACATAATTTGTTCATTTTGTCCTATTTGCTATAAGGATACCATACTCTTAGAATTAGTTCCAAGGATTCAGATCAGTCAGAGGAAAATCATATTTTGTATTTATTCTTTGTAAATAGAGATTTGGAGAATACATTAGGCAACCTTTTTTATATTTGTGAACTTTAAAAAAGATTTTTATTGGACAGTTGTTCATGTCTTGATAACCCTGACCCATGGCATAGTCCTTTCTTGTGGGGACTGACCCTGAAAGTTACTTTGGTTTTATAATTTCAGAATTCAGGATATGTTTTATTTCCTTCTTAATCACATCCACTATCCTGTCTAAGAAGCAGATGATGTCTTTCCATTACTTTAGGCTTCATTTGTAGTGGTTTGCCTATATGCTTAGAGAATTATTTCAAGGCTTAAATCCTGCTTTTCATTTGAATTCAGCCAGAGTTCAGATTCCATATTACTTGGAGTATAGCTTATCTGCACTTAATAATAACAACTATCCACTTGCAATATGCTTCATGATTTATTGATTCCCTTTCACAAGCCCCCTATTCTAGACATTTATTTAATGATGGAACTTGAATGATGCCTGACTAAATGGATGGTACTCATCCATCATACTATGGCAAAAAATCAAGCCTGATCAATACACCAATCATAAGTCCTTAGATTAGAACTGAAAAAGATATTGGGAATTATTTAGTTCAATCTCCTCATTTTACAGATTACTTAAATCCTTCTTTCTCATGATCTATATATAAACAAGAATTATAGTAGAAGGACTCTCTGAGCTGGAGTCAGGGATCTTGGGTTCTATCTTGGCCCTGTTCTCATATACCAGCCATCTAAAAATAAGAGAACAACCAGTAAGAATACTTACTTCTCCATCCTTAGGAATAAATGAACACAGGATGTTCTGGTGCTCAAGTCTTTGACTTTGTGATGTCTTGAGAGGGGCTCCCTTTCTAGGGCAAATCAGTGACTTCAATTTATAGGAAGTCCCATGACCTGTTACTGTGAATCATACCTGTGATTTTTTTATTATTAATAAAAAACTTCTCAATTCTATCCAGCTAGATTTTACTAAACACTTTCAAATGTAAGTCACTCTGCCTAATAAATGATATTTCTCTTCCTGTTCCCAATTTCTATTGTTAAGAATCCTGAAAACTTTGGATCCATGTTGGAATTATCATGGCGGGGAACTAAAGCCATTGATCTTGGGAATGGCCAGACCCGAAAATTTCTGCAAGATGGAGATGAAGTCATTATAACAGGTAAGAACACCCTGATCCTTTCAAATGTTGCCAAGTTGAGTCAACAAGTATTTATTAATGCCGGGTCCTTTGTCGTGATCATTCTCATACTGCAAAATCTCTACTCTTTCCCATTCTCCACCTAATATTTCATTATTGACTTTTGGGGCAAATTTCATGTTTTGTTTTGTTTTCTTTCCACTGAATATGCACCTGAGGAACTTTTTTTTTAAACAATGGTTAAATAATCATAACAATAATACATTATTTACATTAATATTTGAACAGGAAAGGGATGCCTTATGTTGCTTACCTCACATTTATCCCTTGATTCTAAAGAAATTCTGAATAGTTTGGAAATGGCTTTGCCTATTGTGTTTTTCATATAGAGCACTGTATGCCATAATGTGGAAAGATGATTCATCCTGCTTTCAGGAGGTCTAGGTCTCAGGCCTTGCTCTGCCATTAATTTATGGTGACTTTATATAAGTAACTTTACATTTCTGGGTCTAATTTTCCTCATCTGTTTGTCCCATAAAGGAGTTGGATCAGATAATCTCTAAACCAGGGGTTGGCAAATCACATTTAAATTAAATTAAATTAAAAATTACATTTTAAAGTAAAAATGTCAAAACCATTCTTACAAAAATAGACAGCAGGCTGGGTTTGACTCACAGTTTATAGTTCTAGGTTTCCTTTTAGTTCTAAGTTCTTCCACTTAAATAACTTTTTCAGTTTCTTTCTATCAAAATAATGTCTAAGGGAAAATAAATACATAAATGTTAAATTTAGAGGGCTTTAGTTAAATTGGTGAAATATTAAAAAGAAGTTAAGATTATTAGGGGCACATCTGTATCCTATAAGGATAAGGTTGCCAAGTAATTAGTGTTCAAGAAAGACTCTTAATCTACTAAATGATATAATTTCCAAATAACATTAAGGATTTTGCTAAAAAAATTATATTTTTAATAAGAAAAGTAAAGTTTTTTTTAATTATTAATAATACTATCCAAAAATTCAATAAAAATTAATTAAGAGGTCTTTCATTTTCATTGTATCTCTCATTATGCCTGTCTCAGGTTGGTACCTGTTGAGTTCAGGATGGATGTTAGAATAAAATGAAGTATTCATAGGTTATTCGACAATGAACAAAAGATATTTACTTAGCCATAGCAGAGGCAGGATATTCAGCAACAGTACTCTACTACTTAGCTCTGGTAGACTCTGCCCTCATCATCTCTATGTGAAAATTATCAGCAGGGCAAGATATGGTGCTTTATTCATACCTTTATTCCATCTCAGGGCATTTGCCAAATCTAAAGTGCCATGACCTCATATGGGCAAGTTTTTTATTTTCTGAATATCTATATTGTTATGGACAAAGGCTCCCAAAAATCTGTCTGGATTGATACACCTTAAGGCTTGATTAATCAAGTCCTAAAACAGCTTTATCACCTTTTTTTTTTTTCCCTCTGAGGCTGGGGTTAAGTGACTTGCCCAGGGTCACACAGCTAGGAAGTGTTAAGTGTCTGAGACCAGATTTGAACTTGGGTCCTCCTGAATTCAGGGCTGGTGCTCTATCCACTGTGCCACCTAGCTGCCCTGCATTATCACCTTTTAGGAAAAAACTAACCTGACATGTTGTGGAAGAGAGAGAAGTTTGGCTATCATAACCCTTTTTTTCTATTCCTTTTCATTTTTCATCTTGTAAAACCAACATTTCTGTTCAAAGAGGATTTTATAAAAAATAGTTTTTTGCTGTGGTTTGTCATTGTGGTAGCCTTTCTATCCCCACAGGAAAGGTTTTCTTGTAGACAAGGTAAGAGTAACTAATTAGTGGACTAAAAATAAAGAGCTCATTATATTGTTTTGACAGAGGACAGAACCGCAAAAGCATAAAATTTTAGGGCCTCAAAGAAAGCTTCATTTGCATGAATTTATGCTTCTTTCACATCTAAAATCCTATTGGTTTTATAATTCTCTTTTCTATGCCATAGCAGCATAATGAAGTTTTTATTTTTGACATGTTTATTATAGATTATGTCCCCTCCAATATTTCATTTCTATGATTCTACAAAACATCAACTTTGACTATTCAGAAGTTTATTATCCAATTTGGGGATTTTCCATGTCCTTTCATTCTTTTTTTTTTTTTTTTCCCATATTGCCTATTGTCTTTGGGCCTTTCCCCACTCATTAACTCTCTGAAAGAGTAGGCTGGGGAACTGATGTAGCAATCTTATTATTAGTTTGTAGCTTTATAGCTTATTTGAGCTAGAAGTGACCTTTGAGGTGATCTAATTTCAGCTCCCCCTTTTACAGATAAAGATACCGAAACCCTCCTAAGTGACTTTTTCAAGATCATACAACCAATTGATGTCACTGGCAAAATTAGAACTCACATCTCTTTAAATCAGTGCAGCTCTCTTTCGCCAGCCTAAGTGGGACTCATTAGTAGGCCATGGGCCATTGGCTTATTTAATAAAAATCTACTTTGCACTATGCCTTGGGAATACAAAGACAAGTCAGTAGTCTCCACCCTCAAGTTTACATTCTTTCTTAGAAAACAGTTGATGAAAATACCATATGGAGACAAGAATCCTTGAGGACTAAGCTAGCCGTATTATTTTTAATGGACTCTTCATGAAGGCTCCATACTTCTGGGTCATGGTACTGTTATAATGAAAAAAAAAATCAACAACAATTTTGCCCTCCTTCTCCCCACCAAAAACCCCAGAACACTGCACAAAAAGACTAGGGGACTTTAGTTTTATCCTAACTCTGCAACTAATGAGCAGTGTGATCTTGAGCAAAACATAAGCCTGAGAACCTTTATTTCCCCACCTATTGAATGAAGGGTAGGATTAAATGATTTCCAGTGTTCTTTGAAGCCCTGAAGTCTGTGATTTTATTCACTTTTCTTAAAAAAAATGTTTTATGTTTTTATGTTTTTTTAATTTTTCAAATATCTTTGACTCTTCCCATTATCTTCTTCCTCTCCTCCCCACATCCATATCCTCTGCAAAAAGTAGGGTTATTTTTTCAATCCGTATATCTCACAGTTTAATGATTTTCTTCCTAATGCCTTAATGATCTGAAGGAATCAGTGTTCTCTCAAAATACTTAGTTTAACACTTCAGGAGTTACCATTATACAGGAGGCTTTATTTTATTTTAGCTGAGGCATTTGGGGGTTAAGTGACTTGCCCAGGGTCACACAGTTAGGAAGTCTTAAGTGTCTAAAACCAGATTTGAACTCAGGTCCTCCTGACTTAAGGGCTGGTGCTCTATCCACTGCACCATCTAGCTGCCCCATACAAGCGTATTTACAAAGTGTTGAGAGAAAAGTTTTTCTTATTGCTTCTGGGTCTTTTCCCTGTCTTTTAGAAAACTGCTATTCTAAGTCATTTTGATAGATTATTACTTTCACACAAACAAACAAACAAGCAAAACTTCTTTACTTGATAGGATTTTCCCGGGAATGAGTCTTCTGAATGAACATTGTAATTCAACCAATGACTGACATAAAAATAATGAAACTGAACAAGAGAACAAGAAAGAACTTTGTCTCTTGACAAATTTTGTCTTGGTACATTAGATTTAAACCAGAGTGATCGATGATAGATCTTGGTGTCAGGCTGAAATGAAGAAGGATCTGGGAGGTTAAGGAATCAAAATGTGATATTGATTTTGAAAGGGAGATGAATATTTTTGATGACAGAAAATGTATGTTTTAGAGACTGCCTCTTGAATAGCACAGTTTGCATCAGTTATGGAGAATAGCTATAGGCCAGGTTATAAAGCTTAGGGCCCCAGAGTCACTGGTGTGTACTATTTCAGTCTTTTAAAAAGATGATTCTAGAATTTGTTGGTCAGTCTGTCTTGCTCAATACTTTTCCTGTCTTGGAATAACCCAGAGAACTATTATCATTTGTGATAGAGTTTCTACTAATATTAAATGATTTACTATTTTCTTCTCATTTAAATTAGGGTATCAGGAACTCAGTAGTGATTAAGAGATATTGTGATTCATGTGTAATGAATATCAAAATATTTGCCTTTTAAGAAGGAGGGAAAGGTGCAGTAAGAGAATTTAAAATTTAAATTTTGAAAAAAAAAGTTAAAACTTTTGTTTTCATGTAATTGGGAAATATTTAATGAAGTTAATAAAATGTTTTTAAAAAGAAAGATTTGGTTAATATGTTTCTCATTAATAGATTTTCAGTCATACCACATAAATTATTCTATAGTTTATTTAGCAAAATAAATGTGCCCAAAGCAATCTTTTCACTTCCCAGTTTTATTTGAGATCATAGAATCACAGAATTTTTAGTGCTGAAAAGGATTTCAGAGCTCATCAGGATGCTTTTATATGGGAAAATTGAGGTTCAGAAAAGTTGTCAAGTCCCAGTCTTCTGACTTCAGATTCACTGCTCTTCACATCATATCATGCAGTTGGTCTTTTGATAGGTTGATGGTTTATGTCAAACATATATAAGTTCTTTCTAAAAAAAAGGCTTTAGGAAATTATTTGGCTAAAGACTCAACATGAACCAACAGTCTGTGGTACCAGCAAAGCTAGTATAAAATTTAAATGATTCATAGGAACTTAATATCTAGAACCAGGGAAGTAATAGTCAGTCCCCTGCTACTATGTAGGCAGCAGGTGACATAGTGGACAGAGTGCTGGGCCTGGAGTCAGGAAGACTCACCTTCCTGAGTTCAAATCTGGCCTCAGACACAAACTATGATATCCTGCACAAGTCACTTAACCCTGTTTGCCTGAGTTCCCTCATATGTAAAATGATTTGGAAAAAGGACATGGCTAGTCATTCCAGTATCTTTGCCAAGAAAACCCCAAAGAGTCAGACACAACTGGAAAACAAATCAGCTCAATAGTGTATGTATTGATCAGATCTCATTTAGAATATTATCTTAGATCTGAAACATGACATTTTAGGAGAGAAATTGCTAAACTGGAGCTTAACTCCCTTCCCTGGCTTCCAAATCATTAAGTTTAAAGGCAGCTAGATGGCATAGTGAATAGGGCACTGAATCTCCAGCCAAGAAGACTTGAATTGCAATCTAGTCTCAGAAACTTACTAACTGTGTGATCCTAGGCAAGTCATTTAACCTCTACCTGTCTCAGTTTCCTCATCTGTAAAATGGCAATAATAATAATAGTACTTATTTCAGAGTGTTGTAATAAGAATCAGTGTTGTAGTAAGGATCAAATGAGATAATATTTGTGAAATACTTAGCACAGTGCCTGGCACATGTTGTCATTGTGCAGTAGTGTTTGACTCTTCATGACATCATTTGGAATTTTTTTGGCAATGAGGCTGGATTAATTTGCCATTTCCTTCCCCAGTTCATTTTAAGATGAGAAAACTGAGATTAACCAGTTAAGATGACTTTCCCAGTGTCACCCAGCTAGTAAATGTCTGAGGCCAAATTTGAACTCAGGAAGAAGAATCCTCTTGACTTCAGATTCAGCTCTCTATCCACTGCATCACTTAACTACCTGGCATATAGTTGGTGCTTAATAAATATTCCCCCTTCAATAGAATGTAAACTTGAGAAAAGGATCTGTTTTGTGCTTATGTTTGTATCTCCAGTGCTTAGTATATATAGTAAGTGCTTTAAAAATGTTTCTCTTTCTTAAATTTGCTCATTCATTGGTATCCAGAAAGAATTACTTAGGAAGTTAAAAGGACTGTATCCATGCCATGTAAAGAACAGTTAGAAAAAATGGCAGATGTATGAGAGAAAAGACTTTGATGGGAAAGGGTACAAATATAGCATCTTTCCTCTAATATTTGAAGGACTTCTTCTTTGAAGGAAAGATTATGAGACTTATTCAGCTCATCCTTAGAGGGAAGAAAAGAGTTAATATGTCTAAGTTATACTGAAGAAGATTTTGATTTAATATAAGAAAGTACTTTGTAAAAACTGGAGCTCTCTAAAAATGAAATGGACTACCTCATTAATGAATTCCTCATTATTAGAAGAGTTTCAAGCAGAAATTGGTTCACCAATTGTCTGAAATATTGTGGAAGAGTTTTGTATTTTAATTAGGAGTTAGACTAGATAATTTCTGAGACTCCTTCCAAAAGTTGGATTCTAGAATTTGTGATTCTAATATATACATTCTAGGTCCTCAAAGTTCTTGGGTCCTTTGAATGGCATTTGTTATCTCTCCCCATATCTCCTGATCGTGTCATTCTTAATTTGTCCAGCAAATCCTAAAAGCTGTTTGCCCTCAGCACTGGGAATATGTATTCTTTTAAAAATAGATTTTTACTAATACCTTTTGTTTTTAAAATCTCTTACATTCCCACTTCTATCCCTTTGCTTCTTGCTTCCATAGAGCTATTTATCCCTGATGACGTTTTCTTAAAAAAAAAAAGATAGAAAAAATTTCGACAAAACCAATCAACACACTGAATAAATCTGATGTTATATGTAGTGTTCCACATTATTGGATCCACATACTCCTACCATAATGGAGCAAGGTGGGGTGATGGGGAGGTGAAGAAGAGTCTTCTCATTTCCTCATTAGGTCTAATCTTGTTTTTGTTTTGTTTTTATAATATTGTAGCATTAAATTTCAGCTGTTTTGTAGTGATTGTTCTTTCTGTTTCTATTGTTGCAGTCATTGTACATATTGTTTTTCTGACTGCTTACTGCAGTTTGCATGTGTAGATTTTTCCTATAGTCATTATTTATCTTTTTTCTTATGCCATAGTAATATTACAGTAACAATCATGAACCACAGTTTAGTTAACTAACCATTCTCTCAACAGTGGCACTTATTTGAAATCAGGTTCTTTGCTTTTACAAAAAATGGTGCTATAAATGTTTTGGTCATTGCAGAAATTTTCTTTTTATCACTGATCCCTATGTCTAATGGAATTTCTGAGGCAGAAGATATGGATATTTTAGTCACTATATTTGCATAATTCCATGTTTCTTTTCAAATGTAACCAATTAATCCTCCATGCATTCTTTGTTCTTTTACATTGTTACCATATGTCTTGAAAAATAATCCAGAGTTGAGAGTTTAGAATTCATGTTCATAAAAGTTATTTTTTTTTCATCCTTTGCCTGATCAAATGGTGACTATTCAAGGAGTTTCCTAACCAATTTAGTGCCAACTGAGAAATTACAGGCAAGTGGCTGATCACCTGTGCCTCTGACTTTGTTTCTATAAAAGAAAGAAGGATCAAGGAATGAAGGAAAGACAAATCTTTAGGTCTATCTTAGATGGCTCATTTTGGAATTTTAGAATTATTGGGGAAAAGCATAGAATTTGGAGTCTAAGAATCTGGACTTGAGTCTTAATTCTCTTACTTATTAACTGTTGTTTTGGATTATTCATTTAACTTCTCTTTGCTGCAGTTTCCTTATCTGTGAAATTGAAGGGTTGGATAGCTCTGGAGTAAATTCCATTTTCAAATTCTATTATCCTATTTTACCTCGAGATTTGTTTTCCACTGTTCTTAAGTTTCTCTCTCTCTTTTTTTTTTTTTTACTTTCCCAAAATTGACTTGTAATATTTTACCTAAATGTTGTGGAGCTCAATTAACAACAAGATTCAAAGTTGTAATAATAATAATAATACACACACACACACACACACACACACACACACACATATCTCCAATTCTGCCAGCCAGTGACAACTGTGAGCCACTATAGGTCACTGTTTCTCTTCCTGTCAGTTGTGAAAAGGGGATCAGAGTTTATAAGAGCTTATTTAGTATTATTCTCTTTGTCTTTGAAGTCTTTGAAAATTCGGTCCTCCCTTACTTCAAAAAGCATGATGATACCTTTTCCATTAGAGTATGACTCAAACTAGATATAGATAAGGTCTTTGTGGCTACACTCAAATGGAACCATTCTTCCAGAGTCTTTCCTAATTTCCATATCATCCCCAGCCAAAAATAATTCCTTCCTCTTAATTCACATAATATTGAATTCTTCTCTTATGACACATCACATCCTTCATGTATAAATATTTGTGTATTGGTCTTAACTCTCCTACTAGATTATAAATGTGAGGGTCATGTGTTTGTCTAACATTTTCTTCAGTTTTTGATAGCACTAAGCTCCATCCTTCTGTTAGATTTGAGGCTTGCAAATATTCTGGGTTTGGTAGAGTAGTCTCAGAAAGTTGCCATATCACATTCTTGTCTTTTAAAGACCTTATCATTAGATTTTAACCTATGCTGGAAGATTTACCCCTAGTCAACAAGGGCATACCAAGTATAGTTACAACCCACAGTACACTCAAGAAAAGAGAGACCTGCTCTCTAGTCTGAATCATACCCTAATGGAAAAGATCATCATACTTTTTCAAATAAGGGGGGGAACTTGAAGGGAGAGGAAGTAGACCTAGATTTTGAAGGCTAATGAGCTTTTATAAACTCAAATGGATCCTCTAGCTGCCTTTCCAAGGATTAATGTATCCACAGATAACCATGTATAACCATGCCTACCTTAGTTAGGAAGTTTCCCACAAATTCCCATCTTTTTAAACTTCAGAGGCTCTTCTGAATTAGACTCAATAGATTGAATCTGCACAAGGCTTTCTGTTAATGGTCACTATATTAACATTTACTAAGCACTTATTATATACAAGGTACTATAGTATATACTGGGAAAATACAAAGATGAATAAAACATAATCCCTTCTCTCAAAGAGGTTATACTTGAGTGAAGGAGACAAACTATGGAACAAACTATAGAACCCTAATACAATGAAACTTGTGGTAAATACTATGGGGATTTAGAAGACAGAAAAACTATTTCATGTGTTTTCAACATCTCCCAAGTATCTGTCATATGATATTTGTTATGTGTCATGCATTTAAATAATAATTTTAATCTGAAGAGTTTGTAGGGTCCTTAAGTCCCTTAAATCAAATAATTTAGTTTTCCAACACATATCATCTTCCTGTTTACCTAACTTTCTTTGTGGTTAGTTGCAGTAGCAAACTTAGTTGTCTCATTAATGAGCCTTTTCTGTTTTTCTTTTGTAGGATACTGCCTTGGTAATGGTTACAGGGTTGGATTTGGCCAGTGTTCTGGAAAGGTCCTTCCAGCACCATCAGTATTATGAAAGTCTCACATGTGACCTAAAGATGAAATAAAAAGAATTCCAGTCTATCCTCCAATGGTGTAACTGGTCTTATTTTTGCATTTTACTATCTAAAAAAACTTGTTCTTTATGGATTCAAGTTTCAAGTCACTATTTAAATACAGTGCCATCACTGCTTTACCATAACTCCTCCTTACACTTGAAAGCCTGGTACTAGTATAATAAAAAGAAAGTTTTGCCAAATGTGGAGGCAGAAAAGGACAGTTATGGTACCTTGCTCCACACACAGTAGATTTCCTTTCCCAGAGTACAACTTCCCTGCTTTGGGGACCACTGAATGGAACAGAAGCATCGCGTCAATACTTCTGGGTAGTCAGGGACCCAGGTGATGGGATAGGGATGTTGTTAAGCAGATTGTATGCTGAGGGAATGACAAATGCAGCTGGAGCACCTGGCCTCTTGGTGCCTAGAGCTTTCCTTTTTGTGTCTCCATTGTGAGGAATAGGAAGTGGTATTTTGGGGTAGCTTCATTAGCCCCAGGACATGATTCATGCTCCTCTAGGGTCCCGAAGTAGCCCACTACAGAACTGGAGCAGTAAGCTATGATCCTGTGGCCAGATCCAGTCTAGAGCCATCTGAATTATATCACATGAATTACTTCCAGGCCCCTTTCCCTATTGAAGATGTGCCCAGTGGTGAGGATCAGATCATGATGCCAGGTGTGCATAAGTTATTAATATTGAAAACATTTTATCTCTTAATTTCTATTTTATTTTTTGACTAATTTAATTAATAAATCATATAGTCATTTGTCATTTATACATTTTGTAGTTTTCAATTTTCCTGTTAACTTTTTCTGTTCAAATGCTTTTAAGTAGTTCACTCCTTGAAATATAAAATCCTTGAAAGAATTTTATTAATTTGGAAACTACATTTAAAAAAAATAGAGATGCCTTTTAGGGTCTTGAGTGTTGTGACTGATTAATTCTTTTAAACCTAAGCAAAGTACAGACTTGGGGACATATCTCTATATTTTTTCTCACCAAATTGGCATTTAATCCCATTTGGTTTGATAAGTAGATAGTTGGCACTCAATAAATATTTGCTGAATTAAATTCTCCCCTAGACATCAGAAATACATCTGTATTAATGGCAGTTTATATCTGAATATATAGATCTCAGAAGAGGAGGAAAAACATTCTTAAGCAAATATAATTTTCCTGCTTTCAAAAAAAATTAAAACTAGATGAAACACACAGTATATATGAACTGTAATCTTAGAGAATGTCACTAGCAGCTGTAGGGCAGGGAGGAACTAGTTAAAGCTTTTTGTAAAATGTGGGAGTTGAGCTGAGTCTTAAAGGAAGCCAATTAAACAGAGTTGGAAGAGAGGAGAGAGTGCATTCTAGACATGGAGAAGAGCTGGCTAAAAAAAACAAACAACAACAAAACAACAACCAGAAATCCAAAACAAAACAACAAAAAATAAAGGCAAATGTTGGAGTTTCGACAATAGGAAGCCAATGTCACCAATCTGAAGTGTATAGAGGGAGGGATTACCAGTAGATGGAAAAGTTGAAAAGGGCCAGCACATCAAGATTAGATCAGAAGCATAGGAGTTCTCAATTTCACTAGACTATGTTGTGAGACTGGGGCAGATCAATACTTGAAGAATAAAAGCTGAGTGGACAACGATGGACTGGAATGGGAAGGATACCAGTTAGAATGGATGGATGACAAGAGCATGAACTTGGAGGTGATGGGGAAGAGAAAAGGGAATACTTTTGTCATTGTTTAGTTGTGTGTGTGTGTGTGTAATGAGGTCTTTAATGTTAAGTTAGAGAAAAACTAAAGAATTGATAAAAATCAATCCCTGAGGCAGGCAGGGCAGATATTGATAAAGATCAATTTAGCTCCCCTCTAGGGAGGGCATCCAGTAAGAAATCCAAGTTATGTCAACCTCTGAGGTTTCCCTCCAGGTAGCCTCACTTTGCCATGCCCTGTCAGAAATCCCAGTCATGTCTCTGAGGGTAAATTTTCCCTATAAAATCTACTTGTACACCATGGCTTCACTGCTGCCCTCCGTCAGGTCAGTCCCCTGTGGCCTCTGTCTCACAGTGTCTTTCTCCTTAACTCATGCCACGTGGTGTCTCACTTGACCCTACTATGTTTCTCAACCCCACCTTATAGCTATCACTCCTTTACAATGCTAAGTCCCTATCAGGACTTAGCCTGCCAGCCAAGGATGTGCCCCAGTCTCATGGGGTCCACTGGGTAATTGTGAGTTCCTCTGAGGAACTTGTCTTTCATATGCTCTCCCACTCTATTTCATATTTACCATTCCCAGTGTCTATTATATCCCTTCATTTTGTCTGTAACCTTTCTCCTAAATAAGTCTGTCTTCTGACAAAGAGAATGGCCACTGTAAATTCTTCACATGACCGAACCCCAGCTTTTGGTGCCTGCCATCATCTGGTGTCTACGTTGTCCACATCATATATGTATGTATATATGTGTGCATACATTGTTTATATAATTAAGAAGTTAGAAATGGCTGTTCTGCCTCAGTTTCCCTGAATTGTTCTGCCTCAATCTCCTTGGCAGCAACTCCCCTTCCTGGCCATTAGGATTGAGATAATTAGGGCTGGGAACCCTGACCACTAGTATTCCAAAGAGTCATAAAACTCCAGATGGCTTATCTCAGATGTTTTGGTATATCTTTCTGGTCTCAGACTTAGTGTCTCCTAGCTTCTTCCCTCAGAATTTATGATCCTTCCTCCTGATCCCCAACCTGTCAGAATGAATTTATGGTCCTTTCCTAAGTTCCCTCTCACCAGTGCTCCACCCCACCTTGCCTTTGTTTCCCTGATTGCTGGAGCCCTATAAGAGTCTCTGGAATCCCTCTCTCATGTTGGATGCTTTGAGACAAGAGGCCCATCCATCTGGCTGGCTATGATGGCTTAGCAGCCCAAACTCTCCCTTTATTAAAATATTAAGAACCCCTAATCTCTATCTTGCCTCAGTTTCTCTGGCATTACAATAAAACAGATACATGGTGGGAGAGTGACAAGTCAAGAATGACACTAAAGTTGTATGGCTGGGTGCTTGGGAAGGTGGTAGTTAGTTCAACTCCAATAGTGAAATTTAGAATAGAGTTTAGTTTAAGAGGAAAGACAATAAGTTTTGTTTTGGACATGTTGAAATTGAGATATCTAGAGACATCCAATTCAAAATGGTCAAAAAAGAGTTGGTAAGACAGGGACTAGAGTTTAAAATAAAAGCTAGGACCCAATATGGAGATTTGGAAATCATCCAATGATCACTGAAATCATATGAGCTGATGAGATTATTAAGTGAAATGGTAATGAAACAAAAGAGAAAAGGAACCAGGACAGAGCTTTGGGGCATATCTATAGTGAGATAACTGGGAAAGACCCAGCAAATTTAGGTATTCAATCAATAAATAAACATTAAATACTTATTATGTGCTAGGCACTATTCTAAGGGATTAAAAGAGGATTAAAAAAGGGATAAAGCAGCAAAGAACAGTCTCTGACCTCAAGGAATTTAAAGTTAACTGGAGGAAAAGATGATCAAGTGTCAAATGTTGCAGACAAGTCAAGATGAGAATTAAGAAAAGGCTATTAGATTTGGCAACTAAGAGGTCATTTGTAATTTTTCAGGTGATTTAACTTAAAATGATGAAGCTGAAAGTTAGATTGTAAAGGGTTACGGTGTGAATGAGAGAAGAAGTGGAGTTTAGCTGAGGAGAAGATATGGATGATAGCTAGCCAGGAAGGTAGGAAAGTGCAGGAGTTTTAAGGTTAGAAAAAATATGGGTTTTTTTTTAGGCAGAAGGTAAGGAACCAATAAATAGGAAAAGTTGAAGAGAGAAGAGAGTAAATTATGGAATAGGCAAAACATATTCTATTGGAAAGCCATAATTGAATTCAATGTTCTGGTAGGAAAGGGAAGATCAAAGAAATTCATCATAGTTGGTCAATTTTAGAAAAGGAAAATAAGCTATAAAGCAATAGTTAAGCAGGGGCCAAGAGAGGGAGGAGAATGGAAACATAATTTTAAAACTCTGTTGCCTTTTGGAAGCTTAGACACTATAAATACATACATATATTCATACATACATGCATATATATGTATATGTGTGTATATAAACATATATCTCTCTTTTTTGTGTATACATACATGTGTGTGTGTACCATGTTAGAAGTTCAAGATTGATTATGTTGAGAATTTCAGAAATACTTACAAGATAAAACAAAAAACCCCAGCATAGCTAATTGGCAATGACAAAGAGACTATTTCAGGAAAAATGTATCTTGGAAAAAATGGAAAGACAGGCCAGGTAATGAGAAGTTGGTATAAACTCATTTGATGCAAATTAGGTAGGCCAAAAATCTTTGAGAAATGATTGACAAGGGATTCTAAAATGCAAAACAGGAGTTTCTGATAATCCATTTGAGAGGGGAAAAAGCAGTTCTACCAGAGATTATGCAAGGTATGTGCTTGGAGATGGAAAAAAGATAGCATAAGTGTTAAGGTTGGGAAGAACCCAAACTTCTGAGGTCACAGGTATCTCAAAAGAATTTACAGGCAAAAGTTTATTGTAATTGTAGTAGCCAATTGAAACGGTCAAAATTCCAAAAGAGATTAGCAGAGTGCTAAAGAGAGAAGACACCTTTATCCAGCTTTCTATCATTGACATGCTAATTTTATGACCCAGCAATAGAGCCAGGGAGGGGTCTCTAGAATTTGGTTCTCACTGACCAACAGATTATCACTATTGTCTCAGGACTGTCCTGAGGCCAGAAGCTATCTGACTGAGGAGTGATCTATTCAGAATCAAATAGCTTAGACTGAGTATGAGACTTTCCTGAGGCAGACTCCAAAACCAGAAGATTTAGGCTTACTGAAGCCCTCCCACTCAAGATCAGGGGACCTCAAAATCATTGCTGTCTCCCCTAGAAGTTATATTACATCATTTTACCCATCTCAAGGAGCTGTACCCCAAATTCATTTGGGATGAAGCAACAGTAATCTCATCTTCTGGAGCTGCTTCATGCTGATAAGGGAGTAGAGTTGTCCCTGCCTAGTGGGGTCCAGACTGAGGAGGGGGAGGCACATGACTTGAAGATAGTAGCAGCAGCATTCAGAGGGGTGCAGAGTATCAGAATCAGTTAATGGATGGTATTCAGGGTGAACAAATAGTTGGAAGTTCATAGCTTGGAGTCTGAAAGAAACATCTCACAAATAGGTTAAAGATGCAAGGGCCAAATATGAGCAAAAAAAAAAAAAATTTTTAAAGTGGACTTAGTATAGGGACAATAGCCAAGAACCCCACCCAGAAAAAGACTGATGGGAGGAGGGAAGAGGAGTCTGCCTCAGAAAATTCCCACATCCAATCTAAATTGTCTGATTCTGAATAGACCACTCCTCAGTCAGATAGCTTCTGGCCAGGATAGTGAGACAATAGTAATTAGTTGGTCAGTGAGAACCAAATTCTGAAGACTCCAAACCCAGAAGATTTAAGATTACTGACTATTTGTTAGAGCAGAAGCCCTCCCCCCCACTTCACCTAGATCAGGTGACCTCAAAATCATTGCTATCTTCCCTAGAAGTTATATTATATCATAAGAAAGTACACTTCTTGTCCTAGGAAAGAACTAGATAATGGGAGTTTTTAGGAACTAGATGCCTGAGAATAGGCAATTATTTCCTTTGGTGGGGCAGGAGAAGTAAAAATTAGAGGCAGTAGAGGACTCTATGGAATGGAGAGACCAAGTAGTAATTGGGGAAAGATTGTTAATTTTTATTTCTATCATTGTATTTCTTCCTTTTCTACTCTTCATGTCTCTGGCTCCTTTCTCTGAATGTCTTTCTGTCTTTTTTTCTTCATAACATGGAATTAAATAATTTATTTTTATGATTAACTCATAATATCATACATTTAGAGCTAGAAAGGATCTATTATTACTAACCTCTATTTTTTTTTTTCTTGAGAGAACTGAGTCTCAAGGATGCCAATTGATTTGCCCAAGTTACAAAAATAGGCCTCTGATTCAAAATCCAGTATTCTGTTCACAGTATTTCTGTATTTAGTAAATGTTTATATTGCCTATTAATTTTTAAAAAAGTTATGTTGAACCTTTTATACCTTTCAAAGATTCACATTTTTTCTGAAAGAAAATCTAATGCATGACCAAGAAAAACATTTTTAAAAAAACATACAATCTTTGTTTTCTTTCCCCTTCTATTTTAATGGCCCTCGACCAAAAAAAAAGTTTAAAAAAGTTGGCCATTCCTAAACAACTATCTCATTAATAAAGCATTGATTAGTATAGTGGGGAGGACTAAGAAGAAAGGTTAATTTGGTCTTTCATCCTAGCAAAGTTGGGATAATAAATAATTATATTTTGACAAGTCATCCTAAGTAAAGGTCAGACTCAATGTTCTATTGGGCCATTGACTGATTTAGTGATGTGGGTTAATGCCAAAACCCACCAATAAGAGTTTATTGCTCACTACAGAGCCAAGTGCAGAAAATGACAGTAATAAAATAGGATAAAGTCAAATGATGATTTATTATGCAGCAGATTGGAAACTGGAGCTGCAACTTGAATGCAGTCGTGATTTCAGCGAATATGACCCAAGTTGACTGTGAATGTGGTTTTTGTTCTATCTTTCTTGTTAATAAGACATTGATTAGCATCTGGAAAGAACTAAAGAGAACTTAATGAGGAGCACTAGTGAGTCTGATTTGATTGATGAGGTAGCTAGATAGAGAGAATTTCTTATGTGGTCCCTTTGGAATCTGTTTTAACTTATACCTTAAATCTTGAGGACCAAAAGAGGTTGCCATATATAGGATCAGGTGACCTCAAAATCATTGCTATCTTCCCTAGAAGTTATATTATATCATAAGAAAGTACACTTCTTGTCCTAGGAAAGAACTAGATAATGGGAGTTTTTAGGAACTAGATGCCTGAGAATAGGCAATTATTTCCTTTGGTGGGACAGGAGAAGTAAAAATTAGAGGCAGTAGAGGACTCTATGGAATGGAGAGACCAAGTAGTAATTGGGGAAAGATTGTTAATTTTTATTTCTATCATTGTATTTCTTCCTTTTCTACTCTTCATGTCTCTGGCTCCTTTCTCTGAATATCTTTCTGTCTTTTTTTCTTCATAACATGGAATTAAATAATTTATTTTTATGATTAACTCATAATATCATACATTTAGAGCTAGAAAGGATCTATTATTACTAACCTCTATTTTTTTTTTTCTTGAGAGAACTGAGTCTCAAGGATGCCAATTGATTTGCCCAAGTTACAAAAATATGTGTCAAACCTGAGGCCTCTGATTCAAAATCCAGTATTCTGTTCACAGTATTTCTGTATTTAGTAAATGTTTATATTGCCTATTAATTTTTTAAAAATTTATGTTGAACCTTTTATAACTTTCAAAGATTCACATTTTTTCTGAAAGAAAATCTAATGCATGACCAAGAAAAACATTTTTAAAAAAACATACAATCTTTGTTTTCTTTCTCCTTCTGTTTTAATGGCCCTCGACCAAAAAAAATGTTTAAAAAAGTTGGCCATTCCTAAACAACTATCTCATTAATAAAGCATTGATTAGTATAGTGGGGAGGACTAAGAAGAAAGGTTAATTTGGTCTTTCATCCTAGCAAAGTTGGGATAATAAATAATTATATTTTGACAAGTCACCCTAAGTAAAGGTCAGACTCAATGTTCTATTGGGCCATTGACTGATTTAGTGATGTGGGTTAATGCCAAAACCCACCAATAAGAGTTTATTGCTCACTACAGAGCCAAGTGCAGAAAATGACAGTAATAAAATAGGATAAAGTCAAATGATGATTTATTATGCAGCAGATTGGAAACTGAGCTGCAACTTGAATGCAGTCGTGATTTCAGCGAATATGACCCAAGTTGACTGTGAATGTGGTTTTTGTTCTATCTTTCTTGTTAATAAGACATTGATTAGCATCTGGAAAGAACTAAAGAGAACTTAATGAGGAGCACTAGTGAGTCTGATTTGATTGATGAGGTAGCTAGATAGAGAGAATTTCTTATGTGGTCCTTTGGAATCTGTTTTAACTTATACCTTAAATCTTGAGGACCAAAAGAGGTTGCCATATTTAGGACATAAGAAAGGGCATCAAATACAAGAGATTTTTCTGGGAAGCAGAGACCTTTTTTTCCCTCATGTATTTACATACTGGTATTTCTACCTTGTTTTATATAGGCTAATGGAACTTGTTATTTTTAATGTCTTCTCTTCTAAATGATGGGTCCAAGAGATACATATGTGATGTATCTACTACTTAGTATTTCCTACTAGATGTAAGGGATGGGAAGAGAGCATCCCATTCTGTCTGTGAATATTCCCCATATTTTTTTCTTTCCTTCTAGGCAGCCTAGTTGGGACATTTTGAATTGTCAAGGGCTATTTCTGGAAACATCTAGAACAGGGAATGCAATGGAACTGTGTAGTATTTCCTAAACTACTGAAAAATAGTAATCTCTGCTCCATCAAGAAACCCTTGAAATGAGGCAACTAAAGGAAACAAAAATACAAGGATAAGGAGAAGCTAAAGTCAGCTTTGGCAAATTAACTTGGTGATTAGAATTTATCTATAGTTTTTTCTCCTAGAAAAAAAAGCTGTATGGATTGGGCTACCATGTTAGGTGATTCTTGTTTGGAGATCTCTCTCATTGGTGTCTGGATCTTGAAGGGCTTAATCAGCCCTCCTTTATCAGAGAAGGAAGTAGAATGTTAAAAATAAAGAAATCTTTTCAAATTGTAGAAAAGAGTAAAGATGAACTTTCTGCTGCAGTTAGTCATTCCTACCTATACCTGAGGGTCCCTACCTCTCAAGGTCTTCTGTGTCAAGATTATTCAAACTTCATAAAAATTACCTCTATTTTAGATTTCTGTATTAATCTGGTAAGTCTACTCCTACTAAATTCTTGCTCCGAAAGACTGATCAATCAATTAAGCCTTTATTAAGGATTATAAGAATGAATCAACTCTTTGAGGAAAAGTTAAAAAAAATGAATGTACCTCCCTGAAGGAAAGAAAAAGAAAGAAAGAAAGAGAATGAAAGAGAAAGAAAGAGAGAGAAAAAAAGAGAGAGGGAAAGAAAGAGAGAAAGAGAAAAAGAGAGAGAGAAAGAAAGGGAGAAAGAGAGAGAAAGAAAGGGAGAAAGAGAGATAAAAGAGGAGAAAGAGAGAAAGAAAGGAGAAAGAGAGAGAGGAAGGAAGGAAGGAAGGAAGGAAGGAAAGAAAGAAAGAAAGAAAGAAAGAAAGAAAGAAAGAAAGAAAGAAAGAAAGAAAGAAAGAAAGAAAGAAAGAAAGAAAGAAAGAAAGAAAGAAAGAAAGAAAGAAAGAAAGAAAGAAAGAAAGGAAGAAAGAAAGAAAGAAAGAAAGGAAGAAAGGAAGAAAGGAAGAAAGAAAGAAAGAAAGAAAGAAAGAAAGAAAGAAAGAAAGAAAGAAAGAAAGAAAGAAAGAAAGAAAGAAAGAAAGAAAGAAAGAAAGAAAGAAAGGAAGAAAGAAAGGAAGAAAGAAGGAAAGAAAGAAAGAAAGAAAGAAAGAAAGAAAGAAAGAAAGAAAGAAAGAAAGAAAGAAAGAAAGAAAAAGAAAGAAAGAAAGAAAGAAAGAAAGAAAGAAAGAAGGAAAGAAAGAAAGAAGGAAAGAAGGAAAGAAGGAAAGAAGGAAAGAAAGAAAGAAGAAAGGAAGGAAAGAAAGAAAGAAGGAAGGAAAGAAAGAAAGAAAGAAGGAAAGAAAGAAGGAAAGAAGGAAAAAAAGAAAGAAGAAAGGAAGGAAAGAAAGAAAGAAAGAAGGAAAGAAAGAAAGAAAGAAAGAAGGAAGGAAAGAAAGAAAGAAAGAAGGAAAGAAAGAAAGAAAGAAAGAAGAAAGAAGGAAAGAAAGAAAGAAAGAAGAAAGGAAGGAAAGAAAGAAAGAAAGAAGAAAGGAAGGAAGGAAGGAAGGAAAGAAAGAAAGAAAGAAAGAAAGGAAGGAAGGAAGGAAAGAAAGAAAGAAAGAAGGTAAGAAAGAAGAAAGGAAAGAAAGAAAGAAAGGAAGGAAGGAAGGAAGGAAGGTAGAGTATCAAACATTGAGCCTTGGTACATGCCTACAGTCAAAGAAAGTAAGAATTGGCATCAGTGATAGAAAAAGTCATTGAAATGGAAGGAGTACTAGGACAATGCAGTGCCATAGAAGCCAAGGGAACTGAGTCCTAGTGAAGGAATCACAAGATTACACACATAGAGCATAAAGGAACCACTAAGGCTATCAAACCCATTGTCATCATTTTACAGATGGAAAAAAACAAAAACCAAAACCTGAGGTTCACAGAGGTTAAATCAGCTGACAAAGGTCATACAAATATGATCTGGGATTTGAACTGGTGTTTTGTGACTCAAAGTTGAATGCTTTTTCCTGCCTACCATAACTTAAGACAGTCAATGATTTGAGGTGCTGAAACAAATGAAGTTTAAGGTTAAGAAAAAAAATGAAGTGGTTAAAAGACCTTTGGTTTTAGCAGTATGGAAGTGGTGACCTTCAAATAAATAGTGTCAATTAAATGACTAGAATAGAAGTCAGTGCTGGATTTTAAGAAGGGAATGAGTAGAGAGAGAGGTAAGGCAATAGTTCAGACATGAGTTAAGGATCTGCATAAAGGTAGTTATAGAAATGGAAAGGAAAAGAGAGATGCCTAAGATATTGTAAGGAAACCAATACATGACACTTGTAATTACATTTTAAAGTTCATCCAAGTACAACCTGTAAAACAGAAATATCACCCATTGTGTTCCTTTTTCTGAGTGTCTTAGAAGAGTCTCCGATTTTACTCCTGTCTGCCATGATATCGACAATGTGCCTACTGAGCGCCTGGCTGACGCAGTTACAACAATCCCAATTTGGAAAATCTGATAATCAGCCATTGCCCTTGACAAGAGCCTTGATTTATTTAATATCTTTCTTGCAAGAACAACAAACTGCTGATAGAATCATAATGGTATAAAGGACCTTGAGACACACATTCTCCCTCTTGAGGTAAAGCTGCATTGTAACCTCCAAAGGAAGAAAATCTCACCATTTAATTTTCAAGTTCTCTTCCCTTAGAATCAGAGATTTGAAGGTGGAACAGATCTTTGTTGTTCAGTCACTTTGTTCTTGTCTGACTCTTTGTGATCCCATTTGGGGGTTTTCTTGGCAAAAATACTGGAGATACTGAAGAGGTTTGCCATGAAGATGAGGTTAAGGCAAACTGGGGCAAACAGGTCACATAGCTAGTGTTTGAGATTGGATTTGAATTCTGGTCTTCCTGACTCCAGGCCTGGCATTCTATCACCAGCTGCCTTTAGAGGTCATTATCCCCTTGTTTTATAAGTGAGGAAACTAGGTCACAGAGAAGAGAGTTGTTTGAAGTCACAAAGGTAACAAGTAACTGAGCAGGTATTTGGACTTAGGTTTTTTGACCTTCTGATTACCTATGCCAGTTGAATTAGCAGCTTAACTCAACGTTTCAAGGGCTCAAGCTCCTCCCTTTTCATAAGGGTTTGACTTCCTTCAGGTATTATTTCAAAGTGTTAACATATGTCTTAAATTATGAAATCATAGAGAGCTAGTTAAAAGTAATCTCATCCAACCCCTTCATTTTACGGATAAGAAACTGAGGCCCATATAGCAGAATAACTTTCTCAAGGCCAGACAGGGAGTAAGTAGCAGTCAGGATTTAAACTGGAAACTTTAAATTCTGGGCTTGTTCCACTATGGCTGAAGGGGATAAGTGTTTATATGCCAGGTATTGTGCTAATGCTTTTTTTTTTTTTTTTTTTTTCCCCAAATCTTATTTCATTTGATCCTCACATCCACCCTACTAAGGTAGGTGCTATGGGTGCTATTATTATTTTTATTTTACAACTGAGGCAAATAGAGTCACAGAGTTCATAAATATCTGAGACGAAACTCCTGACTACAGGCCCAGTTTTCCATCTACTTTGCCACCTAGCTGGCACAAAAATGTGTCTGCTCTCAGCACTGCAGGATCGAGAGACCTCATTGGTCTGCATAACGATTGAAGAAATAATGTTGCTGTGGCAGTGGTTGTTTTAATTTGCACATGATTCCATTTTTCACATTTCTTCAAGTCCTTGCCCAAGGTACTTTGGGACCTCCTAGAGCCTGACTCAGTCTCTGAACTAGGTCTAACTATAGAGTATCTATACCACACTGACAATTCAGCAAGAATCTTAGCAGTAACATGGCAAGACCTGTATGAACTTATGCAAAGTAAAGTGAAAAGAACTGGGAGATCATTGTGCGCCATTAACAGCAATGTTGTAATGTGGATCAGCTATGAAAGTCTTGGGTACTCTGATCAATAAAATAATTCAAGATAATTTCAAAGGACTCATGATGAAAAAATACTATTCACTTTTAGAGAGAGAACTGATGAAGTATAGTCAAGATGAAGTATAATTTTCTCACTTATTTTTCTTTTTTTTTTAAATATGGCTATTTGCATTTGTATAATTTCACATGTGTAATTGATATATTGCTTGTTTTCTCAGTAATTAAAGGAAAGGGTGGGAGAGGGAGAGAAATGAAATTCAAAATTTACAAAGAAAAATAATATTATAAGTAAATAATATTTTAAAATCTTTTATTTTCAAAACATATGCATAGTTTTCAACATTTACCCTTGCAAAACCTTGTGTTCCAAATTTTTTTCCCTCTCTTTCCCCATCCCTCTTCTAGACAGCAAATAATCCAATATATGTTAAACATGTGTAATTCCTTATACATATTTCTACAATTATTATGCTGCACAAGAAAAATCAAATCTAAAAGGGAAAAAATGAGAAAGAAAACAAAATGCAAGCAAACAACAATAAAAAAGTGAAAATATTATGTTGTGATCCCCACAGTTCTCCCTCTGGGTGCAGATGGTTGTCTCCATCATAAAACCATTAGAATAGGCCTGAATCACTTTGCTATTGAAAAGAGCCATGTCCATCAGAACTGATCATTGTATAATTTTGCTGTTGCTGTGTACCATGTTCTCTTGGTTCTACTCATTTCACTTAGCATCAGTTCATGTAAATATCTCCAGGTCTCTCTGAAATTATCCTATTGATTGTTTCTTTTTCCTTTTTTTCCCCCCTGAGGCAATTGGGTTAAGTGACTTGTCCAGGGTCACCCAGCTAGGAAGTGCTAAAAGTCTGAGGCCAGATTTGAACTCAGGTCCTCCTGACTTCAGGGCTGGTGCTCTAACCACTGAGTCACCTAGCTGTCCCTGCTGATTGTTTCTTATGGAACAATAATGTTCTGTAACAATCATATATCATAACTTAGTCAGCCATTCTCCAGCTGATGGACATCCACTCAATTTCCAGTTCCTTGCCACTATTAAAAGGGCTGCTGCAAACATTTTTGCACACATGGGTTCTTTTCTCTTTTTTATGATCTCTTTTGGGTACAGACCAAATAGACACCTTGCTGGATCAAAGGGTATGAACAGTTTGATATCCCTTTGGGCATAGTTCCATATTAACTCTCCAGAATGATTGGATCAGTTCACAGCTCCACCTACAATGTCTATGTCCCAGTTTTCTCACATCCCTTCCAACATTCATTATTATCTTTTTCTATCACCTTAGCCAATCTGAGAGGGATGTGGTGGTACCTCAGAGTTGTCTTAATTTGCATTTCTCTGACCAATAGTGATTTAGAGCATTTTTTCATATGTCTAGAACTGGTTTTAATTTCTTCATCTGAAAATTGTCTGTTCATATCCTTTGACTATTTGTTGGGAGTGGCTTGTATTCTTATAAATCTAAGTCAATTCTCTATATATTTTTAAAATGAGGCCTTTATCAGAATTCTTGGATGTAAAAAAAAAAATCCCAATTTATTGCTTCCTTTCTAATATTGTCTGCATTGGTTTTGTTTGTACAAAAACTTTTTAACTTAATATAATTAAAATTACCCATTTGGTATTCCATAATGTACTACTAGTATTTTTTAAATAAAGGAGAAAAATTTTAACAGTGTACTAGTATATAGTATACTATAACAGTATACCCAATCATTTCTTAAAATACATTGATGACACGTTTTTGATGATCTTAGCTGATTTTCATTTTACTAGTGCCTCTCATGC